>NC_138893.1:66457873-67035076 GCF_965194825.1 Balaenoptera physalus | reverse complement strand
TTACATCTCTGTATCACAAAGTTATCATATGCAATTAAGGATGGTAATGCCTAGTATTTTTTGCACATATCTTAGGCACAATAAGCATTCTATGCAAAGTTTTTGTATACTTCCAAAAACCCAAGTCAGCTTCTGCAAATATGCTACTTTATCCAGCATTGAATCCTCTATACTCTAGATTGGTATATTCTTTGCAGCACTGACATGTTGTTTGGTATAAGCAAGAAATTCTCACTCACCTAGGGCATCCAAGTGTGACAACTGTGCTGAATGATTATGAAGTGTTTGGAACTCTAGTTGTTTAACTTTGCACCTGGAACAATATGGCCAAAAAAGAAAGACTTTTATGACTCCAAATCTATGCTCTTACTTACCACCTTATATAGACTCATTAATAAAAAGAGGATTTTTAATATGTGACTTGGTAGGTCATTAGCACATATTAACTGAAGAATTTTATTTTCTAAGCAGAAAAAAAATAGCCAATATTTTCTTAATATTTATTATTATGGTTAATTTTATGTGTCAACTTGATTGTGCTAAGGGATGCTCATATAGCTAGTAAAATATTATTTCTGCTTGTGTTTGTGAAGGTGTCTCCGGAAGAAATTAGCATTTGAATCAGGCATCATCCAATCCATTTAGGACCTGAACAGAACAAAAAGACAGATGAAGAGTGAGTTCTTTCTCTTTGCTTAAGCTCAGTCATCCATCTTCTTCTGTTCTTGGACATCAATGTTCCTAATTTTTGGACTTTTGAACTCAGATTTGGACTTACACCATCACTCTCCCCAATTCTCAGACTGAATTACATCACCAGTTTTCCTGATTCTTTAGCTTGCAGATGGCAGATGGTGGACTTCTCAGCCTCCATAACCATGTAAGTCAATTTTATAATAAATCTCCTCTCATACATATCTCTATATATCTAATTGATTCTTTTTTCTGGAGAACCCTGACTCATAGAGCTCAAAGTCATTGAGCTATGAGAAAAATTTTTCTCAATTATTTTTCAAAGCCTTCTAATTATATTTTGATTCTTAAAAAATAGACCCCAAAATCTCCACTTCAACTCTTGTTGACCTTCCCATCTTGCCTTTCTCCTGTATTTCAGGAAACGGATTTCTGGGGAGTGTTAAGTGGCTCTGAGCGATGGGCAAGACATGAAAATAAGACTTGATTTCTTTCTTTCTTTTTCTTTCTTTTCTTTTCTTTTCTTTCTTTCTTTCTTTCTTTCTTTCTTTCTTTCTTTCTTTCTTTCTTTCTTTCTTTCTTTCTTTCTTTCTTCCTTTCTTCCTTTCTTTCTTTCTTTCTTTCCTTCCTTCCTTCCTTTCTTCTCTTTCTTTCTTTCTTCCTTCCTTCCTTTTCTCCCTTCCTCCCTTCCTTCCTTCCTTCTTTCCATTCTTTTGTTCTTTCTTTCTTGCATGGGGCGAATGCCTCTCACTCAAAGCATTGCACATAAAAACACATGCATACACACAATGTTCTCTATTTTTAGAGAACATACTCAATTATATATTTTGCTGTTATAACTAGGCCTCATAGAATTCACTGAAATAAATCATTACTTACCTACCATCTAATTAGGAGAATACTGCTGCTCTTAAAATCATAAGCATGGTTGATGAATGTCAGAGACAGTAGATGTGGGTACAAAAAGACACATCAATCCACCTTTTCTCATTTCATTCTATACCAAAACTAACTACTTTCTTTAATTTAGTTTTGCTCTAAACCAAGACTGGATTTTCCATTTTGAGTCCATGGTATTTCAGATAGACATTTGGAGATTAGGGCAAGGTTCAAGAAGATAATTGGGAGGAAAGGACTACCTTTTATAAAGCACACTCTCAGGCTGATCAATAACTCAACATTTTCTCTCAGCATTTAACAGAATAAAAAATTGTTGTATTTCTTATTTTCAATCATTTCCTAGTAGGATATGAAGTACACTGGGCTTCATGAATAATGATTTTGGAAATGGGCAAGTTTCTTTATTATTAAAGAAGGAAGAAACTTTGTCTCTCTTGTTCCTTGCTGCATCCTCATAACCTAGGAGAGAACTTGGATTATATTAAGTACAGGCATATCTTGGCAATAGTGAGGGTTCAGTTCCAGACCACTGCAATAAACTGAATATTGCAATAAAGCAAGTCACACAGTTTTTGTTTCCCAGTGCATATAAAAGTTATGTTTATACTATACTATAGTCAATAAGTATGCAAAAGCATTATGTCTTTAAAAACCATGTACATACCTTAATTAAAAAATAATGCTGTTGGAAAACTGGTGCCGATAGACTTGCTCCATGTAGGGTGTCCACAAACATTCAATTTGTAAAAAACACAACATCTGAAAAGCACAATAAAGCAAAGCACAATAAAATGAGGTATGCCTATACTTAATGCACGTTAATGATTGATTGACATTCTGACAATCAGTCTATGCAGGAATAAACTAAAGTCTTGGGAAGCTATGAGTAGGCAGGTTCTAGTTTTCTAGATGAATCATGGGAGTGTAATCTGAGCACTACCCTGTAGAAGATGCATATGCAATGTATCATTGCTTTTCTCTGCAATTGATAAAACTGGCATAAATAGAATTAGAATAGAACCTCTTTTTAACATATAATCAAATAATGAAACTAAACAATAATCATCAATGGGCATTGATATTACAAAAAAGTGAAACAACTAGGTAATATTTACCTCTTGATCGATGCACATAACACCGGTATGACATAGTGTACCAAAAAGAAAAGAAAGAAAGAAAAAAAAAAAAGGACCTGAAACAAATAGACTGAGTCTATATAAAAATCTAACTACCTAACAGTTTAGAGAAAGTGCAGGGGTGTATAAAATGATACCTCATAGCATGTAATTAGCAAAATTCAGAATGTGAGAACACTATAGGAAAAATGATCCAATATCTTTAATAAATTAATTAAAACAGAAAAAAGAGGGAACGAACATGTATGTTAAGCTGAGACTTAGCTAAATGCTGGTGCATGAACTTTCTTTGGACAAAAATGGAAAAATTTGAATGCTGGTAGCATATTTAATTGTATTAATTACTTATATTTTACTACTGTTTTTAAAGTATTATTGAAGTTATGTTATCTTAAAAAGTCATTTCCTTTAAATGTAAGGACATACATAATCAAAGAAAAACTGTGTAATTTGTAGAATTAACTTCAAAACAATCCAGTTTAGAAGCATAAAACAAGATTGTGGATTTTTTGATAGCTTGGTAATGACTACATGGGGGTTCATTGTCCTATTTGCTCTAGTTTTGTTTATGTTTGAAGTTTTTCCACTGGAAGACAAACATAATATTAGAACTATGATTGTCAGCATTATCTTCAGGGGGAAAAAGCTTATTAGGAGCCTAGCTGTATAACAAACCGTCATATATATATATATATATATATATATATATATATATATATATATATATATACACACAGACACACACACACACATACACACACACCTTCTGGGCTTCATGAATAACGATTTTGGAAATGGGCAAGTTTCTTTATTATTAAAATAAATAACTCCTCTGGCAATTTTAATGTGTTGCCAGAAAACTGAAATTAAATAAATCTAAACCTCCCCATCTAATATCTAGCTTACAGAAAATGTAAGGGGCAGGGGAACATGTTAAATAACACCCTGAGTATGCAATCAATAAAATCCACAATGAAGGAACTTTAGAGTACAATTGATGCAGCAGTATTTTTCAAAAACAATGTAATAAACAAAAGGTGGTGGTTGAGTAGAGACACATCAGTCAAATGCAATATGTAAATATTGTTTAATCAATTCACATGCTATTCTCATCTCTGTGGGGAAAACACAAAAGGAAGAAAACATTGGAGACTATTTTTTTCATTCTGATTACAATCATTCTAACCCTTAATTACCTTGTTTTTCCCCCAACAGAGACATATTTATAATCAATTCTTTATCTACTGAGCATTATCTGACTTTCAGTAAGCCACATAATCCTAGATAAGCCACATAACACTTACCACAACCTAATTTTTGTAGGAGGTATTCCTGCAGGGGGAGTCATATGCAATATTTTAGTAATAAACAGCCTTGCTCATTGCCCAGGAGAACACAAGCATTTTTTTTTGCAACGTCCCAAGGCTTTTGAGAAATGCCCTACAGGTAGTAGGTGCTTAATGAATGTTCGCTGAATAACTACATAAATTGAAAAATAAATGAAGCTTCTCATCATTAGTAAGCATAAAACTTCTATAAGTTTAGCAGCAAGATCAGTCTTTTTTAGGAAGTGAAGTGGTGATCTAATAACTGATATAAGGAGAATTAAGTGCACAAATTAAATATTGCCACATAACAAACAACTCAAAACTTAATAGCTTGAAACAACAATAATAAACATGGCTCAGGAGTCTACAGCTCACTTGAGTTTGCTTATATAACCAGAGTTTACAACTTCACTAAATTTAAAAGTGATACACAATTTTTTGGTGGGTGGGGTAGAGTTGCTTTACAATGTTGTGTTAGTTTCTGCTGTACAACTAAGTGAATCAGCTATAGGTATACATATATCCTCTCCCTCTTGGACCTCCCTACCACCCCCTCTCCCATCCCATCCATCTAGGTCACCACAGAACACTGAGCTGAGCTTCCTGTGCTATACAGCAGGTTCCCACTAGCTGTTTTACACATGGTAGTGTATATATGTCAATCCCAATCTCCCAATTCATCCCACCCCCCACTTCTGCACCCCATGTCCACATGTCCGTTCTCTATGTCTGCATCTCTATTCCTGCCCTGCAAATAGGTTCATCTGTACCATTTTTCTAGATTCCACATATATGCGTTAATATATGATATTTGTTTTTCTTTTTCTGACTTACTTCACTCTGTATGACAGACTCTAGGTCCGTCTACGTCTCTACAAATGATCCAATTTCGTTCCTTTTCATGGCTGAGTAATATTCCATTGTATATATGTACCACATCTTCTTTATCCATTCATCTGTCGATGGACACTTATGAAGTGTCCATGTCCTGGCTATTGTAAATAGTGCTGCAATGAATATTGGGGTGCATGTGTCTTCACAAATTTTTATCTAATATACCATTCATGTTTCAATTTTGTCACTTGGCTCAATGTGTTTCATTGTATTTGTTTTCCTCCAGTATGTGATGTTGGAATAGGTCATTGAAAGGATGTGACCATCAGTTGTCCCATGAGCTGGACCTGGGCAATCAAAGCCTCCTCACCCCCTCCCCTCTCCTTGGAGTGTATGTTCTACCCATAGTGGGAGCCGTTTCAAGGATGCAGCCTTGAGAGAGCACTGTGTTGTTGAGATCATCTGGATGGTATATGTGACTGAACCCAGTTAAGGCCTCTGTATAAACTTTTAAGATTCTGGCAGGCAGGTGTAGAGATCTACTTGTCTTATGGCCACCCAAGACAAGCCTCATATATAAGTTCTCTTGCTTGTTAAACCTGCCACCTATCAGTCTTGAGGGGTCTGCCTCTTTCTTCAGTCTCTTTTTGCTGTTTGTGTTCAGGGGTCAGGACCAACATGCGAGGCCCTGCATGTAAGTGTCATGTCTTCATCTATTTTGATTGTTAAAGTTTCACACAGCCTTTTTTGCTCCTACAATATTGATATAGTTAAAGAATACATTCTATTTTGGGTCTGTCTAAAGCTTTCTCAGTACTAGAATCAGATGCATTTCTCGCCTGAATACCTTATAAGAATTATCTTGTCTTTGTTAGAATATCATACCTGGAGGTGTCCATCTATGCTTCATTGATGATTTAATTATTGATTGCCTGTTTGATTTCTCAACTTTATAGCTTTTTTTTTTCCCCTTGCAACTTATTAGTGATCTGTAGAGTGACATTTTAAGATCATGTAAGATATATTATTTTATCTTCTTAGCCTATTGCTTTTTTATTATTATGTAATATTATTTCTCATTATTTTCAATTTTTCCTTGAGCTCTATTTTTATCCTAAAATATTTTTGCTACATCAGATTTTATGAATCAATTATTGATGAATACTTATTGATTTTTTTGATGAAATGATCGATTTCCTATTGTGTCCACCTTAGATATTTTCTTCATTTTGAAAATTTCGTTTTATATTTCTCTCTTGCAAACGAACTATAAGGCAAGTTTTCTTTGTCCAACTAGTGATTGAAAAATTACACTAGTTGGGATTCCTTATATCTTTAGAATTCTTACCATATTTATAATTTTTGCTTTCTGTTTACCCACCCCTTTTACCTTTTTCTTCTTTCCTGACTTTTCTTCAATTTTCTTTTCCATATATTCTTCCCTTTTACTTTCTTCACTTCTCATTATAAACTGTAAAATATGTTACTGCATGGTTATTCTTTAAAATCCTACATACATAGCCATAAATACTTATTATGATGTGAAAAATAATTCACTACTTTTGTCATCTTCAGAAACACAATCTAGATGTTGTCAAGCTTTAACTATCAGGGAAACACTTTTTTTTTTTTTTTTTTTTAAGAATACTCTTTTTTTTCTTTTTAATTTTATTTATTTATTTATTTATTTATTTTTGGCTGTGTTGGGTCTTCGTTTCCGTGCGAGGGCTTTCTCTAGTTGCAGCAAGCAGGGTCCACTCTTCATCGCAGTGCGTGGGCCTCTCACTATCGTGGCCTCTCTTGTTGCGGAGCACAGGCTCCAGATGTGCAGGCTCAGCAACTGTGGCTCACGGGCCTAGCTGCTCCACGGCATGGGGGATCCTCCCAGACCAGGGCTCGAACCCGTGTCCCCTGCATTGGCAGGCAGATTCTCAACCACTGCGCCACCAGGGAAGCCCCAGGGAAAAACTTTTATGCTCACTTCTATCTTCTATCTTCTATTGTTTTACTACATCATTAGTTTTAACTTAAAAGAAGTTTCTTAACACTAAATATGTTCACGTTTCTTGGAATTTTAGTGTTCAAGCTTCACTTTAACTGCATTTTTTTTTTCTTTTGGTCTATTGCTTCTTTCCTTTCCTCTAATCTTTCCTCTTTCCCCCCCTTCCCTTTGTTAAGTTTCTTCCATTCTCTCTAACAGACCTTAGTTCAGAACCCAGTCTCTTAAAGGCATTTTAAAAAATGATGCCCTTGGATGATGTGAAGATACTGTAGATTCATTCACAAGTCTAGTTGGTACTTGGCTTAGTTCTGTTCACAACGCTACATCTTTATATTCCAGAGACGCCTGGTTATAGCTTAAAACAGAGATTTGGTTTCAGGATCCTTCTGGGAATTACAATGCTTAACTTCACTTTCTGGATTTACCTAGTGAGCCAGGCTTGCCTCGCCATCCAAGAGAATACCCTTAACTATTGTTACCTGGTAGGAGCCCAATTCCCAGCTGCCACTGGCTGCCTCCAGACCCTGACCCCACAAGATCAATGGTTTCACCTCTAATTATTTCTTGTCACTTTTATATATGTTTAATTTCTGTCTTTGTTTGGATCCAGCTATGCCATTTTCATATTATAATAACCCACCATTATAATTGCTAGTTATACTGACCTTATCCTTTGAGTTTCTCTGTTCTTTTTAGATCTTGGCTACTTTATTATCTCCTGGGCCTTGGTTTGTAACCATTATTTGTAACACCACAGATACACTTTGTGGCCCTCAAATTAGCCTCTTAAAGCCAACACATTCTTCTTGGTTTTAGTGAACAGAAAGAATTTGTTGATTCTATAATTCTGGCCCCTTGAATGGCAGGAGTCCTTTGACAGGTAGAAATCAGAGCTATCAATTCTCTTATTTTAGTTGAAGTTTCTTTAATTAGCAATAGGTTATATTATTCTTATGAATTGCATATTCCCTAAAGTCTTTGAAAAGGGAAATAAAAGTCTTTTGTATGTAAAAGAGTTATCAAATTATAATTTTTTTCTTCCAGAATGACTGAACTGAAATTTTCTAAGTGTGAGCATAATGGACAATTATTCTGAGCAATTATCTTTTATTTTGTTTCTTCTCCAGAGTCTACATCATAGTGTGGCTAGAATCGTCATTTGCTTCATTTATTTGTTTCTTATTTTGTGGCAAACTGGTTCTATTTCTCTTTTTTTCCCCCCAGTTTGCTAATGCCCTAATATTTAAATGTTTGTTAATAGTTTAAGATTTTCTTGATTAAATAGTTTTAATCAAAACTATTTTAATCAAAACTATTTTCTTGATTAAATAGTTTTAAATTTTTATTTAATTTTTTTTGGTCATATGTTATGGTACTTCTTATCCATTATTGCTGTTAAAATGCAGGTTTCATTAGGTTAATGAAAGAATCTACTGACATTCAGGATCCCATGTCTGTGGACTAGTTGGTTAAATTACCTAAGTAAAACATAGCTGAGATAATAATTTTAGAGAAATTAGACACAGAATGGGAGAGTTTGGATTAAGAGCTTTAATAAATTTCTCTCCTCTTAGAGTGCAGTTGTGGGATTAAAGGGAATTTCATAGAGCTGAGATTTGTTAGAAAGTTACTGAATGCTAAAAGAAAGATGATAAAAAGGGGAAAGGCAAGGGTTCAGGTTCATCTGGGCAAGATGAATAGGTAGATAATTTCCTTCAATGTTTTGCCAGAGTTTGCCTAGTTGAGTTTACAATTTTATATGGCTTTGGGTCTTATTTACGATGTTCTGAGTGGATTTTTATAAAAATGGAAATAGTTGCTCATACTTTGCATAAGATTTGAAGTTTTCAGTGTAACAGTGACAATAACATAATAGCTCACAGTCATTGAGCATTTACTATATGCAATGCCCTGTGCTCAGCATTTGCAATATATACCTACCCCATGAAGTAGCTGCTCTGAGCAAAACAGCTAGTAAGCGGCAGGGCCAGGAGTCAATTCTAGGTCTGTGAACAAGAAATGTTTCCTCATTCTCTCATGCCCTTTCTATAAGTACTTTACACATTTATGATGATGTACCCTGTAGCCTTTCTGAACTCTGTAAATCTACTCATCCAGACACAGTAGTTTGAATCTTAGTTGGATGCCTGAGAATGTGAAATTGATGGTTGGTGGCACTGGTGCGGGGAGAACATGTAGCTTTAGAGCTAGAAAAGCTACTTTCTATCATATAATTGGAGAGCCAAAAAGAGTGACTGACCCTTGAGAAGGAGGTGTTATTCATCACACTATCCTAGATAAGTATCCCTTATCATGGTAGTAAATAATCCAGGTAGGCTTACCTTAAACCTTGGAAGGATTCCTGTCTCCAGGGAAAGAGATGTTGCCTGAGCGGCTGCAGCAGAGTGTGTCAGAAAGGAAGAGCCAGCCCGCAGAGATGAGTCCAACACCAGACGGGGCTGCCCAGAGAACTGGATCTGCATCTGACTGACAGATGGCAGTCAAAGCCTGACAAAGAAGAAATAAATATCAACGTGGCTGATTTGAGACACCAGGCGTTTAGACCCTGGGGAAATCCTATCAGCACATCTCTGAGGAATGCTTTACTAGTTTAGATATTTAACAAGAACACAGAGGTTTTCATTGAGATGAGGATGATGCACACTGGAGCCCATCTCTAAGATTTGTCTCAGTTAAGCCCAGTTCAGTTGCCTTTTACAGTGATCACAGAGGGAGGATTGTGATTAAAAAACCAAAGGGGTATTTTATAAAACTCTCTATAAGATAACTGGGTATAAACAGCCATCATGTAATAATTTTTAAAAAACCAACACTGATTATTAATATTATTCTACTAACGTAAGAGCACCAAACAAGAAAATGAAGAAACTCTGCCAAGGACACTATGCTGTTTTGACATCTTGTGAGATCTATTGTCTCAAAATTGTAGGGCGCCATTCCTATCAAGCCCATAAATGTTTTATTTTGCTTACTGAAGATGGAGAATATTTTAAAAATATTTTAACTATGAAATAGAGAACATATACAGGAAAGTACATAAAACAAGTTTACATTTTAACAAATAGACATAATAGCCAAGAAATATAACACTTCCAACATTCCATAAGACCACAGTAAGTACACTTTCCCCACATAGGGTAACTACTACCTTAAATTTGCTTTCCTTGTAGTTTTAGTAACTATGTATGCCCTCAAAAATATATAGTTTAGTTTTGCTTTTTAAACACTTTATGTGAAGGTAATATATATTTAAATGGGATATCTTTTTTTATACCTTTTTTCTTTCCTGCAACAGTGCTTATAGGATTTGAGAAAGATATATTCATGTAATTAATATAATTTGTTATTTACCAGGTTACTGTACTGAAGCTTCAAATCAAAGTGTAGGGTGGAAAAATCAAGGTATCAACTAAGGTACAAATTTATGGAAAGATTTTTTCTGGGGCAATGGGGGACTCTGTATTACACATCTCTCAATCTTACAAGCTATGGTACTTGCCATTACAAAGTTTAACATGCTAGAATAATTTATATTTGTGAATGCATGGTTGGATGGTTGTCTCCCAAATGGCAATATGTAATGGACTTTCAGTCCCAAGACTGGAGTCAATTTTTTTTTAGATCCCAAAGAAGATTCTTTATTTTTACCTCCTCCTTTCTGCTATTCAATTAGTATGTATACTTCTGGGTACCTTCAAAAACAAACAAACCAAAAAAAGCAAACAAAACAAAACAAAACAAAACCTGCTTGAATAAGATACCAAGTGATTTGGATAGAGTTATCCTACATCAGATATCAGATTCATCAAGAGTCCTTTCAGTAGCTACTAAAATATACATTAAAAAAAATGTTGTATATGTGAAGCTTGCATATACAACCTGAGTTTCTCTTGACCACTCCAACTTATGAATAGTAAGGATTCACAGTTTTAGTAATAATTTAATTCATCTAACACTCACCTGTACTTTTAATGCAATATTTTAGTCCACCTTAGGGTCACCTCCAGGTATTTCTGGGAAGTATACTCAAGTATTTCTTGAGGGGTCTGACATCCTCTCTTCCTGCTAAGCAATAGTGCTGTGTCATTGTCTCCTGCCCAACATTCACAGATCGCTGCTTTGTTCACTGGACAGCAATATCATCTTATAGAGATAAGGAAGCATGTTCCTTAGGATGGTAAACTCTTTGGTGTTCTGTTGCAAAGTGAATCGTAGCATTCCTTTTGTTTTACTTAGTGTTAGTTCATAACCATCCTCATCCTCCTCATCATCATTTTATGCTTATTTACCCTAAAGCTGCTGTACAGAATTTTTAGTGAACAAGGTTTTAAAATTTTTATCTACAGATTTATTGTGGTTTGTAGGCCTAAAATATGAAGCAATGAGGGGCTGATCTATTCTGGGAGACAAATATTAGTGACAAAGACAAAGATGTGCTCAAAATTGACCCTTTTCTCTGAAGACTAAGACTTTCTTATTCAGTCAGATAAGATGAGTTCTTTCCTGAAACTTAGTACAAACTCAGAAGACTCTTTAGTCTTCATGCCACATACCAGTCTGACAAATGCTCTAGAGATTTCTTAATCCAATGGGTGCAGTATTAGCTCAAGTGTGATGTGAACTGTGCAAACATTTGCTATGTTTTTTTTTTTAATATTTATTGGAGTATAGTTGATTTACAATTTTGTGTTAGTTTCAGGTGCACAGCAAAGTGAATCAGCCATAGATATATACATATCCACTCCTTTTTAGATTCTTTTCCCATATAGGCCATAACAGAGTATTGAGTAGAGTTCCCTGTGCTATACAGTAGGTCCTTATTAGTTATCTATTTTATATATAGTAGTGTGTTCTATGGTTTTAACTGAGTCCACCATTGAGAGGTTGGAGATATGCTACAGTATATGTTTCCATGGCTACCAGCAAGCTCTTTCACTTATTTGCCTTTCTGTTTGTGAGAGTTCAGTTCTAGCTTTATTAAAATAGGGCAAAAAATAAGGTGAGAAGTAGACTAAGGGATAGGTAACTCTGGCCAAACACATATTTGAAGAGGCCAAGTAGTCAATATGAATAAAACACATACTGTGTTCACAATAATACTGATCCAATAATATTTTCACTAGAAATTCTGCTATATTATTCTAGTACATATTTTGCTACTACAAATACATGTTGGGGAAGTATGGTGCAATGGAAATGAAACTTGGTTTTGAGTCCTATCTCTGCCATTGCCTTCCTGTATCACCATGTGCTGTCCATTCCTCCTTTCCTGGCCTAAGTTCTTAACTATCAAAAAAATGAAAGTTTGAGGTAAGTGATAGTTTGAGGTCTATATAGTCGTCACAGTCTATGAAACCCACCATTTCGCATGCTGAACCAATCTACTGAAAATTATACTTAGATCTGTCAGTGAAAGTAGAATACAGAATTTTTTGCCTTTTAATGACCATTTAAAATACTTGGTCCACACAAGAGAAAGTAAGTTTTTCACAGAAAAGTTAAGCTTTTGGAAAATCACATGGTATATATTGAAGAACATTAGACATTTATACACTGTATTTTCTTGCATTGATACGACCAACATTTCTTTATACTATAAAATTTACAGTACTAATATAGAAGACCAAAAGTGCCTCTTTCAAATCAAATACAAAGCTGAAGTTCATATCAAAGAGTTTGCTTTTCTTACGCATTTTTTAGGTCAACAACACTGTATTGACATGGAGGAATCATGAAAGAAGATGAAGAAAACAATGAGGGTAGAGTAGCATTCTTCATCTTATTGCTACTAAACAGCCAATTGTTTATTAAAACTCCCTTTGACTTTAATCTGGAATAAGTGGATTTTAAATATGATTCATCCAGACACAGCTTTTACTGGGTTGGCCAAAAAGTTCGTGTTTTTCCATAATAACTTACAGAAAAACCCAAACGAACTTTTTGGCCAACCCCCAGTCGACTCATAACTGTTGTCTTGGAATTAATATGTCAGCAGTGCTAAATGTGTTTTTCTAATGCTCAGAGGTCCTTAGGAGCTGACTGCTAGAATATTAAGCATTTTAAGTTATTTAATTCAATCCCTTGGTTTGATTCCTCCTGCTCTGGTAAGATAAGTACCTGACCTTGGTGACGTAAAACAGTTTATTGCTGAATTCCTGAACTACGGAATTCCCTAGAAGAATCCAGGAAAGCAGTGATGATTTTAAATTAACAATGATGATTTTAAATTAACCTCGAGATAGCTGAATTTAATAAAATGAAATGGCATAATTACTAGCCAAATGAAAACATGTTTTATATGCTCTGAAATCATTAAAGGTAGTTGTGATTTTAAAAGAAAGTCACAAATACAGGTACATGTGGAGAGAATAAGCTTTTTATTGGGTCCTTAAAATAACTTATCATCTGATACATAGGTATATTGAGAAAGAAAAATATTTGTTTCACACCTTCTTAAAAATGTATTTCTGAATTTAGGGTAATAAATCTTTTGCATACTAAGTCATTGTAATTCCACATTTCTCTGCATTGTTCTCCATGAACTCAAAAAACCATGCTAAGGTAAGAATTTTTTTGCAAGTTTTTTGTTCTGAATTTCAAAATTTAAGATTTGGGAGAGAGTTTAGTGATCACTGAAAAAAGATTGTTGTCAATAAAAGAGTAATTTGTATTTTAAGCCATAATCACATAAGAGCTTCTGCTGCTGCTGAGAGCTATTGATTGCAGCCTGAAGGGTTCACTCTTTGTTTTTTAAAGGTCTTACAACCATTGCTTTCTGTTGTTAATGAGGCTGAGTTCCATTCTGTGACCCATGCACAGCTCTCACTGATGTGGATGATTGAAAGCTGTTTCCTTCATGAAACTCCCTTGGGTTCCCTGACCTGCACTATGTAATCACTAGGGAATCATACCATACAGAGAAACTTCAGTTCTTTTTGAAGATTGTTACTGCATAAGGTGTATTTAATTAATTGCAATTACTGTTAAATTTAACCTGATATATGAAAAGGGTCATTTGTAGTATCAATACCGTATATTCTAAGCAAAGGCATGCTAGTGCCTTTAGAGAGATGCTAGTGTGCAATTGTATCGGTCAAGAAGACTAGGTTATGCTGCAGTTATAAATAATCCTTACGTCTTGATGGCTAAGTAAAAACAAGTGTTAATTTCTTGCTCACACTGCATGTCCATCTTTGGCTGGCTGGAGGGCATCCTCTCTGTTTTCTTCATTTTGAGAAGAAGGCTAATGAAATAATCAACATCTGAAATGTCACAGGTTGTGTGAATGAAAAATATTGCCTGCCATATCAGTAAACAAAGGCTGTTGCAGCCATCCAGCCATCACATCACAGCCTCCCAGTGGCCGGTGAGCCCTGAGGGAACTCAGGATGGAAACAAATGGCCACTGCTCCAGTCACCCCCACCCCCTACCCTGTACAGTGCAGACTGAGGAGACTCATGATGAGAAAACAGAGGACACTGGCCCCAGATATCTGAGGTGCATATCAAAGGAATGATTTCAGTGAGCCCAGACTCTTGCATCTTCTCATACATAGAAAAGCACTAAATTCCTTAACTTGAGATATCTGGTTTTCTTTAATTAACAGTAATCTTTTGATGTTCCAGCAACTTGGTCTTTTGTTGCAAAACCTCCTATGTATCCTGGCTCCACCTTTGCCTCTTCGGATCAGCCTCTTGGAATTATCTGACATGCTGTGTCCCAGGCTTAAGTCCTCAGTTTTGTCAGCCAAATAAAACATAACTCTCAACTTTCAGGTTGTGCATTTTTTTCAGTTGACAGTTGCCAAGATAGAGAAAAAGAAAACATGAACTTGTGTCCTGGCTCTTAAAACTTCCATCCAGAAGTGACATAAGACTCTGCTCACATTTTATTGGCCAAATAAAATTATATGGCCATATTTGCCTTGAATGAGGGCAATGAAAATATTTGTTCATAAATATTTTGCAATGACTACTAGAGTTATGTGCATATTAGTGTACTATTTAGGAATGTTTTTTCTGAGGATTAGTGACTGTTGGTAGAAATTTACATGCCTTAATTTTATGGAAGGATTACTCAGGATTTATCCAAGGCAGTGTATAAGTGCACACTATAATAAGCTTTGTTAAAACAGAATCTGGAACCTCTGATGATTACTAGAAATGCCCATTTTAGGCACCAAAATCTTCATTATAGTTACCCTTTGAGTTATTCTGGTTTTGATATCTACTTTTAAAATGTTTGGAGGGATTATTTAATTTGGGATTTTAATGATACGAAAGTATTCACTGTTAATTGTTGAACACAGAGCCTCTAAAGAGAATCTTGAACAGTTTACTGAACCAGTTAATATTAATAGATATGTGCATCAAGCTAAAACTGATGAGCCGTCTCCTCCTGTTTCCATTTCAAATCCTAGCAAAAACCTTGATGAGGAATGGCTAGAGCCCCTCAATCTCTTCATTATCCTAATTTTACTTTCAGGCTATCTCTTCCTTTATGCAGTTTTAGCTATACATATTGCATTGTTTGCATGTTATCAAGGCTTTCAGTGTTAATTCTGAAAATTCCTAGTATCTCCAGCTGCGTCAGACTTGACTAGAGACCTAAGCAACACCACTTTATGACTTGCATACTTCTGCTCACTGAAAATAATTTAAAGTTTTCTTTTGTCCAATACACTCTGAGAAATGCCTGCTGGTGCCTTCTCTCTATTTGATTTGCTTTCCTCTGTATTTCTCTCGATCACCTCAATTACTTCCACTGTGTCTCCTCTACAGTTCTTGACATTTTTTGTGTGTGGAAGAGATCAGTTTTCATGTTGTGAACATGACCTCAGAAACACTGCCTTTCATTACTTGAAAATCCCACTCTAGGACAATAGGTAGGTTGCATTATAAAATACCTTCCCTGAATACAAACATTTTAGGTCTTTTTTTGTATAATGGTTCAATGACTCTTGTGGGTAAGCTCCATTTGTTCCAAAGCTAATGCTATTGATGTATAATACTATTTATCTAGTTCATCAATTTGCAAACAACATTTTCTATGATATTTGAACATTTTCTCTGGGCTCCTAGTCCTAGAGAATCTGTTTGAATATGTTTTAAGTAGGATCCTAGGCACTATTTTTAACAAAGTTATTCAAGATATTCTCATGACACCACTGCCTTTCATCTAGATATATTATCCCAAGAATGTAATCTAACTGTTGTGTGTTTCTTGTTGTGAATGAAGAAACTAAAGCACATGCAGCAAAACATAGAAATCAAGATCTTAGAGTACAGCAGAGGCAAATCCTAGCTATGACATAACAATTGTGTGATCATGGGTGACTCATGGGTGAGTTACTGACCTCTAGTTTCCTCACCTTGCTGACCTCCAGTTTCCTCATCTGTGAAAGTAGGAAGATCTTACAGGGAAGTTGAAATATTTAAGTGAGTCCATATACATAAAGTATTTAGCGCATTTCTTGGCACATATTAAGAATCAATATTGATTGTTTTTATTGTCTTTGACATTTTTCCTTTGTTCTCATCTCTCTGGGCCTCTTGACCAGATCTCACACAAAAAATAAATTCAATAAATTATGGGAGAAAACTGCCATAAATATATTTGGTTTTTTTTGTATCATATCATATGGTTCTTCTCTTGAGGTTCCATCAGTGGCTCTATCTATTAGCACTTACAGCCGATGATGTTGGTGTCCTACCCAGATACCTTTATTGAGCTGGCACACCATGTCTCAGCTGTCTGTTTTAGCTGCCAAAAGTTCCCACCTTCACCTTTCCTGGAGAATAGCCTTTGGCTGAATGAGCCACCTTTCTTGGAGTTGTCTAGTAAGTTACACCCTCTTCTCCCTCTCTTCATGGCTGATGCCGGGTATAACATCAGCTTTCTTGCCTCTGGGCAAGACACAACTCATGCTCCAGAGCTATACTTGGAATCAGTCTGAGATTAAAACTTCCAAAATCACATATTTGCTGTATTGCTTTCCCTGACCTGTCCTGTTCCCCTTGCCCTATTGCAGGTTTCTCCTGAGGACATCCCTTCAATAAATCCCTAATCAGGCTCTGCCTCTAGGGAACTTGACCCAAGACAATGCTCATAGTGTTTTCTTGGCAAGACAGGCTCAGGGTCAGGAATACCACCAAAGAGAAAACCACTGGATTCTTTAACATGGCACCTCAGCATGAATCACCTATTACATTGTCTGACATATGGCAAAGATTCAAACATACTTGTTTAATGAATACAAAAGAGTCCTTCATTAAATGAAAAACCAAATCTCAAAACTTCCCTAGTCCTTGCTATGCTAAGCCTAGTTGGTGAAAACTTATCCCTTTGCAAAGAAATAAACCAAGTCTTCCAGCAGGCACTACAGAATCACTGAAGTGAATCTGGCATAGTAAAACCTCTGAAAGTTGAGTAACTACTTTTCAACAAGCAGGTACTTATCTACTAGGTAAGAGGATTGACTAAAATGGGTGTTGTTTATGAGACTTTCTTGTCTTTCAGACTCCAAATTCTACAAGGGACACTAGAGTATGGTTCGTTGTAAATACATTTAGCTATTTCCCTGTATTCATTTATCTTGCCTAAGTGCCTTGAGAAATCATTATTAGCAGCAGAGGAAGTCCAGCACCCTGGGTTCTCTTCGCTGCACCTACCCTGTGCTTTGGCCTTGCCTCTTTGTACTTTTCCCTCAGTTTAAATAACAACAATAATAATCATAAAGCTAATGTTTAGTGAACATTCACCGGGCCTTATGTGTTTTTAATTTAAAACTTTCAGTAATGATATGAGGTAAACACAGACTATTGTTTTAGAAGAGTGACAACTTCTGTGGTAAACAGGGGAACCTAATGAGCAGTGACAGTCATAAATCTATCTTTTTGTTGTTGTTGTGTGAGTGAGATGAATAATGTTATCAGTGATAACATGTATTGACCAGAATGGAAGCTGTTATTTGCATAAGACTGTGGGAGCCTTATTTTTTCCATTGGTAAAAATGACAAAGCAGGAGATAGGTGTGGCTTTAGCATGTGACATTAACTTGGAAAAGGCAATGACTTTATATCACCCATACCTTTTTACAATAGTGGGTAGAAAACAGGCTGTCATTTCTGACATGTGGGGCATTATCACCAAGTTACATGGTGGTTGTGTGATTCATAGAATGAAATTTACTTTTCAATAGTTCTATGAAGAATCGCTTAACCTGGGTGCTGTTATTAATTAAAATGAAGAAACATTAAATTTATTTTCTAGCAGCTTACATATTATGTATCAAAATTAGGTTATGGTTTCTGGAAAAATGTCTTCTAATATTGCTCTTTTAGAAATTATTCCCATGTAACATCTGTAATCATGTATTTTGGTTAGAAGGAGTGTTTATAATTGTCCTCAGAGAGTTTATGTTTTGAGGAAGATGCAATATTAGTGCATTTTATCGTTTCTAAAATTTATGTAATTTTTTAAATTAAAGTTTTAATGTTGATAGGGAAGACACATATGTGATATGTTTTTTCAATAGCAGGGACCTAAACGATAGGCACTAGTCTATTACTTTCATTTACGATGAAGAACTTAAGAGGTGCAGAATTTGAGTGAGTTGCTTAAACTAGGATTAGGAATATGGAAAAATTTGGAGATGTGATGTTTAAGTCACTGAGTATTTCCTCGATAGATTGACTGCATTACTGAATTTTGTTTTTTTTCAGACAGTTATTAGGAATCTGGAATACATTCAAAAAGACTTGTTACATAAAGTGATTAGTTTCTTGGCTTCTAACAAATGCCTCCTTATCATTCAGTACAGTTGAAATACTATTCACATTAAGAAAGAACACTCTTAAATTACTGCTGTAGTGCAAAATAGGAAAAAGAAACCCACAAAGTTAAATAATTTAATTTTCATGAGTGTTAGAACTTAAAGAGAAATAAGTTTAATCAGGATGATGGAAATAGAAATTCTTCAGAACTTCTATGCAGTTCTTCAGAAGTTTGTGGAAATTTAAAGAGGCCTTGGAGGCAGAAAGCACTAGCTCTCTCGTCACTTCAAAATGTTCAGATTTCCTTCGCCTGGGTGGAGTTGCACCTAGACTAGCTCTGCTCTAAACAGCTGAGATTAGAGTCATGAACTGAATACAGAGAGAAATAAATTGAACAGGTTGAGAAAGCCAGGATGGCATGGGGGAAAGAAGGAGAGAATTAAGAGGTGGAGATATATTTTCTTGAAGAAATTAGATAAGACTCATAGAATAGAGGAAGAGGATTAAAAAAGATGCATGTTCATCTGTGGAAAATTGCTGGAGACAGATGAGTTAGTAATGAAAGACCAAAAAAAGGAATAAAGTGTGTCAGAATGGCTAAATCTCTGCTAGGATTGACCATCACAAAATTTCAGTTCCTGGTTTTTGGACTCTATAGAGGAGGCAGAGTAGGAGGAGGATGTAGAGGGCTACCAGGTGTTCATGTACATGAGATTTTCCTAAATCTGGTGCCCATTACTCAAGGAGGACCTAGATAACAGTTTAACTGTTTAGTTTCTACTTTTAGGATACAACTGATTGTTTCTTACTTTGTGAAGAAAGGATTAGGCTACAGTATGAATGCCTCTTCTGATCTTGACCTGCCCCAGATCACAGTGTCATTGGCTGCAGAACTGAAAAATGGAACCCAGGTTTCTGACTCCAAGTCCAAAGTAATTTTTACTCTATTCTCTTAGATTTCCTTTGATCAGAAATATTTTGTTTTAAAATAAATTGGAAAACTGATTGGCATTACTAAAAGTACTAAATTTAGTGTCAGAATACAGGTTTTGTTTTTAATTTCCAGCATTTCCTAGCTGTGAGTCATGGGGCAAAATAGTCTCTGTAATTGCAGTTTCTTCAACTTCAATAGGTGTATCTAATTGATCAGAATACCAATCTTGCACTTTTAGTTTGAATGACAAATGAAGACTTTATATGAAATGTTTATTACAGTGCTTGTACGTAGTTGGTATACAGTAAATGCAGGTGTTCCAATTATCTACCTTTCATCT
Organism: Balaenoptera physalus; assembly: GCF_965194825.1. NCBI lineage: Eukaryota > Metazoa > Chordata > Mammalia > Artiodactyla > Balaenopteridae > Balaenoptera > Balaenoptera physalus. The sequence continues at coordinate 67,015,113 of NC_138893.1, read as the reverse complement.
CAGTCCCAGGTATACTACCTGATTACCTCTAGTACTAGCAGAACGTAGAGAAGGTTTCTTGCCTTGGGGATTTGCAGCGTGCACATTCTGTACAAATGGAAAACTAATGCCTCTCAGCTATTCCTCAAGAAAGATAAACCCAAGACTGATTTCCTAATTCCTGACTTTTGACTAGTCTCATAGGTATTACTTCACAGATCTATTTCAGGAGATAATTTTCTTTTAAAAAAAACTTTGAAGAGGAATTTTCTCACAGTCAGGTTTGAGATGAACTTGGGCATATTTGCATCAGTGAACCTTTCTTGAACCAGCTAACTAAGAGACTGTATGAACAAGAGAATATAAAATATAAGAGATTCTGTAATCGTTTTCAGTGATTTCTTTACATGGATAGAATAATAGACAGCAAGAATCCCTAGACACTAAGAGGGAAACAGAACAGAAACATTGAATTGGAGGCACATAATATTCCTGTTTACTGTTATGCTTTAATTCACTTAGTTTATTCATTCAATTACTCCATCATTAATATATTCAATAAATATTTATTGTTGTAATTGTGTTAGAAAAAAGCAGATAAGACCTCTGCTCTCATGGAATTTACACTCTAGCTCTGGTATATAGGAATGAATGAATTTTTAAAAAGATAAATATTATACACATGCTATACAGAAGTTAAAATGAGGGGCTAAGACAGGGAAGACTAGGTGCTAGTTCAGATTGGGTGGTGAGGAAAGACTTGTTTGCAGAGGTGTATTAATCAGTATAGTTTCATTCCTGTTGAAAATAACCCCAAATATCAGTGTCTTAATGCAACAAAGTTTCTTGCTCATACCACAGTCCAATGCAGGATGGAGATAGTTCAGTCACCTGACTCCAAAGCCAATGCCACACAGTTTATGTTTTTAGTATGACAGCATTCCATTCCCAGATACCAATTACCAAATCAGTTAGGGTTTGACCAAAGAGAGCTACTAAAAATATCATGGAATAGAAATTTATTAGAGGAATAAGAACTCACACAATTGTGGAAATAAAGGTTGAGACTGGCAAGTTGGAGATTGAGAACATCACTAACCAAACTTCCTAAAACCAGGTACATCCAGCTGTCAGAGGGTGACTATAAAAGAGGGCTGGTGGGAAAGTTTATGGAAGCATATCGCCTTTGCATTTGATGTTGCCCAGGGGTCAGTTTTGGCCAGCAAGACCAACAGGTGGAAAAACATCTAGAAACAGAATGGGCAAGAACAACACCTTGCTGCTACTCTCTGGGCATCCTGTATCTAACATTATGACCTTAAAATAGTGATTGTTATTTAAATTATCCTATCCAAGTCTTGAGCAGATTTTTCTTTTTGATAAATCAAACCTGAAATGACACAGGAAAGGGGATCCTGGGAAACAGTTCCATCTTATCCAGGTTGACATAGTACAAAACTACTATAACTATGGATCAGTTCTGAGATACTGATTAATAAGAATCAATTACAGAAAAATTGGAGAAGCACAAACGCGTGGAGACTAAATAACATGCTACTAAAAAACCAATGAGTCAATGAAGATATCAAAGAGGAAATCAAATAAGAAGACAAATAAGATATTGATTAACTGAAATGGCTCCAGAATACACTGATTGAGATGGTGATAGATTATTGGAATAATGTCTTCTGAGAAAATGCTGAAAGGATCGCAGAAATGGATACAGGCTTTAGAGGACCTGAAACTTTTACATTTTAAGAGAAAGGCTTTAATTGATTCAACAAAAGCATTTAGCAAAATTCAACACCCTTACATGATAAAATTTCTCAGAAAACTAGGAATTCAAGGAAACTTCCTCAATCTGATAAAGAGCTTCTACGTAAGATCCTGAGATAAATCATACATAAAAGTAAAACAATGAATGCTTCCTACATAAGGTTAAAAATAAGGCGAGGATGTCATTCTGACAACTTTTATTCACCACATGTGAGAGGAGGTCCTTACTAGTGCAGTAAGGCAAGTAAAAGAAGTAGAGGCAAAAGATTTGAAAGAAAAATTAAAATTTAAATATCCAAAAATGACATTATTTATATAGATTATCCTAAGTATTAACAAATACTATAGCTAGTAATGAGTCCAACATGCTCCCAGGTACAAGGTCCATATACAAGAATCTATTTTACTTTTATATACCAGAAACAAACAATTTAAATATGAAATGAAAAATAACCATTATATTTAAATATCAAAATATTCAGCAATTAAGGGAAAAAAACTCTATATTAAAATGGAAAGATATACTATGGTCATTGCTATGTTATGTTATGCATGATACTGTTTTCAAATTTTAAGATTCCAATTCTCCCAATTTAATATATACATTTAATACAATTCCAGTCCCAGTTTCAGCAGACTTCTTTTGTCTAATCGAGAAACATTCTAAAATTCATAAAGATATGCGAAGGACACAAAATTGGTAAAATAATTAGAAAAAAAAATTTTTTTTTTGTATTGCCTGAACTAAAGATTTATCACAAAGCTAGATAATCAAGACATTTTGATATTTGCATTATATAGACAGATAGGTCGATGATCTAAATAGTGAGTTCAGATATTGACTCATAGTTTCAAGGTGAAATGATTTTTTTAAAAAATGCTAAAGCAATTCAATGGGCGAAGGACTATATTCTAAATAGCTGGTGCTGGAACAACATATCCATAATCTATAAGTTGTTTTATATGTTATGTGGATGTTTGAATATCTAGCTGTTACCAAAATTATCTAATATTTTCAATCTATATTTTTTCTTAAGCTGATATAAAGTTCCTAAGTTATTACATAGTATTTATATATTATTTTTAATGAATACACCAAAATCCCATCAAGTAAATAAAGAATAATATACATACATTTAGGTTGTCTAAGTTTTGGCTATTATATTGTACCTCACATTTTTTGAGTATAAATACATATATATTTTTTCTAATGGTATTCTTAGCACAGATTTCAAGGCATGGAATTACTGGAAACAAATTTTCCACTCTTTGAAGCCAAATTGCTTCAAAATAGTTATTCAAAGTTACATTGTCCTAGCACATTTCGAAGTAATTGAATCTTAATCACTGAAAGGTTATAAATAGAACAATAACATAGTCTCACATAATTTAGGAATGAGAAATGAGACTGGAGACAGTATATATAGTTAGGAATTGATTACATTAGAAAATGCAGGAAATGATGTGAATATACACAATTGAGCAGTCCTTGACATCCATTCATTTCTACAATACTTAATAAATATTTATTGGTCACCCACTCTGTTTCAGGCAGTATGCTTGATATAGAAATGATTTGAAGCCCAGAACTTATGTTCCAACAGTAAAAACAAAAACAAGATGATCTTATTTTGCGATTTAGGAATGCTTGGTAGTAGTTGGATCCAAAGATCCCATTTTCTGGCTTGACGACAAAGTACATAGTATGGTCATTTATTAACCACATTTCTTGCTTTTTTTCTGAATCTTTACACCCATAATATCACCTGAATAACTTTAAACTCTTCCTTCAAGTGTCAGCATAGATTCCATTTCCTTCAGCAAGGCTTTATGACTCATTTCTAACAGGCGAGATGCATTTTTCAGCTACTCTCCTGCCTCCTAAACACAGACAGGGTAACAATGTCTCCAATATAATACCTTTGAAAGAAGCCAACTGCAAATCTCAACAGAAAAATTGCAAATTTAAGAAGACTTGAATACATTTTCTGCGTATAAGCTCATCAGTCCTCTCTGAAGAAACTTTTTTCCCTAGAACTATCTTATCTATTTCAAGCTCCATCTCATCTATTTCAAGCTCCAACTCAGCACCTTGCCATACGGAGCTGTACTTATTCCATTTTCCCTCATCTTTCTTTAAGGCAGCAAGCTCTAGTTATTCTATTCTTTTGACAGACTTGGATAACATAATTATGCATTTGAATTTATTGTGGATCATACAAAGAGATAAATGGAGCACAGCTTCATCATGTATTGATTCATGCATCATTTGCCATGAAGTTGATTCAGAGAAACACAATTACTGCTGTAATTACTTCGTTTAAAATTGTTTTCAGTAACATAAAGCGCTACGTTTTAGAATTGATGGCCTTTTGGGGGAATAGACCTTAGTGTACATTTTTGAAGTTTTTTTGCTGTAAACCAAACAACACTTAAAAATTGAATCATAATTATCATAGTTCTCTTTTTAAAAACCTGTTTTTTTTTTTACAGAAAAGGAGGAATACATTCTCCATTATTCCTCTTAGATTATAGTTTTATTGTTAGAAAATGAAAAATGTTTCTTTAACTGGCATAGTTTTGATTATTCTATATAATTCTAATAGAATGTATAGTATGCTGTATGATGGCTGCATACATAAATGCTTTTTCCAAAATGGTATCTTTTCTCTTTCATGAAACTTTCTTGCTTGATCATATAGCATTCAGAAATAATTAGCAAAAAGTATACAAATAACTGAGTTGCCACAATGATGTCTTGGTCTACTTGGAATTTTAAAAATATCTTTGATAATTATTTATAACATTCTGACAGAATCTTATTTTCGGTCAAAAGGTGTTTAGGTGATAAAATTAGTAATTTCTATTCCTCAGAGAGAAGGATAATTGAAAAACGTTACATGGAAAAATACATGTTGTCTTGTAACTGAAGGCAAACTTTTACTAACATCTGTTTTTTAAAATTTTCACTAACTTATTTTCTTCCACAGAAGTTGCCAGTGTAATAAAATTATCATTACTAGTATTACTTTTCTTTGTTTTCAGTGAGTGATTTTCTTCAAGAACTTATATAAAAAAGACACCTTGAAAACATAATATTTTGTCTATGAGACTGAACTCAAAAACTACCTCAGGGCAGGTGAACACGTCTGCTCTTCACAATTATTTAGCCAATTCTGACTTCTCTCTTTTCCCATTTTTCCCCACATTTATAAGTATTTCCAATGTTATGTGGTACATGATTATGTATAGCAGCATATTTTTCTTAGTTGTTGTAAGATCCATGAGAGCGGGGTCTGTCATCTTTTCCTGTGTATTGCTCTAGGAAAGGGCTGTTATACCAATCCTTACAGTACTTATATAGGCACCATGACTGTAGTAAGCCAGAGAACTCCTCTGGCACAGCCATATTAAACAGGTAGGACTGACACAAAGAAATACGTGTTCTCCCAGTTTTTTGTGAATATATCTCTGTTTCATTTCTGTATTTGTGATAGAGAAATGGGAAAAAAATGAATATTTATTTCAATTACTACAAATATACAACAAACTTAGTAAACTGCAATATAACCAACTTCAGTAAATATCACATCTAACAATTCAACCAATACTTGGCCTCAGTGTAGGAGAAAAAAATAGAGATTAGTGAGAACTATGGCAATATGGTGACTAAAATGCAGGGACAAGGCCCAGTGCCACCAGATACTCCAATTATTTAAAGGAAGAAGGAAATACACATCAGTTTATATGATATTTTTCTCCAAATTTGAATGTGGGCACATAATTAAAAACAAAATTGTTTAAGACAAGAATATATATGGCCAATATCAAATATGTCTACATGCAGAAAATAGACTATGGCCCATCTTTCATCCATAAAACACAGCATAGACAAAAATGTGCTCAAGAATTTCTATTCTTTTTTTCAATTTGTTTCTCATGTAATTTTGGGCTGTATCACTTGGAAGGCAGAGAGATAAAATATGTTAAATTGATTTATGGAAGTTACTGATCTTTGCTTTTTTTTTCTTATAGATACAGAGGAAGTGAATGCTCATTTGCTCTTCACTTTAAACATATGCCTAAACTGGTTTATCTGGTAGAATCATATTAATTTCATCATCTTGCATACAGAGGGGATTTGAATGGATTTATGAATTTCTTTTTATCTGATAGTGACTTTCCTTACTATTTCTCTAAGTATCTCAGCAAGACAAGTAGATATTACTTTATTGTAGAAAACATGTTATTTTTACCGAAAGAAGAATAAAAGCCACTTCTATATGCGGTCAGTTAGTCAACTACGGTTAATGGTGAATGCTGACTATCCTGTAGCCCAGTGATAGATACTTAGGAAAGGACCACAGTTAGGAATCAGGAGTGAGCTGTCTGGTACTACCTCTCCCTTGCTTATTCAAGAGGAACAGGGCAGAGGCTCCTCTAGCTAGGACATCAGGGTTGTGAAGATAGGGGCTTTGAAGGTCATAATAAGAGCAAGGGGAGACTCATCCTAGATTACAGGAGGTACTGAAGATGAACCAGCATCTCTGCAAAGTTGAAAACTAGAGAGGTGCCTAGTTACAAAAGGTAAAAAGGGAAATCATAAAGTTGGTCAATCTGGGTGGGTAAAGTGGTCATCAAGTTAGGTGAAGAGGTAGTTATCAAAGCTAAACGTGTAAATAGGTCACCATCAAATAGCAGGTTGTGTGGCAATCTGGTATAATCTTGAGTAAACACAGACCTGTCAAGGCTGCTAGCAATGGATATCATCTAATGGGGTTATGGTGGGAAAAAGACCTAGAAATAAATGTGTACAGATTAAAAACCTTTAAATACAGGCTGATGAAGGAGTTGGGACAAAGACTTGAGAACGGCTGGTCCATCATCTCTAGCATATCTCATGTGAAAAAATATACAATGAAATGAGCAATATCTAACCCCAAGTGGTTTGTAGCTGAGTATAATGCAGAGTGGATTGGTAAACATTCTGCAGTGAGTGTCAGAATCTCTGGCACTGCTATGAGTTTCCCCAAAATATGTCTAAGTAGGAAGTCAACAAATACAAGTGAGCAGGAAACAACTGTTGTTTGTGTGAGGTTCATGATAGTCACACCTCAAATAGCTTAGACAAGCAAGGTGGACAAGATGAATTCTTTCCCCTCTGGATTTAATCCAGTTACAGAAGTTAAAGCGTGTTCCCATCTTTTCCCACATGATAAGAAGCAACTTTTATTCAACTTGATTCAAGGAAGATTTGGCATTATTTATGGCTGGGATCTTTATCTCATTTTCCTGGTAGTAATGTTATTGGAAGAGACCTCAACTGTACTGCAAGTGAAATGTGTGGCAATTCCAGGCTACGATCAGATACTCTCATTCATGGTTTAAATGTATTTGGAGAGCTACATAGGTCTGTATGGAGTTTCTCTATAAAGCACTAGACTCCTCTAAAAATCTCTGCATGCATTTTGTTTTTATCAAAAGAAGTTAGTTTTGCAGTTGATAGGAGCGTGCCTGCATGTATGTGTGTGTGTGTTTCTCTTTTTTCTCAGCACTATAGCTATTGTCCAGACATGGCAAGCTTATTTCCTTGAAAATTTTCACTCAGAAGTAGCATTAGTGCTGAAAGGTAACAGTAAAAAAATAAACAAAAATGTTTGTTTAACATTTAACATGTTAAATGTTATTATAAACAAATCTTTTAAAAATCCTAATTTAAAGATCTATTGACAAAGCTATAGTTTAAAGCACTTTTACTATTCAAAGTAGAAAAACCAAAATATTGTAAAAGGTCATTCAATACTTCTTACAGGTACTAAAGCAAAGGCTATTTGAGGTCAAACTAGACTGTTAAATACAAACATTATATGGAAAGGAAACATAAGATTTCAGTTTAGTTTGGTTACATTGTCCTATAAGTAAATGTCAGTATACAAGTATGTGGACAAGCCTTTGTAAATATATTTATATTTGTATGGAAGATTAATATGATCATGAGGAATATTATAGTTTTAAAATTATAATAATAAATTTTCTAAAACAATCTGTATATGAACAGAGTCTATTTCCAAGTATGTGCAATTATTATAGTGTATTATCTTAAGTACATTAAAAACAGCCTATTTCACTTTCTCTTTCCCCACCCATATTAAACTAAAAAAATAATAGTAATAATTAAGCATCATGCACCTAAAAAAGAAAGGAAGCTAATTTGGGGAGTGTTATGGGGAAAATGGCATATAGTGTAGCATCTATTGCTCATACAACTATTATTTTATCTTTGCTCAGGAAGAGAAATTTATCTCAAGATTTTAGTGACTTGCAATAGATGTGTATAAAGAACTTTTCTTGATTGCTTCTGGGAACCTACTGTTTGACATGTTCTCATAGAAGTTCTCAAATTTGAGCTGGATCTCAAAGAATCTTCTGAAAAGCAAGATGTACACACAAAATTCTCTTACTTGTGATGCCCTACTCCAGCAGAGATATGCATTTTTTCCTTAATGGCTCTTCAGTAAGGTTGCTAGATTAAAAATGGGCTTATCTTTTCAATGGGTTATTTTCCCTTAAGTCTCTATCAGAGGGGTTCACCTACTTTGTTTGACTTAGACAAATAGGCCTACACAATAAATTTCTCTATTGAGGTCTCACATTTATTGGAAAAGCTATCTTTGACTCACTATACATTTTAAACCTAAGGACGCTCAATACCTAAACCCTAAACATAACAGCATGACTTTTTCTTTTATGTTTTCCAGGGAGCTGGATGGGGGGGAAACTTTATATTCTCTAAAAGAAAACCCCATACACAAGTGGATATTTGCTTTACTTTTTCATCCCAAACTCCAAAGGTTAGAATTTTAAGAAATATCCTCTACATATAGAGGTGAAAAAAAGATTAAGAAACCAGGATTTAGACAGTGATTGTGTCTCTGTAATTATAAACATCCTAATTCTGAGTTGAAACTACAAAATAATACCACTGGAAGGAGCCTTGGATATCTAAGACCTAGCGAGATGAAGTACTTCGCCCATGAGCAGCCTGTTATTGTTAGTATTAGCGACTGGGTGTCAGATTCCTGGTGCCCTAAATGTCATTCCATCTCTTCTTCTCTTCTTTATGTTACAGTTTGATGAGGTGGCTAAGAACATAAGTTACAACTTCAGATGGATGTGATTCAAACTCTTTTTTGTATCATATGAACCGCATAGATATGCTATGTAAACTTTCTGAACCTCAATCTCTCTACCTGAAAAATAGGAATATTTGTGTCTGCTTCATAGGATTAAGTTTTATCATACATGGAATGTGCTTGACTAGTACCTGGCCCATGTTATGTGATCAATAAATGTTAGTGATTACTCAATACAGCAGATCACATCATATTATAATAAGAAATATCAGTACCTCCCTGGTGGTCCAGTGGCTAAGACTCTGCACTCCAAATGCAGGGGGCCAGGGTTTGATCCCTGGTCAGCGAAGTAGATCCTGCATGCTGCAACTAAGAGTTCACATGCCGCAACTAAAAGATGCTGCACGCTTCAATGAAGATCCCATGTGCTGCAACTAAGACCCGGCACAGCCAAATAAATAAATAAATAAATAAATAAATAAATAAATAAATATTTTAAAAAAGAAATATCAGGGTATGACAATATAATTATTAACATAACATCAGTTGAGTATGTGCTTGTGGCTATTTTGCCCTTAATGGTAGTGCAATTTGGATACTGACTCACAGTCCCTTGTTTATCATATCTTAGAGTCAGTGATACTATTTAATTGGAAAACTCTGATATAACCTTCTCCCCCAAATCTCAGAGGGTTGATTGTGCTGAAGACCAGGCCCAGATCTTAATTTTAAGAGGAACATAACTTTAAGAAGGCATTAGAGTCTAGGAAAATTACACTGTGGTCTTAAGGCACTTATAAAGGAGAGGTGACTTGAGAGGAGACAACTAGGTATGTGTAGTTAAAAATATTAAACTACCATATCCCCTGTATCCTCTTGCCCTGCAGAAGTGATCCATTTACTGTTATAGAGAATAGCAGCCCCTACCTCCCTTGGCTAAAGACTGTAAAGAGGACTCAAAGGACGCATTGGCATTACAAGACAGTGTATACATTTCTTGGCAGCATGCCTTCCCCCTCTGCCACCACACTAATAACTAGGGTCATATCAGAACACGATCCTATGGCAGATACCAGACTTGCATCGAGAAGAAATCAAAAGGCTTAGATGAGTGGGCATATTAGAACAGATATAATATATCTAGAAGAACTACCAGTCAAATAAGTTCCTTGGGAGTGACTGGAAGACACTTCTTTTACTGAAACAAAAAAGTTGTGAAGGGGTTACTTTCTTGTTAGCTAAAGCTTAGAGAAGAGTCCTCTATAGGCCAGTGTTGATAGTGTTGATAAGAGATGAAGTTTTAAACCTCAGATCCCTTGTAGCAACTGGGATAGAAGAATCTAAGAATAGTAAGGAATAGGTAACAGCAAATACATTTTAAAAAATATTTCGTTATTTTACAATGCGACTTCAGTGGTTTTTGGGCTTCCTTATACAGTCGAGAAGTGAAAATACATATAACTATTAAGACATATACAAATACATCCTACTTCTTCTCCTTTATTGAAAATCTTGATTTGTAGGTTAATGAATGCTAAGATGCATATACAGTAATTCAAACAAATACTATTTATGTTAAACAATTTTTTTAAGGATGGAGATTTTTAAGTAACAAAGTAGTAGTTAATAAGTGTTATATATTTCAGAGAGGTACATCATGTAAGATGAGGATCAAAAGCATCTTTTGAACGAGGATATTAGCACCTGACAACATATCAACTGTACATGTAACAGATTCAGCCACCACCCCCTAAAATTGTCTGTCTTTCTGAGTCTAATTTCTCAAAGTCTGGAGAAAGGACTGATTGGTCCAGTTCAGATCTAGAACTTGGAATAATACAAGACTGTTTACTAGGATATGGGGGTTCATATTATTGGAACAGAGATAGCTGGCTGACAAAGCAAGTGAGGAAAGGGGAGAAAAGCAGAGCAGGGTTATAGAGAGGAGGAGATAAAAGGGAGGGTGATAGCCCAGTTGCTAAGGCACAGCTTCTTTATTTCCCTTGGGTTATCTGAGAAATAAGAGCTTCCTTATAATTAACATATATTTGCTTAAGTCAGTTCTAATGCATGAATGCCATTCAAAAGCAAAATGGTTCTATTAATAGTTCCTAGTGTATATTTATTAAACTATAGAATTAAATTGTAACTATCTGCAGTAAAAAAATCTATTTTTTTTGTTTTGTTTTTTATTTTTAATCAGTCATCAATTTTGTACACATCAGTGTGTACGTGTCAATCCCAATCACCCAATTCAGCACACCACCATCCCCACAAAACATCTATTGTTTTGTACATGAATAATATGCTCCAGTTAGATCATGTCTTCTATGCCCTCAGGGTTTCAATGTAATAGGATTATTATATGGGAGGGAAAAATGGTTCTATGTTAATCTGGCTGAACAAAATGCTGAAGCGAGAAGATTTTAGCCATTTGCTTAGCTATATGCCACTGAGACAGAACGATGGCTTTCTCTTAAGCCAGTGGAAGAGCATGTCTTATTTTGCTGACTATAGCTGGCACCATTGAAAAGAAATCTATCTAGATGGAAAGAATATGTTCTAAGTATATTTGGAAACCAATATCTTTTATAAAATACAGCTACAAGTATATTGTAGTTGTAAATCAAGAGGAAGCTGCTCTCTGACTTTGTGATATACAGACATATCTATATGTAATAAAGTTTTATAAGCTTTGCCCTTTTTACAGCTCAGCAAATCTAAATTCTTATTTCTCCTTGCAGAGTAAATTGTTTCCCCAGAATATCAAGGTTAGTGAGTATATTTTTATGGGCTCCAATGGTTGAATTGTCAATGTAATACCCCCCCAAAAAATGTGAAAAATCATTTAGTTAGCCCACTTTCCATTTAAGGCTCAATTATGTGAAATAACATGTCTCAAAATTATACACATAACTTGCTCTCAGTCTGTATAATTAATGATGTGGGCATTCCTTACATGGGTAAAGTAAAACCTCTTGATCATGAGTTATTAGCCCACTCATATCTTAGGTAAGAAAACAAATTGACACTCTGTAAAAATTGTATTATTGTTTGTTTTTTCTTAATTAAGAAGTAGGCCTTTTAAACTCAAATTTATGATCTTTAGCAATAGAAGATTTTAATGAAGCAAATGGCCAAATCTACAAATAAACCATAGAATTGTTAGAATGTTTTAAAGTCTATTATTGTTGTAATTGGGTGAGAGAAAATGGAAATGTTTCCCATGAGTTTTGATAACAGTGGTTGTACATGTAAATATGTCTCCCACAGAGTACCTTACTTAAAGTTGAATTAAAACAGACTTTCCCCAAAGCCCAAACTTCAATCTAAATGCTTTTAAGTGAAAGGATGAGATATTGTCAGTCAAATTCTACATACTGGAAAAGATATTTTACCTCGAACCAGGAATCTAGGGGACTAGGAATAAAATATCAATACTAAGTGACTAGTATTTTAGGGAAAGAAAAAAAAAAACAAAACACTCGGTATATAAAGATAATGACCTTTTCCCCCTTTCATTGCTTTTTCTAGCACACATGTAAGTTCATCCTGAAATCACATGCTGCAAACAACTAATGGGCAGCAAACCATGTTTTTCAGACTCCTTCTCAGTTCACATGACCATTCTTTATCTTTCAGATTCTGTGTTATATTTCTTAGTAAGCTGGAATTTCCAAAAGAGGTGATTTATAAACTTGTTTTAAAGATTTTAATATTTATACTTTTTGTAAGTTAATTGAGAAATGTATTTGGCATATAACTTTGGTCATATCAAAATTATAATTTTGAAATTAACATAAAAATATTCCCAACTAAATCAAGCTGAATTTTACTTTTTTTTTTTCCTTTTATTTTAAAGACATGATCCTGGCATCTCTTCTCTAGAAAGCAGATCTTGGCATGAAATTTGAAGATTCAAATGAAATTGACTTTGATATTTTTCAGCTGTTTCTTCTTGTGAGAAATGGTTAACAATTTGAGAAACTATACGTTCACTGCATCAAATGATGAATGATCTGAGTAATAATATTTTATGCCATCTGTATTGCTCCCTAATGAGTCCATGTTTATATCTTCTTTTTGCTGCTCTTGATATTTTGAATCTGTTGCTGTCAGAAAAAAAATCCAAAAAGTACACTTAGAGTCATTTTTAGACTCTATCGTAAATCGTGCTGCATTAATATGATCCACGAAGAGACAAATGGTGTGTGAAGGGAATGGTACTCAGGTCTGCAGGAAGAGAAGAAAGAGGAGGATTTGGGACTGGCAGAGAATGGTGGCAAATTAATGTAATTCATATGATTGTGTTTGCTGTCCACAAAATATTTTGCACAAATAGTGCACTGGGAGAAAGGCATTGCTACTTTAACTTTGAATTGGTATTGCTTGCTGTTACTGAGATAAAATGAATGAAATAAAAATAGGAGAAACTCTAAGCAAACAATACTGTCCATAATATACTCTAGTGTAATAGTGTAAACAAGAGTAAACCAATTACTAATATTTTCTTAGTGCAGGAGTCCTGGTATATATTACTATGCTATACTCAACTTGAGCAGATATTTCCCCATATAACAAATCACTTCCTTACTCTAGCTGAGCCAAATTCACTGAGGAAGGGTGGAAAATAAAAGGACCTGAGGTATGAGAATATGGGGATCATAACAGTTAATAAAGACTCCATTTATGTGACATACATAAATACTGAAACAATGAAAGAAATGATAATATTTCAAAAAAAGAGGGCTAAGATAAACCAAACTATTCCAAAGACAAAATCCTCTCGACTCTCTAATGAATCAGAAAATTTTTGAAGTCACGATGAACTGACTTTACATATGATGTTAGTCCTTATGCAAACAGGTTTATATTAAAGTAATCTTTTTTCCTTCCATGCATATCTGTAAAATTCATATGTGTAAATACCATACTGGTGGAATTAGAGAATTAATGTACTTGAGAATTAGAAATCAATTACATTTGCTAATTCTTATTAATCACAGGTCTCATAAACTAAGCATAAGAGCCATTAGCTCTTTTTTAAAAAATTATTTATTTATTTTATTTTGTTTATTTATTTTTGGCTGCGTTGGGTGTTCTTTGCTGCACGCGGGCTTTCTCTAGTTGCGGCGAGCGGGGTCTACTCTTCGTTGTGGTGCACAGGCTTCTCATTGCAGTGGCTTCTCTTGCTGCAGAACATGGGCTCTAGGGCACGCGGGCTTCAGTAGTTGTGGCACGCGAGCTCTAGAGCGCAGGCTCAGTAGTTGGTGGCACATGGGCTTAGTCGCTCCGCGGCATGTGGGATCTTCCCCGCAGGGCTCAAACCCGTGTCTCCTGAATTGCCAGGTGGATTCTTAACCACTGCGCCACCAGGGAAGCCCCACAGGGGCTACTCTTCGTTGCGGTGCGCGGGCTTCTCATTGTGGTGGCTTCTCTTGTTGAGGTTGCAGAGCACGGGCTCCAGTAGTTGTGGCACATGGGCTCAGTAGTTGTGGCTCGCGGGCTCTAGAGCGCAGGCTCAGTAGTTGTGGCGCATGAGTTTAGTTGCTCTGCAGCATGTGCGATCTTCCCGGACCAGAGCTCAAACTCGTGTCCCCTGCATTGGCAAGCGGATTCTTAACCACTGTGCCACCAGGGAAGGCGAGCCATTAGCTCTTAAGAGACAATTTAATTAAAACCTATTACAGTTATTGCAAGTCATGTGTTTTTTGAAACGCAGCAACATTTCATTTTGGAAATCATGGACAAAAGAAGCATGCAAGACTAAAAAGTACAAAATAAGGTGTATAAGTGAAGAGAGCTAGGTAAATTATTTGTTCTGCTTAAATAATACAAGTTCCACAATGGCAAAAAAAACTTCTTGTCTACTACTGAATCCAAACCACCTAGATTGTGTCTCCCAGTTGGTGCTCAAAATACATTAGAAAATTATCTTCTTCTTTTCCAAAGCTACTATAAATAGCACATATTAAGAATTACTGAACAGTCATAAACAGCAACATATTTTATATCTAGATTTTTAAAAATTTTACCTAGAGTAAAAACATTTAGAAAGTGCCAAAAACCTTAACATCGTTAAAGCTATACTGCCTAACTGTAGAATATTTGGTAACTTCCTGACCTGAGGCAGAAAATTAAAGCTTGGGAACTACAAATGTTTAAATCATGTTCAATCCATTTATTTTTCCCTCTAAACAAGGGTAAGGTATATATGATAGCTTAATTACCATCTACTGGTAATATTGATTAATCATGAGCAAATTAACTTATTACCTATTTAGTTTCTAAATAATAAAAATATTTCCACTGTTTGTTAAATATGTAAATTTTAATTAATCTGGAAATTATTAGTTGCTTTACCAGGCTTAGAATTAAAGTATCTAAATAAACACTATATTTTTAAAAATGTAGATTAACTTCATATGACCAAGAGAGTAGATTTATATTAACCAATCCCTAGTTATTCATTCATTCAATAAATATTTACTGAAGAGATGTTTTGTCAGGTCCAGAATGACTATATAAAGATAAATAAAAGAATGCTTATCCAGTATCAAATTTGACAACAACTGAAGGGGTGCTTTTAAAATTTTGTAATAGGTATCAACATTTAATTGATTTTTCTATATACAGTTCAAGTTGAGGTTGGCATTTGTAAGAGAATTAGTTGAATGGCTGGGGACAGATTCTCCAAAGCTATCAGATCTAGAGGCTTTTAGATAAAATGCAAGGAGAAGGTGTGGGGATCTTGAGTTTAAGCTGGTGAACGAATGAGAAGTGAGATTTTTGACCAAGACAGTGTAACTGATAAAAAAATTACAATTCTATGTATATAGACCTTGCGACCCACAAACCTTTTAAATTTCCTTATTGATATTAACAGTTTTCTTTATAATATATATGGATTTCTGCATACATAGTCGTATCACTTGCATATAATAACATTCATTTCTTATCACTTATCATACTTCATATAACTTCCTTATCACCTTTATATTACTTATCACATTTCTTACCACATCCTTATCAGTCCTTACAATTTTATTATCTTTGCCATATCATGCTGTCTAGAATATCCAGTAAAATGTTAAATAGAAGTTGAGATAGTGCACAACCTAACCTAAACCTTAGGAGATTCCCTAGAAAATCATGCTTTTTATTTTATTCTATTTGATTGGTTTATACATCTCTGTATATGTGTATATATGTGTATAAAATTTATCGTGAGATTTGGTTTGTTAACATTTGTTTAGGATTTTTATATTTATTTTCTTTGAAGAGATTGACCTGCAATTTTCCTTTTCTCTAATGTCCTTGTTAGGTTTTATTATCAAGGTTATGCTGGCCTTATAAAATGGAGATTTTTCTTACTTTTTCTTTCTTCTATTTTCTTTGAGCTTCATTTAATTTTTTCCCGTAACTTTTTGAGATGCAAGCATTTATTTTCACCTTTTTTTGTAATATATATTAACATTATAACATTCTCTTTAAGCACAATATTAGCTGTATCGTACAGATTTTATTACACACTCTATTTTCAACATAAACAGTTTCCTGATTTTTATTTTATTTCTTCTGGGTAATTTAGTAATATGTAGCTTAATTCTAAACATATAGAATACTTTTAGTTATCTTTTGAAAATTGTTTCTTAGCATAATTTCATTATGGTCAGAAAAGATAATTTCTATGATTTCTGAATTTAAAATTTGACAGACTAACTTTCAGAACCCACACATGACCAATATGGATGACTATTATATATGCAGTGGAAAATAATATTTATCCAGATGATTTTATGGATTGTTTTTAGTATATGTCATTAGCTCAAAAGCAGTAGTTGTGTTATCCGAGCCTTCTATAGTGTTGCTAATACTTATTTCCTGACTTTTCTATGAATTTCTAAAAGCTGCATTATAATTTTCCAACATAATTAAGGATTTGACTCTTTTTCTTTTCTACTTGTCAATTTTTGCATAAGTCTGAGGTATGTATCATACATATATACACATATTATATACATAAACATACATGTGTGTGTATATATATGTGTGTATGCATATATTTTGCATACTACATTTTGAGATGATATGCATCCTACATATATACACATTATATATATACACACCCATATATGTGTGTGTATATGTGTGATTGTACATATATATGTACATATATGTGTATATATATTTTTCTCCTTGGTGGAAAGTCACTTTTACCGTTCCGAATATCTTCATTTATCCCCACTAGTTATTGCCTTAAAAGGCTCTGCAGCAGGTGTGAGCTGTGGTACAAGAATCCTGCTTCCTTTATTATATAACTCAATATCTCCTGTAATAGTAGATGTATCAATGGTGGATAAAGTGTCATCTCTCTTTACTAGCAATTGCATGGTATATCTTTTCCTATCCTTCCATTTTAAAATTTTCTGTGTCCTAATTTTGCATCTCTTGTTTTTTAAATCCATTTTAACAATCTTCATCTTTCAACTAGACTGTTCAATTTACATTTAATGTAGTTACTAGTGTTTTTAAGTTTAAATCTACTATTTTTTACACCATTTTAGTGATATCATGGTGTTTAAAACATTTCTCCTTGCCTTACTATGATTTGTTATCAATTAATAATTTTATCACTTCTCAGAAAATTCAAAGTCTTTGGAATCTTTTATCCTGCCTATCTTAGAGCTATTTTTTAAATTTTGGTATAAATTCTCTATATATTTAAAACTCACAAATATTATGTTTCTCAAGTAATTCTTAATCAGATCAATCAACAATTTACATTTTCTGTTTTCCTGCATCTCTGTGTTTCCATTGGGATTATTTTTCTTCCCTTTAATAATTCTCTTTATATTTCATGTATTGTGGGTCTACTTGTGCCACATTTTCTTAGTTTTGGTTTACTCATAGTTTTGTTGTTCAATTTCACCATTAATTTTGAAAGATATTTAGGATAGATACAGAATTCCTGGTTGACATTTTTTTTCTTTTAGAACTTTGAATATATAACCAAAGGTGTTTAGCTCTTATTATTTCTCTTGAGAAATTAGCTCTCAGTATTTTTCTTGCATTTTTAAATGTAATATAACTAGGTTTTGCTTTAGATTCAGTTAGTTTTCTTGATATTTATTAATTTAGTATGATATGCAGAAGTATACTTTAAAAATTTTATCTTGCTGTTTTTTGTATTGCTTCTGTAATCTGTTTGACAGTTTTCATTAGTTTTTGAACATAGAACCATTTCTTAAAATATTGCTCCTCTTCCATTTGATCTCATCTCCTTTTGGGATTACAATTCCATACATCACGGTGAGAAAGCTTTTTGTATGTAAA
This sequence comes from Balaenoptera physalus, assembly GCF_965194825.1. NCBI lineage: Eukaryota > Metazoa > Chordata > Mammalia > Artiodactyla > Balaenopteridae > Balaenoptera > Balaenoptera physalus. The sequence continues at coordinate 66,996,889 of NC_138893.1, read as the reverse complement.
AGGCCAAGTAACAAGTAATTTAGGCTTTGCAAATCTCATAATGTTTCTATCATATATACTCTTTTAACTCTTTAAAAATGTTAAAAAGCGTTCTTACCTCAAGGGCTGTACAACCACAGTCCACATGCTGTATTTATTTCTAAATTATTTCTTCCTAGTTTCTGAACAAATTATGTGTTTTTAATGACTTTTCTTTGGTTTGAATGCCATACATTGTTTATAATAAATGTAGAAATGATTAAAACTCTCAACAAAGTGGGTATAGAGGGAATGTACCTCAACATAATAAAGGCTGTATATGACAAGTCCACAGCTAATATCATACTCAGTGGTGAAAAGCTGAAAGCTTTTCTTCTGTGATCAGGAAAAACACATGGATGCCCACTCTCTTGCAACTTTTATTCAATATAGTATTGGAAGTCCTCTCTAAACTGGAAAGGAAGAAGTAAAACTGTCACTATTTTCAAATTATATTATATATAGAAAATCCTAAAGATTCAACCAAGAAAGTATTAGAACTAATAAATTCAGTAAAGTTGCAGGATACAAAATCAATATACAAAATCTATTGCGTTTCTACATACTAATAATGAACTATCAGAAAGAGAAATTAAGAAAACAATCCCTTTTACAACTGCATCAAAAAGAATAAAATACCAGAAATAAATTTAACCAAGAAGTGAAAAACCTGTACACTGGAAACTATAAGACATTGATGAAAGAAACTGAAAAAGACATTAATAAATGGAAAGATGTTCTATGCTCATAGACTGGAAGAATTAATATTGTCAAAATGTCCATACTACCCAAATCAATCTACAGATTCAGTACAATACCTATCAAAATTCCAATAGCATTTTGCACAGAAATAGAACAAACAATCCTAAAATTTGCGTGGAACCACAAAAGACCCCGAATAGCCAAACACTGGCTTTTAATGTTCCAATATTTATACTTCTTTCTTTTTTCTGCTTTTAGTATCATGTTATCATTTCTTCTCCAAAGAAGTTACTTGTTGTGCTGGGCTCCTGATAATAGTAGCTATTAATACCTTACCCAGATACTTTAGTCACCTTTACTTCTAGTCACCTCTACTTGGTTGTACAGTGTGCTAAATTGTTTCTAAAAGGCACAACAGAGAATTGACATAGTGATGGAATCACTTTTGAGAACTGGAGTTATTTGAAAGACTTGAAGTACAGGGAAGAAAATTAAAGTTGGCATCTATATGAAAATAATATTAATGGAAGAAAATCAGAATAATAGAAGCAAATAATTATTCAAAGCTGCAAAGGATTATAAATTTTCTGGAATATTGTCTATTTTGCATTCAATCTCTTTAATCCATATAACTTGTGGAGCTACACTTTAGCAAAATTGCTCATTCAAGGAAATGATTTATCAGTAAAAAAAGTAAATTTAGAAAATTTGTAATTGCAACAGTTTCTTTTGCTCAAACTAGCTCCTCAACCTTCTGAAGCAAAGATGAATTTGGTTCATGCTCTGAGAGAGTTGAGTCAAACTCATACACTAAAATAAAAGCATTGATTAAATAGACATTAATATGAACAGCAGGACAGTGAGATTCTAGAGAACCTTACATGTTCGGGTGGCATTCTGTTAATGAAGTAGAACTCCAACTGGTATCGTTTTTATTCAGCTGTGACTAATTATCTTCCACAATCATATTAAAATATTGAATGCAGCTTCATTTACAATAACACTAAAGGTCTAACTTCGGCGTTATAATCCAAATAATGACACCCACAACTGCCTAAGGGTCATGATACTCGTTCTCACAGTGAAGGAGCAAAAGAGCTAATTATACACACAAGGGAATGAGTTACATGTTCTCTTGTTTTTCCTAGACAATTTCAGGCACAATACTTGTGTGTGTGTGTGTGTGTCTGTATGATCCTTGTGAAAAATCCAAGGGAAAAAAAATAATATTCCCCAAAGCGCACACACACACACACACACACACACATAATACACAGAGCAAGATCTTGACTTTTAAATTCTGATGCTGACCCCCTTTAAAGGGATATTGATCCCTTTAAAAAGCAGTGCTTTTTGCATCAATTATCTATTGTTAAGCATGAAGAAACTTAGACATGTGTGTGCATATGTGTGTGTTTGTGTGGGTTTTGGGATTGGCAGTTCTATGGAAACTAAGGTGATATGTACATCTTATTTAGGTATTTAGATGTCATTTCATCATTGTATAACAATTCTGATAATGTCAAAGCCAACAAAGTTTTGTTTTATGGTCAACAAAAGCACACATCCAGCTGAACTAGATTTGATTGTTGCCTGAAGACTGCCTATTTATTTGTTTCTAGGTTGAATAAGCACAGAAATATTTTTAAGATAGGTTAGTATGCTTTCAAAATACTGATTCTCTTGGGTATTCTTTCTTTTTCAAAAATTATTTTTATTGAGGAATAACTGACATACAACATTATATTAGTCTTGGGTGTACAACATAATGATTTGATATTTGTATATATTGCAAAATAATCACCACAATAAGTCTAGCTAACATTCATCACCAGACAGAGTTGCAAAACTTTTTTTTTTCTTGTGATGAGACTTTTTAAGATTTATTCTCTTACCAACCTTCAAATATGCAATACAGTATTATTAGGTAGAGTTGCCATGTTATACATTATATCATAATGTATATTTGGAAGTTTGTACCTCTGTATAATTGGAATTTTATACCTTTTATAATAATTGGTAATTGGAAGTTTGTACCTTTTGACTCCCTCCACCTAGTTAACCCACACCCATGCCCTAAGTCTGGCAACCACCAATCTGTTCTGTATGAGATTGTTTTTATTTTTAAAGTTCCTGCATATAAGTGAGATCATACAATATTTGTCTTTCTCTGTCTGACTTATTTCACTTAGCATAATGTCCTCAAGGTCAATCCATGTTGTCACAAATGGCAAGATTTTGTTATTTTTTATGGCTGAGTAATATTCCATTATATATATATTCCATTATATATATATATTTATATATATATTTATATACATGTGTGTGTATGTGTGTGTATATATATATATATATATATATATATATATATATATATATATATATATATATATATAAAATCTTCTTTATCTATTCATTCATGGACACTTAGGTTGTTTCCAAATCTTGGCCATTGTAAATGATGATGCAATGAACAGGGAGATGCAGGTATCTTTTCAAGTTAGTGTGTTCATTTTCCTTGGATAAATACCCAGAAGTGAAATTATTGGATGGTATGGTAGTTCTATTTTTAAAATTTGAGGAATCTCCATACTGTTTTCCATAGTGGGTGCACCAATTTACATTCCCACCAACAGTGCATGAGGGTTCCCTTTTCTCCACATTCCTGTTTAAAAACTTCTGCCTTGATCATATACTATGACACACATACACACACACACACAGTTTCCTTTTATATTTGGTGCTATTTGTTTTACAAAAATTGGTTTATATTGTATTTAATTACTTGCTTCTTGCTTTTCTCACTTAAAAAACATCCTGGAAAACGTGCCAAGACAAACAGAGATTTAACTCACATTTTAACATATATTGAACCTATTACCTAGATATGTGAAGTCTCACCCTGAGCCTTTCTTATATTCAGCCAATTTACCACTCTGTGCTGCATTTTACATCATTTTCTCACATATATCTTCAGGCTCATTAAGTTGTGCTTTTACTTGTACTTTATCTTTTTCTTTGATAAAAGTGTTCCTTAGTTCTTTTTCAAAATTTGTTGTTGTTTTCCTTTATCACGTCCTTTCCTTTGACAACTTTTAAAAAGTCCCTCTTTAATTGTTTAAATATATTTATTTTATAGTTTTATCATGTTGCTTCTTTTTGTGAACCTAAGTTATTGAGTGTGCCAAATCTTCTGTTTGTTACATCTTTTTCTCACTTATGATGGTTTGTTTCTTTGTGTGTTTAATGATTTTAATTATAAGCTCATTTTAAGTATAAATTATTTTTTAACCCCATGGGATTCCCATAGGGATTTGTTGAAGTTTCTCCCCACGGAAGTTTTGAATTTTTTTGTTGTAGGTGTTCTATGTGCATCACTTTCCAGGGACAACTTAAAAGGAAAGTCAGTGTGAATATTTTAAAAATATTATCTTGGTTTAGGATTTCTCTGTAGCACCTAGGTAAAGTAAATGTAGATTGCAGATCAGTGAGAGATGAAGTTTTATTTTTTCTCAGGAGAACTGTTTCATCCTACTCAGATTCAGAATAAAAGTAAATCTTCATCTTAGTTTAGATACCTCTAGAACCCTGAAGTTAGAACTCAAGTTCTAGTAAATAGTCAGTTTGAGAGATGACACCAGGAAAATCAGTAGGGGTGTGGCCAAGTACGGTAGGGAGGAGAAGAAAGCAAAAGTTGCATCATCAACCAAGTTGCCACTGTGGGCAAATAAAACTCAGTGCAGCTGGGAAATTCTAGGAGGAGGTGTAGAGTACTTAGCTATGAATGAGGAAGCAGGTATATTTATCTACCAACTCCCCATCTATAGCTGGCTGAGGGCTCTTCTGGGGGCCCTTGCAGCCCCTCCAGGACTTACAGCTGAGATTGTGCATGTCCCAGATCGAAGAAAAAATATGTTCTTAGGCAAACTGTGACAGGTGCTAGTTATAAGCAGTCTCATGTGTACAGGCCAGCACCAAGAAGATATGAATCATTCATCAGTAACATCTGACAAACCATTCTTGTCATCTCTCTGGGTCAGTGGATAGAGTGATTGTGTCTTCTTTTCACTAGGCTTGTAGTTGTTGGAGGACCTTGACTCCTACCCTGTGTGGTGTTAAAACCTAACTTGAACCTTTAGTCATTATACAGTTCAACTAACCTTCCAGGGCTGCTGTAATATCAGCTCACCTGCTTACTGCTTTGGCTTTGAGCTTTCGCTTTGCATCTGACACCTGAGATTTGTTTCTTTCTTGTACATTAAGCCATAGATTCAAAAATATTTATATATGGGAAGCAATTATACTTTATCTAGTATCTCTAGGTATTTATAGTGAAAGCGTTTGATGCTAGCCTAGTTCATAATTTTGCTGGAAATAGAAGTCCCTCACCCTTTTCAATAGCTACTTAATATTTTGTGGTAGAAAATGTATTTAATCATTCACAGAGTAATAGGCATTTACTTTTTTCCAGTCCCCCCTTACAGACATAGCCCCAAATAGCATGTCTTTGCATCTAACTTTTGTAATAATGTTTTTCTCTTTGGGATAACATTCCTAGAATGGTAATACTTTGTTAAATCTTATTTACATTTTTAAATTTTGATAGAATATTACTCTACTGAATTAAAGAGGGCAATAATTTATATTTATTGTGACAAATGCTGAAAAAATTAATTTGTCATATGGATATCAGTAAATATATATGCATATGCATGTGCATGTTTATGTATATGTATATATACACACTGATATAAATATTTTAATTCATCAGATCCTTGAAGAAAGAGGTAATTTAGTCCATCCTTCTTTTGTACAGAAAAGAATTATAAAATTAATAAAATGAAAAGGAAAGCACATGAATAGAATAATAAATCTAAAAACTTTGTGTATTGCAAACCAGGAAAGTTGAGATTAAAAGCACCATCATTCAGACTTGGAGAAGAGGAGATAAATCCTCCCAAATAAAACTAACTCCATGCATGGGGTCATTTAGGTGTCTGGTATGAATCCTCAGGGAGCCATAACCTGCGGTCATAGCTGCCTGAAGACATCAGTATGGTAATTAAAACATGCTCATGAAATCAGATGAAATAACTGCTTCCTTGGAATTTGATAAATGCTGCCTCTCAAAATGTATAGTGTCAAAGTTATCTTGGGAATGCTCGAGTTCACAGATTCCAGGCACTGTTGACTGAACAGGCTTCTCTAAAACCAGCCTGGTTTATCTCTTAAAATGAGCTTCTATTTCTGACATATACCAAGTGACAAAGATCTCCCAAGCTATATGTCATTATGGTTGCTGCATTTGCAATCTTTCTACATGAACTGAGAACAAGTTATTTTAGACAAAAATGACCAACTTTGATTATTAATTTATTACATTAAAATACTGTTCTCCTCATATTTATTTTCAAATAATAAAAATGAGATCATGTCTATTTGAATAAACTATAACTAATGTAAAATATTACATCAAATATTATCAATTCAGAATTTATTTTATTTCAGAGACTACATTGAATTTTTGTCAATATTATTTTGGAGAAAAATTGGTTGAATCTAATAAAAAGGTTGTAGAGAATATTTAAGACTAGCAAAACAAATAATTTTCATGTACTCCAAAACCTCATTTTGTACAAATTATTTGATTACTAATGAAAAGAAATCCTACTTTTATATATTTTAAAAGATACTAAAAAAAAAAATAGTAGTTATTTTTTGTAGTTTATATAAATGACTTAAAGTTGAAAAAAGGTCTCTAAAAGTACAAATATTTGCTATGTGAAAATAAATTCCCATCAAGTAATTCTAATTAATAAAAATTTAAGTATCAGATTGTGACAAGTAAACTTTGACTTGAATGAGAATGTTTCACTTATATACAGAGTGCTGTAAAATCAAAATTTATTCTGAGTGGGGTTGCTTATATTTTCCAGTAATGTTTAATTTCTCTGATGTTTTATTTTGTGGGAAGGGCAAGAATGCCATTAAGGTTTAGAAACTGATAGGAGTTTTCCTTTGTGAGTTTTTCTTAATCCTTTGTCAAGGTCCAAGTAAAAATTCAACCCTTCATATAGAAATTTCCTGAAATTTCCAGAAATTAACACAGCAGCAGTTAAGTTCTTTGTTCACTATACTATAACAATTATTTTAATTTTCAGAGCATGATTCATGTGCTGTCCTAGATTATAGTTCTGCATATAAAATCTTTAGAGGAAGACACTATCTCTTAAATGGTTTAGTATCCTCACTCCACCCAGTGTATCAGCAAGGGTTTTTCACATACTGCAAAATAATGTATGTTCATTGTAGTTATGCCAGTGTTAATTATCACGGGGTGGGCAGCAAGACTCATCAAGAACCCCCAGAGCAACTGTATGAATGCCTGTATTTTCTCATATTTCTCACTTCTCATGAAGTGATCTCTGGCTCAGGAATCATCATTTTGGTAACAGCAACATTAATATTTATTGAGTACTTGCTATTTACCAAACACTGTGTTTATATGTATTATGTCATAATCTTCAGAGCATTCCTATTTGTGTAGAAATTACTACTAAAATCTTCCCCCAATTTTACAGTTGAAGAAATTGTGGCTTAAAGAGATTAAATTATTTAAGGCCAGATAGCCTCTAAGTGTTGAAGCCAGAATTTGAATCTAGGCATTCTGAATCCAGAGTCCAGACTCGTAACCACTATTTAATGATACAACTTTACCACTTCTTTGTCCTCTTTGAGACCCTCTTGCAATTCATTTAACAACAAATTTTAAGTCAGACTTTATATACATTAAGAAGAAATAGCATTGACTAAATAATCTGACTTGTCTTTAAATATAAATGTCAGAGCTTTATCATGTTTTGATCAATCATTTATACTCTATTCTCACTCTGTATTTGGTATTGTACCATAGTATGTCAGAAGAAATTAAATACTATGGAGAAAAATAAAGAAAAGGAGGAAGAAAAGAAAGGTTGGGAGTGGGTATGACACAATTTAAAATGGGATGGTTAAGAAAGCAAAGCAAAGGCCAAAAAGATATTCTAAAATCTGTATTCTTATCCATCTGATTCATCTAGCCATTATTTATTAAATATTTAATATGTGCCTGTTGCTATATTAAGCTCTTAGGATAGCATAATCAGCAAACACCAGTATGATTCCTACCCTCATAGATGTTACCAAAACGAACCAAATAGTTGTAAATAAGTGTAAAATTAAAACTCTGACAAGCGTGATGATCATGAGGATTTGCGGCAGAGACCTTGATTAAGCTCGTGGCAATGCGGGACTGAAGGAAGGGGGAGAGATGGTGCTGTAATTTGGGGAAATCTCCTCTGAAGAAGAGGTGCCTGAGTTGAGATCTGAAGATAAATGGAACAAAACTAAGTAGAGAAGGGTGCAGGAGGCATGTATAGTACACAGAGGTCAAAAGAGCATTTTCAGTGAAGAAGACGATGTACCAAGAGCTTGTTGCTGGGGCACGATGTCTTAGATGATGGAAGCTGGTGTGGGTGGAACACAAGACCTGAGGCAGACTGGGTGCTATAAGATAACAAAGCAGGCAGAGCTACTGACATTGCCACTCAATTGTGTTGTACATTTCCAACTTCAAATCTACTTTCTCATTGCATTCTCATATTTTCCATTTGAGGCAGATAGAAAGGAATACCATAATGAACTGATTTATTAGTTAGAAATTCAAATGATGGCCCAAATCCTACAACCAGTAAGATAGAATTGAATCCTAGGCCTGGGCCTTTTCTCTAACTCAAGCTAAATATTGAGTTTAATTGCATATTTTATAATTTTTTCTATTAATCATGGACAATAATAATTGTGTATCTAAAACATGCAACAGATGTGTAGTTTAGTTTTTAGTTTAAAAGGATAGATAAGACTAGTGGTCAGGGCCTGTGCCTTGAAAGTCAAGGTGGGACTAGGTCCCTGGGTGCCTCGCTGCTTTGCCTGGGTGGGCCCAGGACTGGTGCCAACTGGCTGGTGGGTGGGGCTGGATTCCAGCACTAAGTCTAGAGAGAGGGCTCCAAAACGTCACTTGCCAGCACCATTGTCCTCTTGGTAGAACAAACTCCCCCAAATGGTTGCCGCCAGCATCTAGGTCCCCAGGGAGAGTTCCAGTTGTCTCCAGCTTCTCCAGAGGCTCTCCAAGATCAGCAACTGACTCTGACTCAGGCTCCTTTCAAATCACTGCCTCTGTGCTGAGTCTTGGAGTGTGTGAGATTTTTGTGTGTGTCCTTTAACAGTAGAGTCTCTGTTTCTTACAAACCTCTGGCTTTCTCATACTCAAGCCCTGAAAGCCTTCCAAACCAGATGTCCTGCTGGCTCAACTTCCCAGTGAAAAACCCTCAGGCTGGGGAGCCTAATGTGGGGCTCAGACCCCTCACACCCTGGGGAGAATCTCTGTAATTGTGATTATCCTCTTGTTTGTGGTTTGCCTACCTAGGGGTATGGATCTTGACTTTACCGCGTCTCTGCCCCTCCTACCCATTTTGTTGTGGTTCTTTCTTTATATCTTTAGTTGTAGAAGACCTTTTCTACTAGTCTTTAGGTCTTTCTCATTGATAGTTGCTCTGTAAATAGTTGTAATTTTGGTGTGCCCATGGGAAGAGGTGAGCTCAGGGTCTTCCTACCCTGCCAGCTTGGCTGCCTGCTCCTGCTTGTTTCACAGTTATTCTCTACTCTGGCTCAAAAATTGAAAAAAAATTTAATGATCTTTTTCAGGGCTGCATATCCACTACTGGCATTTAGTGCCCCAGCTCAGGCAATAGCCAGTCTGTGTGGGGTGTGTTGTATCCTCTCTGCTTTCCACAAGTGCCGTAGAAATTCTGTAGCTTCCTAAGGTGCCTCACCATTTTGTTTCAGGACAGCTCAGCAAAAGAATCCCTCCTCCAAGTGTGGTTTGTGGAGCAGCTGCAGCATTCAAGAACCAGGATTATTTATGGTCTATAAATCTTAATCTGTTGCTATATATTGACTCATGTAAATGGGTCACTGAGGTTGCCCCCAAACTGTCCTACAAATTCATTTAATTACGAAATATCTTTAAGAAGTGACAGAAACATCTGGAGGAATTCTATAAAAGAATTTAAAAAGACCAACTTGAGCTTGCTCAATAGTTTCCTTTTACAGGTGAAAAATTCCAAACCTGAGTCTTAAAAATTATTTCCTGGAAAAGTTCATTTTACATTGTCATTTTTAACTTATCGTGGGGATTACTTCCATATGGCTTGTCTAAAGGAATTCCTCCCTCACTTAATATCAACAAGCAATTCTCTCAAACTTCAATGTAAAGTTATGGGAACTCAGAAAACACAAGTACACATATACCTGAAATGAATTCACATTCCCTCTAAAAATGAATCCCTAGGATGAAGTTAAAAAAAAATTACAATCACAGTATATATATGGCTTCGCTATTTAGGAAAATTTCAAGCTTAAGTTTCTAAATCCTTAGAGTGTAGTTGTTTCTACAAGGTAGTTTTTAACTAGTCTATTTTAAAGATTGCATGAAAAACAATAAAGTGTATAGGTTCAGAATTCTTTGGCTTGATAATGACTTTTTCTGCTTTTTTCTTAAAAAATTTGCTTAAGTTTACTTTTAAATAGTATTACATATAAATAATAATAATATATTTATATATTTATAAAATATTGAATAATACTATACATATAAATTATATGTAATGAATATATGTATTCATTCTATCATTTTGGCTATTTACTTGGTCTGTCGTTCTTTATGTTGTAATGTATACCTCACTCCTTTCCCTCAACACTTTAGTACAATTATATAATTGTTCCATATGTTTTCGGCCTTGCATATAATCTCAACAGCTTACATTTATGTAGTCATCCAATAATATATTTCCTTATATTTATTATATTATTCTCAAATAAGATAAGAGCATTTTGATCCTTTGTGTTAAACATTTGAATATGAGATCTGTTTACATTATTTCAATGAGATTTTCATGAGTCTGATAGAAGTAATGTGGGATTCTTATCAATTCCAAATTGCTGAGCTCTCCTATTATCTATCTAATATATCTATCACCTTGCTCTTGGAATGTTTTAGTACCACACATTGTAGTGAGAAATACAGGAAACATTTCAACTTAGGGCTCCATATAATATCCTTCTTATACAATATAAACATGGTAGAGTAGTACTTTAAAAGTTCCAGTGAAGATGCTGATTTTCAGTGAGACTGTGCTCTAAAAATAATACATATCAAGAAAACCAATGCATTTAGAATCACAATAAATATATTGTTAACTTACAAAAAAACCCAGAGAAAGACAAATGTAATCTTATGTTCAGATATTAGGAAAACAAATACATTTGTGAGCAATAAGGATGTCTAAACAAATTTTATTTTTCAATACAAACTGATACTCCTGTCCTTTACTCAATATTTATTAAGTGCCTACTATATATCAGATATTGTCCTACATATTGAAGATAAGAGTAGTGGTCAAATGAAGTATTATCTTTATAAGTGGAGCTTACAGTATAAAATATTAAATAGTTATGGGTTAGTAGATGATGAAGTATCTATTTGTTATCATTTGCATTTATTATTAAGCTTATAGCTTAAAAGATAAGCATTCAGTAGCTGTTCACAAGTTTTTAATTTGAGCAGGGCTAGGTAAAGGCAAGGAATCAGCTGGAGCATCTCGCCCTGGGCTGGAGGATACACTTTCAGAATGGTTCATTCACTTGGCTGGCAGGATGATACTGGCTGTTAGATGGAAGCAGAACTGAAGCTGTCAGCGAGGGGCTTGATTCTACTCCATGTAGACTTCTCCACATGGTTGCTGAGGCTTCTTCACAGTAACGCTCTGGCTTCCATGGGAGCAAGGAGAAGCTGCCAGACTTCCTTAATGTTTAGGCTCAGAAGACCCAGAATGTCTCTTTCTCTACATTATATTGCTCAAAGCACTCAGACTCCACATCTTGAAGGAAATATAAAGGATAGGATGGGGTAGTTTGAGTGAGTCTATCTTTGGAAACATATATTGGCTGGTGGGGAGTGGGCTTCAAGGCAGCATATTCTAAGTCCTAGAGGCCTTCTGAATATTGGGGGCGTTGAAGGAAGTCTAGCATAGCTAGTATATTAAGCTGATACTGGATGCATGAACCATTGCAAGAACTAATAGGCCAGAAGAATAAATTTATTCCTTTTCTGTGGAACAATCAGAAGCTATGAAATATTTTATTAGAAAAAAAAAAAACCTATGACAGCTCCTTTGAGAAAGGGTTGGAGCCAGGTAAGACCTACTGAGAGGATATCACAGTTGACTAGACTGGAAAGAGGATGAGGGCAGTTGCATAAAAATAGAAAAAAAAAAAAAAAGAGTCTGTAAATTACACAACCATTTAGGAATTAGAATTGACAAAATTCAACGATACCTTTGACATGGATAGGTAAGTCAGTGGGAGGAATCAAGAACAATTACTGGGTTTCCGATTAAGAAGATGCAAGGTGCTATTTACTAAAAAAAAAGAACAACTAGAATAGCAAGTGTTCAGGTGGAAGTTAATAATTTCGTGTTTGGCCAGGTTATGTTTAGCTGCCCCAGAAGTGAGGCCTGGCTTGAAATATAGCTTTGAAAATTGTAGAAATGTGGACTACATATTAAACAAGTTATTGAAGTGACTATGTGAGATTATTTACCTTGTGAGAGTCCAGAGTGAACAGAAAAAAGGAAATAGGAAAAGATCTGAGGAACTACAAAATTTTGGATACAGTTCAGGAAGGGCAGCTGGACAAAGATAGGATAGAAGTGGTGGAAGCATTTAAGAAAACTTCACAAATTATTTCGTTTTAGTTTAAAATAAAAGGAAAAATACTTTAAGAATGGATATAAAGACATTCATGAGATTATACAAGTAGTGCCAGGATGATTATGGGCATTTCGTTTAGAAGCATAGAGAATTAGAATGAAAAAAATGTAATGCCCCCCCTGTATTTTTCTTACTTCTTCTAATAATTGTATTCCATACCAAATGGCTCCTTTTTAAGACAACTATTAAAAATTAGAGCAAGCTTGGAAAAAGGTGATCAGAAATGAAGAAAATCTAAAAATTATTTTATGTAGAAGAAAGAAGTAAAACAGTTAGACTTGATAGAAATATTACAGAAAACATAGGAGATATTTTCAAATATTAGGAAAGCTGCTATGTGGAAGAAAGATTATACTTATTCCATGCAACCACAAGGAATCTAACTAACCCACAAAAATTGCTATCATAGGGATGTGACTTGTGACTAATATTAAGGAAGAACATTTTTTTACATCTAGAATACTTTTAATATGCTATCAATTTAGACATTATGTTAGAATGAGTAATTTGATTTCCAAATAAAACAAACTTTCAAGCAAAGCTTTTTTCTTTTTAATGGAAAAAGACATTGGGTAGAGAGACCATTCCAGCTTTCTTGATTGAAGATTAATGAACTACTGAATTCTAAAATACGATGCAATATGAATGTCCTTAGAGATTGTCAGACAAAGTTACAACTGCAAAAATATTGTGGTGTTATTCTTACTGATATTGCTATGTGTCAGAATATGGTGCTCTTGCAAAATGGCAGAATCAAATACATAATTTTGGTTGTGCAGAGATATTTTTTCACAGAAAGGATGTTTCCAAACAAAGCATCATTCATAGTGTATGCCTCCTTCCTTAGGTATGATTCCCAATTTGGCTAGTAATGATTTCCTGCTCACAATAGAGGTCTATATTTTGCACTCAGCAGCTGTGACGGGGGTATCTTAATTCAATAGGGCAGCAGTTTCTTTAGTGGCTGGTCATGTGGCATGGCTTTGTTAGTCCATTTAGGAAGCTCAGCCTAGAGTCTATTACTTCAGTCCTCCCAGTAATTCTATAATCCATTTAGAACCTTGAATTAATCCCCTTTCTGCTTATGCTAACCAGAATGCATATTGCTCCCTGTATGGATATATCTTCCATACTATATATAAGGACAACTATATTTAAAGGCAAGGTATAAATATGAGTCAGCTCTTCCCTAAGGATACATTGTTGGAATAGACAAATGTTTCCCTTTGACAGTTGTACATTAATTTATGGGGTTTTTGACCAAGAGGAATACATATTTATTGAGATGCAAACTATTCACTGACTAAACTATGACTAGAAGAAAATCCTCAGAGTATTAAAATAATGAAGTTTATTTACAAAGAGACATGGTTTTTAATTATAATATTTATTGTATTTATCTTGTTATAAAAATAGTATAAAAAAATAATATATACTCATAATATAGAATAATTGGGAAGTCAGGTGTGCTTTGAAATTCAGTTTTGGTGCTGCAATCAAGTATTGTCTTGCCCTATGTTTTCTTTATTTAAAAACGACAGACTATTCCCGTTTTGTAAATGTTATTTACAAAACGGAAATAGACTCACAGACGTAGAAAACAAACCTATGGTTACCAAAGGAGAAAGGGGGTAATAAATTAGGAGTTTGGGTTTAAAATATATACACATATAATAAGTGGTGCTGGGAAAACTGGACAGCTACATGTATGAGAATGAAATTAGAACACTCCCTAACACCATACACAAAAATAAACTCAAAATGGATTAAAGACCTAAATGTAAGGCCAGACACTCTAAAACTCTTAGAGGAAAACATAGGCAGAACACTCTATGACATAAATCACAGCAAGATCCTTTTTGACCCACCTCCTAGACAAATGGAAATAAAAACAAAAATAAACAAATGGGACCTAATGAAACTTAAAATATTTTGCACAGGAAAGGAAACCATAAATAAGATGAAAAGACAACCTTCAGAATGGGAGAAAAAATTTGCAAATGAAGCAACTGACAAAGGATTAACCTCCAAAATTTACAAGCAGCTCATACAACTCAATACCAAAAAAACAAACAACCCAATCCAAAAATGGGCAGAAGACCTAAACAGCCATTTCTCCAAAGAAGATATACAGATTGCCAACAAACACATGAAAGAATGCTCAACATCACTAATCATTAGAGGAATGCAAATCAAAACTACAATGAGGTATCACCTCACATCAGTCAGAAAGGCCATCATCAAAAAATTTACAAACAATAAATGCTGGAGAAGGTGTGGAGAAAAGGGAACCCTCTTGCATTGTTGGTGAGAATGTACATTGATACAGCCACTATGGAGAACAGTATGGAGGTTCCTTAAAAAACTAAAAATAGAACTACCATACAACCCAGCAATCCCACTACTGGGCATATACCCTGAGAAAACCATAATTCAAAAAGAGTCATGTACCACAATGTCCATTGCAGCTCTATTTACAATAGCCACGACATGGAAGCAATCTAAGTGTCCATTGACAGATGAATGGATAAAGAAGATGTGGCACATATATACAATGGAATATTACTCGGCCATAAAAAGAAATGAAATTGAGTTATTTGTAGTGAGGTGGATGGACCTAGAGTCTGTCATACAAGTGAAATAAGTCAGAAAGAGAAAAACAAATACCATGTGCTAACACATATATATGTAATCTAAAAAAAAAAAAAAGGTTCTGAAGAACCTAGGGGCAGGACAGGAATAAAGATGCAGACGTAGAGAATGGACTTGAGGACACGGGGAGGGGGAAGGGTAAGCTGGGACGAAGTGAGAGAGTGGCATGGACTTATATATACTACCAAATGTATAATAGATAGCTAGTGGGAAGCAGCCGCATAGCACAGGGAGATCAGCTCAGTGCTTTGTGTCCACCTAACAGGGTGGGATAGGGAGGGCGGGAGGGATACACAAGAGGGAGGAGATATGGGGATATATGCATATGTATAGCTGATTCACTTTGTTATAAAGCAGAAACTAACACACCATTGTAAAACAATTATACTCCAATAAAGATGTTAAAATAAATAAATAAATAAAATTAAAAAATAAAATATATACACTACTATATATAAAATATATTACCAACAGGAACCTACTGTATAGCACAGGGAATTATACTCAATATCTTGTAATAACCTATAATGGAAAAGAATCTTAAAAAGAATATATATATACATACATATATGCAACTAAATCACTTTGCTATACACCTGAAATTAACACAATATTGTAAATCAACTATATTTCAATAAAAATTTTTTTAAAATGAGGGCACACTATATAACAATTTAATGATGTTTCGGGGTGTATTTTTTAACATAAAATAACATTTATGGTATTAATCAAATAAAAAACCATGCAGATTATATACATATTTTTTTAAAAAGACAAATTACCATAAACTGGTAGCTATTGCACTAAAAAAGTAAGTTATCATGTACTAGCTACATTGTTAGTGACTTGTAAACTTTAACTCTGTTTACACTTGCTCTTAGTATCAAAGTTTTCATGATAATGAACTTTTTTATGATGACTTTTGAGGATGACTTTTGCCTAACAATATGTATCATCTCTCTTAGACAGAAGATCAACAACTAAATTAGGAAAAAGATACTGTAACTTGCTAGTGAATTACTTATTTCCACTGTGTCACCAGTAACTTTGCTTTGTCTGTATTATGATAAGAATAATTCTACAGGGACTACTCTTATTATGCTATAAATTTCAATATTATTTCAGAATAAGTAATTTGATTTTCAAACAAAGCTGCAAGCAATGACTTTTTCTTTTGGGTGGAATAAGGCACTGGGTAGACAAAAAACTATACGATTTTTTTGATTAAAGGTTAATAAATTATTTTCAGTCTTGAAATATGATATACACTGAATGTCCTTAGAGGTTGTCATGCAAAATTACAACAAAAAAGTTACAGTGTGCTTCTTGCTGATATTGCCAGTGACTTGATTCCATTTCAGCCGTGTAAGGTTTCTTATCTCTTGGGGAAATGATATGCTTCAGTTTATACTGCAGATCTCCAAAAGTTGACTTTCTTCATGCTTCTAAGAGACTGTCAGGAGTTAGCCGACTGAAAAATTACAGAAATACTGTTTGTTCTTCCAAGAGTTGTTTTGGCAATTCTCTGCTGTATTGGAAAAACTAACCCAAGGGACAAAACTCTGTCAAAACATTAATGTCATCTTGGAAATGAACAGAGAGCCTAAATCATTGAGTTCCAGCCATATTTGTAAGAGTGGCCGGAGTAATGATTGATATGTGCATCACACAAGTGATTTGGTGGCAATAGTCTAGATAAGATAGTGAAAATAAATTTGGATAGCTTGGTTATTTGTTCTATGATCATAGATAAAGCATCACAAAATATTTTTATCAAATTATTTGGACCATTATCAATTTAATGACTATTGATAAATAACTTGAAAGAGAGGCGACTCCTGGTCTCTTGGCCTTTTTAGTTCACTTGGTTTGTGTCAGCAGAGATATTACTCAAACAGCAAACTTTAAAACTTAAATGCTACTATTTTTAGCAAAAATGATAATGATTATAGTAAAGGAATTCCACTTTACATATGTAGAACATTTTCAGGTTACTTTGTATTCTTATCCCCCCATATGATCTTTATAGTAACTCTATGATATAGGATAAAGTATCACTATCCCTATTTTACAGATGATTAAACTGAAGTCCAGTGAGATATTACAAAGTGCTCTGGGCATAAAATTGGGAATAATATTTAGACCAATTACATGAACTTTTGAAGGCTATATCCCAATCTGCCCATTCCTGACCTCTAAAAAGGCAAAAACTATATTACATCAGGTCACATTAACTGAGACAGATAAAAAAATCAAGGCACTACATACTATACAACTTTTCCCAAAATGTCTACGATATGTATTTAACCACCAATTTATGTTTAATAATCACATAGTATTTGTTAGACTCAGTCTATACAATAGGGGTTCTCAAAGATTACATTACGAGCTGTATCAGATTTCCCTGGGCATATTTTCCAACACACTCATGCTTCAAGACTACGTCTGTGGTATGGAGGAATCTTTTACTTGGTGAACTACTCTCACCACTGCAAGCGTGTCATGACAAGCCAGTGACAGGGCAGAATAAATGATAATGATCAGGGACATACATTATCCTATTGAATGTTAAATTAAGGATCTAACAGCACATAGGTGAAGTACATAAAACAGGAGGTCCATGATTAGAAATACTGCATGAAGATCTTACAGTCCTTCAGGGAAAAAATGGCAAGGGAAAGGCAAAGTTCCAAGTCCCAAAGCCACTAGACTACCAGAGGTATGTCCATGAGAGGAAATGGCAGAAATCCATTTTTTTTTATTGAAGTATAGTTGATTTACAATGTTGTGCTAATTTCTGCTCTACAGCAAAGTGACTCAGTTATACACATATATATATACATTCTTTTTAAATATTCTTTTCCATTAAGGTTTATCCCAGGAGACTGGATATTGTTCCCTGTGCTATACAGTAGGACCTTGTTGTTTATCCATTCTTAATGTAATAGTTTGCATCTACCAACCCCAGACTCCCAGTCCATCCCTCTCCCTCCTCTCCTCCAAAGAAGACATACAGATGGCCAGTAGGCACATTAAAAGATGCTCAACATCACTAATTATTAGAGAAATGCAAATTAAAACTACAATGAGGTACCATCTCACACTAGTCAGAATGGCCATCATTAAAAAGTCTACAAATAAATGCTGGAGAGGTTGTGGAGAAAAGGGAACCCTCCTACTCTGTTGTTGAGAATGTAAGTTGGGGCAGCCATGATGGAATATCAGCACTATGGATACAGAGAAGGCTGCTCTAATAGTGATAACACTTTTATATCACTTACCAAGTATCAGGCCTTGATCAAAGTTTATAATCTTGATTATTCCTCGCTCACACTCAAAAAGAAAATCTATTTACCATCCTATTATCATCCTCATTCTGTGGAACAACTCTTCTAAGATCACAATCTCTAGCCAGTACCTCTGATTTTAACAGCTACACTATATTGCTGCTCAAACATGAGACTTGGGACATTAACACATGATACCTATTAATCCAAAGGATTTTGTGGTGAAATAAGATTGAGAATACTGGTTAAAGTTCAGTATAACTGATATTATTAAGCAGATCTCAGGACATTTAATTTGCAAAGGTCATGATGAATCTCTGGCAGGAGAGGGGTATATATACATAGTGTTTCCCAAAATTGTTTCCTGGGGTAGCACATGGGACCACATTCCACAGTGTAAACTTCAAGAAAAGCTGCTACAACTTATTAGTGTAGCCAAAATTTGTATATATTCTTGACAGAAAAGAGTTTTATATACAGACTACAAATATGCCCTCTGATAGGGGAAAAAAAAAAAAAAGGTTTTAAATCTAATCATTTGCTTATGGCAAACTATCAATGAAAAGTTACTGAAATCAGGATAAAATTGTCCCTTACTCAGTTGGAAAGTTCTCATTACATGGTGAGAGTATTTTCATTGCTAATGAACCAATTTGAAGGTTCAACTCTGAAAGAAAATAAAAAACAAAAATATTTCTTTCTTCCTCTAGTCTGAAGCCTTCTGTCACTCACCTTAGATTCTCAAAACAATTCTGTTTTGCAATTCAGATATAGTAACTACTGTATGCTGCCTGGTAATGGATTAATTCATGCATATGTTTTAAACCCCTCCACAGATTATAGGTTCCTGAAGATCAGAAATCTTGTTCACACCTAACAAATTGTCTTCGCAACACCTGGGACCGTAGATGTTCACTGATTTGTTCATGAATGAAAAGGGATACATATGTAACAAAATTATTTTAATGTGCCTTTACTTTCTTTTTGGCAATATAATTATATCCTCCCCATCTTCCTCCTCCTCTTCCTACATTACTAACTATAAATTATGAGAAAATTAAAATTAAAGAAAGCAATGGTTTTGTATTTTCTTTACTCCAAAACTTCTTTCCTTTTTTTTTCTGATTGTTCTAGTTCTCGCCCACTGAATCACATTTCATTTTATATAATTTTTTAATAATGTGGATCTAATTTTTGTCTTACATTTTCACTGTGATATAATTTTATATTGTATATATTCTTTTCAATTATCATGTATAATTTTTGAAAAATAGTTTATTTAAAAGATGCACCATACTTTATTTAATACTTACATCAGTATTAGCACTACTATTAGGTATATACGTCACTTACTTTTTTTCCCCTATTACGGATATCAGTAACCCTGAATTCAATCTATGCAATTATAACCAATTCTAAGGACTCATGAGGAACAGGGCAACCTGGTCAAAAGTAGACTGAAGCATGGTGAAAATACTGTGAAAGGTTTCTAGCTTAAATTATTAAAAATGTGTGTAAAGTTTACGTAAAGAAACTCTGGTTCCAAAATTCCAAAATATGAGTAAATATATTAAAATTTATTTAGGAAATTAATTGTTTTATTCCAAATTGTCGAAAAATATTTACTAGAGTTTGCTGCATTGAATCTTATGGCATTCAGGGTCATCCATCATAGGGAAAGGAAATAGAGTTTAAAAAAGAGAAAGAAATTGATAAGAAAGAGGACTGAGAAAACATTAGTATAGTCTCAAGTAGTTTTTGAATAGACTGAGGGAAACTAAAACATAAAATTATAAGCATGATGTGAACTCTAGATAAAAGAAAATAGCAGCACTGACATGTTGATCTTGACTTTGCAGAGCACAGTAGTCTTTCCCAAGTGAAGCACCCTTGAATTTAAATCTCAAGTGGGTGTTTATACTATGAGAGTTGATTGAGTAATAATGGAATTTGAGAGGCCAAGTGGCTCCTCTAACATGCCTATAACTTGGACTGCTATTTGTCTTCTGTCTTATCTTCCATTCTCGCTCCTTTGCTCTCCCTTCCTTCTTTCCTCTATTATTTCTTTCTATTATCTTACCCTCGAGGGCCACTCAGTAGATTAGACCCTGTCCTCCAAGCTGGAGGTACAAGAAAGAACCTCTGTCCCTGCTCTCATGGATCTTATATTATAGTAGGGGAGACATATAAGACAAATAAATAACCAAACACAATCATGACACAGAATAATAAAGAAAAGGAAATGCGGTTCTGTGGTAGTGACTGGCCGGGTATGTGTTTGTGTGTGTGTGTGTGTGTGTGTGTGTGTGTGTTGGAAGGGGTGTGGTTTCTGCTGTTGTAGATGGAATAATCTGGGAAAGCTAACTAGAGTAAGTAAAATAAATATTCTAACACATGAACAATACAGAAGACTCAGATACAGGAAGATTCTGGGTAAAATTTTTCAGACAAAAAGCAAAACAAAACAAAACCAAAACCCAGCAGGTGCAAAGATATCATGGCCAGCATGAGGTTGATGATTTAGAGCAAGAGGAAGGCAAGTGTGGCTAGAACACGGTGACTATGCTTGAAAAGAAGTAAGTTTTATATCTTCCTGTCCTCTAGGAACATAAAGCTCTGTATGGCAATCAGAGAAACCACTAAACTACACCTTCAACAGCAAGACCAGAAGGAATGATTATAGAGCCAATTGAACTGATTTTTGGAAGCATCAGAATATTGCAATATCTCAAATGAGCACCGTGGAGCCCCCTTTGTGTCTCTGGGTGAAACTCTAGATTCTCAAATTAATTAGACTGAAAATAAATAGATAAAATCCAAACTGTGTTGCCTAAATAGAAATATTGGTTTTGTCAGAATGAATAGACAGTGTAATGCTTATAAAATTTGGCTATTCCTTGGGAAAATATTCCCGGATGACACTATTGAGATTTTCAATAATTTGAGAAGTTAATGAGGGATAAATCAGGCTTAACTTTTTAGAATCTCTATTTATCATCCAATTTACTAAAGCAAAGCATACTCCCCAAATTAAATACAGTGTCTGCTTATAGAATTGAAAAGAAAAACAGTGACACATAGGGCTATGATGATACTTTGTATTTTCCAGATACTCACAAAGAAAACCCAGAGAGAGCATTTTAATGTCTGTGTTTCTTAAAAATAAAAACTAAGAAGCAACATAGATTAAATTTGGCTAAATTTTCCATGAAATATGATATAATTCATTGAGAATGAATGATTTCTTCTTTTCTGGAAAAACACTAGAATTTTAACTTTCCATATTAAAAACAAAATCTGAGCTGGAGCCTATAAAAATGTGACAAGGATCGATATCATTCTGAAAAACTGCACAGTTGCATTTTATATAATTGTCCTCAAGGTTGGCTATAATTTGACTTGGATTACAGATTATGTGTGATTTACCATGCATCTTATGTTCTGCTTCATACGTTTCACAAGTTATTTTATTCAAGGATATCTGACCAGATTTCATAGCCCTTGAGAGCACAGAATATGTTGCTTCTTTCCCATAATTTTCTGCAGAGTCTGTATACAAGAAAATTCAACAAGTTTTCTCTAATAACATAATTTCTACTCTGATGTTATATAAGTTTTGATTATATCACTAGGATAAAATAGACATTTTTTTCTTTGAAAAATTATACTAATTTTCAAATTTTCTTTGAAAATTTTCTTTATGAAATTATACTAATGCCCACCTATATTTTTTCTAGTACTGTAATGATTTCTGTTTTACATATAAAATTGTTTTTGTGTAATGTGTAATATAGGAAAGCAACTTTTTTATTTACTTGTAATGAATGGTCAGTTGTCCCAACACAAATTAACGGTTAATCTGTGTTTTCAATATGAAACATCTTTATAATATATTCAATGCCTCACTTATATCAATAACATTACTTAGCATTTGGTAAAAGCTTAAAATGTTCTAAAATCTTTCTTACTTTACCATTATCCTATTTTTTATACACAAATCTATAAGGATGGTACTATTAAAATCCACATTTTACACATAAAGATCCTGAAGTGTACACATGTTAAGTAAAGCTGCCTAATGTCCTGCAGCTAGAATGTGACAGAGAAAGTAAAGTTTGCACAAATAAAAGTGGTGGAAATGTTAATTAAACAGTATTTGTTGAGTATAGTTTAAATAAACACATAAAATTCTTAAAAATACTTGAAATGTTTTTTATCCTATGTCTTTTAGACATTTACCTTAAAGGTTAAACAATACCAGACACTATTCTAAGCATATAACTAGTTTTAATTCATTTAAACCTCAAACACACCTTAAAAGATAGTTATTGGGAAGAAACGGAGGCAACAAGGAGATAAGTAACTTTCCCAAGGTTACATGGTAGGTAGGTTGCAGACCCAGGTTTCACATCTGGGCAAAATTACACCAGTGTGCATACTCTTAATTATTGATTATATCCAAATCTTTTCCTTTGATTTGTCTTAATAATCAAGACATTTTTATATAAAGATGAAGAAATTAGAATACGCAGAATGAGATGTCTTTTTGAATATAACTGTATAACTAGAAAATCCAATAAAATTCAAAAACCAGTTAATATTAAGCAAATAATTTGGTATAGTATTTCTATATATCAGCAATAGCCAGTCACTAAATACAATTTTTAAAATTCCAATTCAAACTAACACATGTATAATTTTTTCAACAAAATCAACTGCTTGCTTAATATATTACATCCTACATTTTTCCTTTGAAATGTGTAGTGATATCATATAGAAAATCATTTATTCAAAAGATTCAATGTTTCAGTACCTCTAATGAGGAACATGCAAGATATAGTGAGCGAAGAATCACGGAGTTCTCAGAATGAAGATGGTAATTCAGTTGATTCACAGAAAAGGAGTACAAAGTTTTCAGTGGTAATGTAAAGGAATAAGTCCCAGGTAGAAGAAATACATGTACAAAACAGATAAATATAGGAATGCACAGTTTACTTTTTATTCAGAAAATGTAAATGTTTTGCTATTTTTAATTTTTATTTTTCAATTATTCCTACTTTTTCCTTTATTACTATATTTCCTTTCTCATACTTTTCTTAGGATTCATCATGTTTTAATTATCTGAGTTCAAATGCTTATTTTTTGTTAAAATGTTCTTTTTTAATAAAGTTGACATTTAACGCTTTATCTTTAATTACAGCTTTAGTAGCTTTTGTCATAAGTTTTGACAAAAGATTTTCACAGTTTGTAATTGTGTAAATATTATGTGGTTTGTAGCTTTGCAAAACAATTTTTGACAAAATGTTTATCTGGGAATATATTTTCAGACTTTAAAGTGATTTTTTTCCTTAACTATTTGCTATAAATTTCTAGATTTATTCATTTGTTATTTGCTACTATGACCTGTATGATTTTCTCTTTTGGGACTTTTCTTTGTGTTGTAGCTTTTATGCTCAACTTTTGAAAAATGTTAAATAAAATGTGATAATATTTCTCCTATCCTTGAGATTTTATCAATTTATAAGCACTATCTTTTAAAAATAAAATATGTTTCATCTATAATGCCCATTTTCTTGTATTTTATGAAGTCTAACATTTAAGTTTAGAACTAAATATTATGCAAGCAAACTCAGAAAATCAATGACTTCAGCCTGTATGGAGTATTATTAAGGTACAAGAGTAAAATATAATTATTTGAAGTTAAGAATTTTGCACTAGTTCTATAATTCCAGGCATTTTTTGTACTTACTTAGAGTACATTTTCTTTTTTATGAATACCATAAAATTATTAGTAGTTCTCTAGGATAGTAGCTTATATGAAATTATCTTTAGAACATTAAACTTAGGGAGATTTATTTTAGCATTTAAGCTTATCCTAAACTAGGACAGGCGTAAGTTTCTTTAATAAAATTTAATCTTGAAAAATATCAGGTTAATGCCATTCTGGAAATGTGTTAAAGAACTAACATTATTTTAAGTTTTAGCATGAGAATATAAAAAGCAAAATTTTCATGTCATATTTATCCTGTAAACAGTTTTTATTTAATTTTGGAAAAATTGAAGATGTAGTTAAAATTTAAGACTGATTTGATTGATAATATACACATAATATTAATATGTTTCATAAACATGTGAAAATTTGCTGTTGACTCAACATCATACAATGAATAATTATGGTTTATGCATATAATTATAATCACCTCATGACAATTATTTAGTTTAGGAAGGTTATCAAAATCTGATGTCTCTCATTAGCAATAAATTTATCATTTGTATACAAAAATCACTTTCAAAAAATTTTTGGCATAGTTTTACCTTATGTACTATATTTAGTCCTACAAATGCCTTGCTTACTCATACTGAAGACAGAAAACTTAAATGATGACCAGAAGTTTCACAGCTAATAAATGGAAAAGGTGATTTACCTTAAATAGTCTGTTTGGATGAAGGCAGTGGTGACGGGTCATCTAATTTCTTGAAAGAGCTCCTGATACTTCTGGAATCAGGATCCATGATGCTATAAAACATATGCTAATTAACAATTCTGACGATCAAAAAATTGCAAATGACATTGGGAGCAAATACAAAAGTACTATAATTGAAAATTAATAATAGCCCTAAAAGTACATATATAATAGTATTAGTCAACTTCTCTAATCTTTCAGTAAGATAAAAAATATACAGATTTCACTTAGTAATCATTCATGTCTACTTCTTCATCTTCTTTTATATGTTCATGTCCTTAAACAAGAAGCAAGAAAAAAAGGGAAAAAACATCTAGAACTTAATGACCCATAAATTAAACAATCTCACAATATTCTAGAATTAAATGTCTAGGTTAAAGTAAATTAGACAATTAGCAAAACAAAAATTAGCAATTAAAACTTTTCCAAGAAACAAGTACACCAGAACAAGGTTATGTCACATGGAGAAGAGGGACTGGCTGCTCAGAAACCCAGTAGCATTTGCCTTGGTGGATTCATCACAGTTCAAGGAATGGGTAACAGTCTCCCAGGATCAGTTTGTTTGCAATTTAAGAGGGAAGCTGTCTCTGTGCACAGACTCATATTAGCCAACTTCACAGCAACTGATGGGTATAAACCACTGATATGTATGAATGAAAATGTCATTGTTCATTTACACAGAGAAATTAATCTGTCGAGTGAATCAGAATGTTTAATTCAGCCTCTCTAGCATATTCTCTTTCTGTAGGGAAAATACATTGGAAGACACCTTCTTAAGAAGTTTAAGTGGAGAACAAGGAATCAATTAGCTGATTTAAATATCTTTCAGGTAAAGCCTAACCTATGCAATCGGATTGCTAATGTTGGATTGGCCAGAACTCCATCCACTTTGAACCTTGAACCATGCTAAATGAGCAGAATCAACACACTCTTCCCCCCCACCTCCACTCTCATGATTGGTCACTTTTCTACTATTTTAATTTTTCTCACGTGAAGAACATAAACCAGTTTTCTGCATAGCAAGCAGTGAATTCTTATATCATAGGAATTAAAGTGCTGAACTTTACCAAACTAGTCCATTACTCACTTATTCACAATATCTTGTTTTACTCTCATTTATGGCTAATCCTGTATTTTCGATACACATTTTATTAGTTTAGATTTTAGAGTAAAATCTAATTCTGGCTTTTGAGGGTACCTCAATTCAGCCCATATTTGTCTTTCATCTATTAAATGTGATTCTTTTTTTGTTGATATTGAGTTTCATAAATATTTTCAGAATATTTTGAGAATTTGTAGATATGCACACATATTGTATGGATACGAATCTATAGATACATATTTTGATATAGATAGATAATTTCTCAGGAAGTCAGAAAATGCTCATCCAATTTCTGTCTGCAGTAGGCATATTGGTATACATAGCAATTGGGTATATTTTAATATTGATTCACTTGAAGTTTTTCAATTAGTATGTGAAAAGTTATTCATAGTTTACTCATTTATTGAAAAAAAATGGTCTTCAGCTCAACAATAATTACATGCTGAATTAAATTCTCTCTTTACTCCCTTCCCCTCACCAACCTTTAATTAGATTAGCTGGAGTATTTGGAATGCAAAGGGATATTGTGTAATAAAAGAACAAACAAACATTTTTATGTAGCACACTCTCCTGCTTTGGGATTCTCTCTAGTGAAGGTTATTTAACCTTAGCTTAGTCAAATAAAGACGTTTTTCTTTGGAGAGATGCCTTGTTGCTGTCTACTAAAGGTAGTTCATTTTTCATTTTTGTATATTGAAATGCCTGTTTTATTTTTTAATCCAAAATGTGTTTATTGGGATGGTTTCCCGTTCATCTTGATTCAAAGTGCTTTTAGTGCTGCTTCCCTTGGAAGGAGCATCCTTCTGTAAGCCTTGCGTTTCCTCCTGTGGGCTAGCAGAGGACAGTAGAGCAGCCAACACACAAAACTACTGTTTGTGTATGGCTAAGGATGGTGGTGATTTTATAGCATCCTGGATATTTCACATCCATGAAGTAGGAATTGGGGTTCTGCACCGGGTACTTCTTGTGTTTCCTCTTCTCTTCTGGAGAGGGATGAAGAAAATTATTTTCGATAGGCATGTTCTCCTAGGGAGGTCATCACCAAGTCAAAGGTTGAAATGCCTCTTTGTTTCAACGTTGGTTAGCTCCACAAATGTTAATATTCTGAATCACACATATTACTTTATTTTTTTTCCTTTGAAGTATATTTTTATTTTATTAATTTTCAAGGGCATCAAAGGCTTAAAGTAGCAGTAGCAATTACTACTAATTAATCAAGTAATGGGGCTTTACATATACACTTTATGGAGGAGACTACTAGCTGATGTCAAACCTGCTAACTTTTCTTCCTGGAAACATAGCTCCACTACATTTTTAAGACTCCAATGAAATTAGGAATGGTCATGTGACTGAGTTCTAGTCAGTGAGTTATGTACACAGTTAAAAATTTCTTACCATGATTCTATGTTCATTTGTCTGGGTGGAATGGAAACAAATACTAGAGGGAACTTGAGAGCCAGGTGTTGGTGTGACCACAGGATGGAAGTATCCTGAGACTCTGCTTGGACTCGATGAATATTCAGCTAATAAGTGTGAAATCTGAGACTCAAACAAATATTTTCTCACTCCAAATTATTATTATTATTACTATTTTGTCATTTACCATGTTGTCAAATATGGTGATTTTACAGAATATTTGAAAGTTCAGTACCTAGAGTCAGAGAAACCTGCATTTACAATGATTCCAATACTTACTAGCTGTGTGGACTTGGGAACATTTCTTAACCTTTGCCTTTTTTTTTATCTATAAAATGGAAGTTATAACAGTTTTTACATTATAATGTAGGATTAGGTGAGAGTATTTAAGTTAAAGGCTTACCAGAATGCTTTATACATAATAACCATAAACCAATGAGAGATTGTTTGATGTTTGATATGAAGTCCTCCAAAGAGTGTAAAATTTGGGAACTATCTTCTCTCTCCTAAATTACATACTCCTTTTGCCCATCTTTCTTCATTTATGTCAAGCTTTTTATATAAATCTATGGTTTTCAAATGGGTACGTATCAAAATTCTCTCTTGGACTTTCTTCTTTAACAACAAAAAAGAAATAGAAAATTAAAAAATAACATGCAGAATTAAAAACAGAGTATCATGTTAAAATACATGTAATAAAGGTAGGTGGTGAAATATATATTCTCATATACATTACATTCTGTTTGGTAGCTTTGTAAATAGTGGAGAAATGACTGGTGGATGAAAGGTAGCATTTAAAGTTGTGTACTGAAATTACTGTGATCATCAAGATGACAGCAGGTTATAAACTATTAAAATTTTTGAGGTACTCCTGTTTATCAATTTTATAGAGCCTTACCACATATTATTGAAGTTGAAATGAAAAATACTAGAGGAAATGGAAATAAACAGTAAATAGGACAAAGTCAGAATGACCCCACCTGGGTGGAATATCTAGAGGGAGTACAGTAAGGGTTTGAGAAAAAGAACAAAAGTAAAGTACAAAGATGGCTTTTAGGTTATAATAAAAGCAAGTTTATTGAGCCTGAGGAATGGAGAATTTTTAAGGTACCTCAGACCTGTTGCATGTCTTTGGTACCTGTTGTATGACTTGGCCAGGTCACCTAAAGGAACTAGGGTAAACTAGATGCTTGGTACCTGCAAACTGCCTCATATATTCTATTTGGTGATAATTTCAGGTCCAGGAGATGATAGAGCTCATTCTTACTGGGCGGTGGTTTTTGGAACTTTCCCTAATACTTCCTGCTTTTCCCCAAAGGGATAAGGCCCAATTAATGGGCTTGGCACTGGTATACAGGAGTTAAATCTCACACCAGCCTACTTTCATTCTTCATCTCAGTGATAATGACTGTTAACAGTCTGAGGTGTTTTTCCAAGTCTTTGGCTAAGTATTATATTTTTTCTTAGGCAGTCAGTACATGACCACTGAATAAATGGATAACAGCCATGAGGGTTGTAGGAAGAGGAAGGAAAACTAACATTTTATTGGGGATATATAATATTTCATGAACTTTATGATTTTTTAAAATTCAATATTCACAATTGCCTCATTATGTCCCCATTTTTTTTTTTATACTGCAGGTTCTTATTAGGCATCAATTTTATACACATCAGTGTATACATGTCAATCCCAATAGCCCAATTCAGCACACCACCATCCCCACCCCACCGCAGTTTTCCCCCCTTGGTGTCCATATGTCCGTTCTCTACATCTGTGTCTCAACTTCTGCCCTGCAAACCGGCTCATCTGTACCATTTTTCTAGGTTCCACATACATGCGTTAATATACGATATTTGTTTTTCTCTTTCTGACTTACTTCACTCTGTATGACAGTCTCTAGATCCATCTACGTCTCAACAAATGACTCAATTTCGTTCCTTTTTATGGCTGAGCAATATTCCATTGTATACATGTACCACATCTTCTTTATCCATTCGTCTGTTGATAGGCATTTAGGTTGCTTCCATGACCTGGCTATTGTAAATAGTGCTGCAATGAACATTGGGGTGCATGTGTCTCTTTGAATTATGGTTTTCTCAGGGTATATGCCCAGTAGCGGGATTGCTGGGTCATACGGTAATTCTATTTTTAGTTTTTTAAGGAACCTCCATACTATTCTCCATAGTGGCTGTATCAATTTACATTCCCACCAACAGTGTAAGAGGGTTCCCTTTTCTCCACACCCTCTCCAGCATTTGTTGTTTGTAGATTTTCTGATGACGCCCATTCTAACTGGTGTGGGGTGATACCTCATTGCAGTTTTGATTTGCATTTCTCTAATAATTAATGATGTTGAGCATCTTTTCATGTGCTTCGTGGCTGTCTGTATGTCTTCTTTGGAGAAATGTCTATTTAGGTCTTTTGCCCATTTTTGGATTGGGGTGTTTGTTTCTTTAATATTGAGCTGAATGAGCTGTTTATATATTTTGGAGATTAATCCTTTGTCCACTGATTCGTTTGCAAATATTTTCTCCCATTCTGAGGGTTCTCTTTTCGTCTTGTTTATGGTTTCCTTTGCTGTGCAAAAGCTCTGAAGTTTCATTAGGTCCCATTTGTTTATTTTTGTTTTTATTTCCATTACTCTAGGAGGTGGATCAAAAAAGATCTTGCTGTGATTTATGTCAAAGAGTGTTCTTCCTATGTTTTCCTCTAAGAGTTTTAGAGTGTCCAGTCATACATTTAGGTCTCTAATCCATTTTGAGTTTATTTTTGTGTATGGTGTTAGGGAGTATTCTAATTTCATTCTTTTACATGTAGCTGTCCAGTTTTCCCAGCACCACTTATTGAAGAGACTGTCTTTTCTCCATTGTATATCTTTGCCTCCTTTGTCATAGATTAGTTGACCATAGGTGCATGGGTTTATCTCTGGGCTTTCTATCTTGTTCCATTGATCTATGTTTCTGTTTTTGTGCCAGTACCATATTGTCTTGATTACTGTAGCTTTGCAGTATAGTCTGAAGTCAGGGAGTCTGATTCCTCCAGCTCCGTTTTTTTCCCTCAAGACTGCTTTGGCTATTCGGGGTCTTTTGTGTCTCCATACAAATTTTAAGATGATTTGTTCTAGCTCCGTAAAAAATGCCATTGGTAATTTGATAGGGATTGCATTGAATCTGTAGATTGCTTTGGGTAGTATACTCATTTTCACAATGTTGATTCTTCCAATCCAAGAACATGGTATATCTCTCCATCTGTTGGTATCATCTTTAATTTCTTTCATCAGTGTCTTATAGTTTTCTGCATACAGGTCTTTTGTCTCCCTAGGTAGGTTTATTCCTAGGTATTTTATTCTTTTTGTTGCAATGGTAAATGGGAGTGTTTCCATAATTTCTCTTTCAGATTTTTCACATGTCCCCATTTTTAATGTGAGAGATGTTAGTTAAGTTAGTTACTTACCCAGGACCACACAGCGGGTGAATGGTAGGGTCCAGATGCAAAAAGAGGGCTGTTTAAATTTAAGCTTTCAAATTCTGGCTCAGCTATGCAACTGTAGGCAAGTTATTTAAAATTTCTCATCTGGAAACTGAGAATGATAACAATATCTCATAGGGTTTTTTCATGAATTTTAAATGGTTCTTTTAAAGTCCTTAGAACAGTACCAGGCATATAGTAAGCTGCATGAACTACTACTACTACTATTATTATTATTATTATTATTATTATTATTATTATGCTATGCCATGTTTCCTACTCACTACCACACCACTAAACGCCACCTCCCTTCTTCCTCACCACTGAAAAATGCAGTTAGTTTTATTTTAACCTATCTTTGTTGCATTTGGTTAGAGGCGGAAACTAATTTATGTTGAGGCCCTTCTACAAGCTCTGCACTGAGTGTTCTTGGTGATTTTGCAATGTTGTTCTGCTTGCATGTTACATATTAGGTACATAGGGTGGATATTACAGGCAAACCCTCATTAATTTCTCCTCTTTTTTTCAGTACCTGGAAGTACTAAACTGCTGCCAGGTTTTTGTTCTTTGTTTATGTATCAAATTCTCCGGCTTCCAGAACTTCGCATTTGCTGTTCCCTTGTTTTTGACATGAACTCTTCCAGGAAGTCACCCTTGACTCTCTAAGCTTAGTTTCTTCAATTCTATTCTACTTAGAACTCATCTTAAGGGCAGGGACTGGATAGATGTTTGCAATTGCATAAACTTAAAAAAAGTTTGTAAATAAAATCAATACTAAAAGTAAATATATAAAATATTAAAATTAAATTTAATTAAAATTAAAATAATATATAAATACTTTAAAAAATAACATTTACAGAATATTTAAACTAAGCCCTCTTATAGGTTCTTTAAAAATAAGCTTTCAAAATAAGGAATATAAATTTTCAAAGGATAGTAATCTATATTCATTGCATGTATCTGAGACTATTGTGTTGTATCAGGCTGGAAGAACTAGTTACATTTATTATAGAGAGTTCCACATGTTTAGCAGTCTACCTGGTAAATATCACTAGATATTTCTAATTCTTCAAATATGCAATAAGTATATTTATTTAATTGGCTGAACTCTATTCCTAAAGATTTAAAAATAGAAATATTTTTTAAAAATCTAAAACATTCATTAAATGGGAAAAAAATTCTTCCTGCTTTCAACCTGTTTCTCTCAAATATGGTGAAATCAACTTTTAAGCCTCATCAAATAATAATTTGTGGATTCTGCATAAGCAGCATCAATTTTAGTAATAGAGGTAATTTTGTCAAACTACTCTTTCTGAAAATAGAGGCATTTCACTCACTGGCTTTGTGCCCCTTAGCAGTTATTAGATTGAGATAAGCACCATTTTGGAATTCAGAACTGGTGCCTGGGATCAAAATGAACATAGGATAATGATAATGTTAAATACTTATGGTTCCTAATGAGTTATATTTTTACAATGGGGCTTGAATTTCCCTGAGAGGAATATGATAGGGCCATATCCCCAATTACATTAAAGTTCACGTCATTGGAGGGTAATTTGTGAGAAATGCTGGCATAGATTTCTAATACCATTTGTGGTATCTAACTTCTAGAGATCTAAAATCCAAAACCCTTTCAAAAGTTTGGATTTATTTAAAACTGTCTTAGAAGTAAGTGATTTATGAGGGCACTGGCTAATGACTAGTTTGAAAAGGATTTCTTTTGAACACTCTGATGCTAATTATATCATGAATTACACTCAGATATGACCTGATAGCACCTCTCGGATTATGAGTTTCTGAAATGCTGAATTTCTGTTCAAGAAGGTATGGCTGATAATTTAGAGTTTTTTTCTTTAACTATTAACCAGAATCTTTGGTATCTAGCTCCCAAAATAAACAAAAAGAAACAAATGAATAAAGTTACAAAAAGCAAGTTCATATCACTCTTTAAATTTTGTGTCTACTTAGTTATGTTAAATGGAGATTAATTAAGTTAAATGGCTGGGATTACTAAAAGTAAAAAAGCTGTAATAATTAAAATCAATGATAAAAATTCTTATATTTTTCTAGTATTACATTTTTATTTGATGAACAGTAAAAATTGAGGTCACTACTTCAAATAACAATTGTAGAATTACAACACAGTAGAACCAGTGTCAGTGAAACTATAAAACTCATGAGAGAAAGGAGTAAGGAAGTAGAGTCATCGATATATTAACTGTTTCTTTATAACATTGTTCTAAAAATACATATTTATGATTTGAGACCTTGGTACAGCTATCTGGTCAAGGAGAACCTAGCTTTTAAGCAATGACACCAGAAGTATTTACTTTCTGCTTTCTATTGGCACATTTATTTATTTATAATGCAATGATTTCCACCCATCTGGGACACATGTAAAGATGCCATTGCCTACCTACTTATATTTTATTCAGAACCACATCAATGCAGTAATCCTCAGATTATCTGAATAATTTGATGCAATACAGTAATAATTCACAGCATTACACTCACTGAGTAAACAGACATACTAACTAAGAGATTAAGAAATTTATATGCTAAACCTATATCCAACATTTAGAATTCATAGCAGTGGAATCACTAGATCATCAATGCATAGTGGGCTCTGTTTTTCTTTTTCTGAATTTATGGTCACTTGGAAGAGAGAGACATTTTACCCTTTTCTAGCTTCATACTAGGTGTTAGACTTTGGAAAAGTCACAGTATTTTAGGATCTCAAGAGTAAAAGAAGTATTTTAGTTTATCTTGTTTAGCCACTCATACAATGCTTAAATTATCTCTCTTGCATATTTACTCTAAGTAGATTTCTTGAATATTTTCCATGATTGTAAACTCATTGCCACCAATGTAAATTCATTGTTTTCCCAAAATTCATATTACTGGAATTTATGTATATTCCATGATCTCTTTTTCTCAATTTTTTATTGTGGTAAAATACACTTCACATAAAATTTGTCATCTTAACCATTTTTTAAAAAAATTTTTATTTATTTATTTATTTATGGCTGTGTTGGGTCTTCGTTTCTGTGTGAGGGCTTTCTCTAGTTGCAGCAAGTGGGGGCCACTCTTCATCGTGGTGCGCGGGCCTCTCATGTTGCGGAGCACAGTCTCCAGATGCGCAGGCTCAGTAATTGTGGCTCATGGGCCCAGCCGCTCCTCGGCATGTGGGATCTTCCCAGACCAGGGCTCGAACCCGTGTCCCCTGCATTGGCAGGCAGATTCTCAACCACTGCGCCACAAGGGAAGCCCATCTTAACCATTTTTAAGTGTACAGTTCAGTAGTATAAAATACATTCATATTGTTGTGCAATGATCACCACCATCCATCTGCAGAACTCTTCATCTTGCAAAACTGAAACTCTGTACCCAGGAACAATAACTCCCCATTCACTCTGCCCCAAGACCTGCTAACCACCATTCCATTTTCTATCTCTATGACTTTGACTATTCTAAGTACTTCATATAAGTGGAATAATACAGTTTTTGTTTTTTTGATTGGCTTATTTCCCTTAGCATGATGTCCTCAAGCTTTGAGCATATTGTAGCATGTCAGAATTTCCTTTTTTTTAAGGTTGAATTATATTCTATTGTATGTTTATACCACATTTTGCTTATTCATTCATGTCAGTGGACACTGGGTTGCTTTCCATGTTTTAGCTATGAATGCTGCTATGAACGTGGGTACACAAATATCTCTTGATGTAGTGATCATGTTTGATGTTCAAGACCCTGCTTTCAATTCTTTAGGGTACTCATCCAGAAGTGAGATTGCTGAATCATATCTGAATTCTACTTTTAATTTTTTGAATAACTGCCATACTGTATTTTACAACACCTGTACCATTTTATATTCCCACCGACAGTGCACAATTGCCTCAATCCCTCCACATCCTCACCAACACTTGTTTTTATTTATTTTTTGCAATAGCCATCCTAATGAGTGTGAGTGGTTTTTCATTGTGGTTCTGATTTGCATTTCCTTAATGATTATTGATGCTGAACATCTTTTCATGTGTTTATTGGCTATTAATATATCTTATTTGGAGAAATGTCTATTCAAGTTGTTTTGCCCATTTATGAATCAGGTCGTTTTTGTTGTTGTTGTTGAGTTTTAGGAGTTCTCTATGTATCCTGGATATTAATCCCTTATCATATATA
This sequence comes from Balaenoptera physalus, assembly GCF_965194825.1. Taxonomy (NCBI): domain Eukaryota; kingdom Metazoa; phylum Chordata; class Mammalia; order Artiodactyla; family Balaenopteridae; genus Balaenoptera; species Balaenoptera physalus. Next base: position 66,961,732 of record NC_138893.1, on the reverse strand, counting down.
CGATTTATAAATAGTCTCTCCTATTCAGTAGGCTGACTTTTCACTCTGTTGGTACACCAGTTTTAATTTTCATAAAGATCAATTTGTCTATTTGTCCTTTTGTTACCTGTGTCTTTGGTGTCATATCCAAGCTGTCTTTGGATCTAAAGCGAGTCTCTTATAGGACTTACTTCTGCTATTTTGCTCTTTGTTTTCTATATGTCTTACAGCTTTCTTATCCCTAATTTCTGTCTCTTTGTATTTAGTTGATTTTCTTTTTTTGGCTCCGTGGGTCTTAGTTGCTGCGTGGGCTTTTTCTAGTTGTGGCAAGCAGGGTCTACTCTTCATTGTGGTGTGCGGGGTTCTCATTGCAGTGGCTTCTCTTATTGTGGAGCACAGGCTCTAGGCGTACGGGCTTCAGTAGTTGTGGCATGCAGGCTCAGGGGCATGCGGGCTTCAGTAGTTGTGGCGCGTGAGCTCAGTAGTTGTGGCTCACGGGCGGGCTCAGTAGTTGTGGCTCGCAGGCTCTAGAGTGCAGGCTCAGTAGTTGTGGCGTATGGGCTTACTTGCTCCTCAGCATGTGGGATCTTCCTGGACCAGGGATCAAACCCATGTCCCCTGCATTGGTAAGCAGATTCTTAACCACTGCACCACCAGGGAAGTCCCTAGTTAATTTTTATAGTGAAATATTTTAGTTCATTTCTCATTTCCTTATGTGCATATTCTATAACTATTTTCTTTATGGTTGCCAAGGAGAGTACATTTAATATCCTAGAGTTAACACACTAATTTGAATTTATTATAACTTAACCTCAGTAACATACAAAACCTCTGCTCATTTACAGATATGAACCCACTCCTTTCAGTTTTCTTTTTTTTGCTGTGAATGTACTTTATATATATTTTTTGAATTTTTTTTATACAGCAGGTTCTCATTAGTTATTTATTTTATACATATTAGTGTATATATGTCGATATCAATCTCTCAATTCATCCCACAACCACCACCACCCCCGTCCCCCACTTTCCCCCTTGGGATCCATACGTTTGTTTTCTACATCTGTGTCTCTATTTCTGCATTGCAAACCAGTCCTTCTGTATGATTTTTCTAGATTCCACATATATGTGTTAATATACGATATTTGTTTTCCTCTTTCTGACTTACTTCACTCTGTATGACAGTCCCAGGTCCATCCTCATCTCTACAAATCACCCAATTTCGTTCCTTTTTATGGCTGACTAATATTCCATTGTATATATATGTACCACATCTTCTTTATCCATTTGTCTGACGATGGGCATTTAGGTTGCTTTCATGACCTGGCTATTGTAAACAGTGCTGCAATGAAGAGTGGGGTGCATGTGTCTTTTTGAATTATAGTTTTCTCTGGGTATATGCCCAGTAGTGGGATTGCTGGGTCATATGGTAATTCTATTTTTAGTTTTTTAAGGAACCTCCATACTGTTCTCCATAGTGAGAACATAGCTGTATAAATTTACATTCCCACCAACAGTGCAAAAGGGTTCCCTTTTCTCCACAACCTCTCCCGCATTTGTTGTTTGTAGATTTTCTGATGATGCCCATTCTAACTGGTGTGAGGTGATACCTCATTGTAGTTTTGATTTGCATTTCTCTAATAATCAGTGATGTTGAGCAGCTTTTCAATATCATCTTGGCCATCTGTATGTCTTCTTTGGAGAAATGTCTATTTAGGTCTTCTGCCCATTTTTGGATTGGGTTGTTTGTTTTTTTGATATTGAGCTGCATGAGCTGTTTATATACTTTGGAGATTAATCCTTTGCCCAATGATTTGTTTGCAAATATTTTCTCCCATTCTGAGGGTTGTCTTTTCGTCTTATTTATAGTTTCTTTGTTGTGCAAAAGCTTTTAAGTTTCACTAGGTCCCATTTGTTTATTTTTGTTTTTACTTCCATTACTCTAGGAGGTGGGTCAAAAAGGATCTTCCTTTGATTTATATCAAAGAGTGTCCTTCCTATGTTTTCCTCTAAGAGTTTTAGAGTGTCCGGTCTTACATTTAGGTTTTTAATCCATTTTGAGTTTATTTTTGTGTATGGTGTTAGGGAGTGTTCTAATTTCATTCTGTTACATGTAGCTGTCCAGTTTTCCCAGCACCACTTATTGAAGAGACTGTCTTTTCTCCATGGTATACCCTTGCCTCCTTTGTCATAGATTGGTTGACCATAGGTGCATGGGTTTATTTCTGGGCTTTCTATCCTGTTCCATTGATCTATATTTTTGTTTTTGTGCCAGTACCATATTGTATGGATTACTGTAGCTTTGTAGTATAGTCTGAAGTCAGGGAGACTGATTCCTCCATCTCCGTTTCTTTCCCTCAAGATTGTTTTGGCTATTCGGGATCTTTTGTGTTTCCATACAAATTTTAAGATTTTTTGTTCTAGTTTGGTAAAAAAATGCCACTGGTAATTTGACAGGCATTGCATTGAATCTGTAGATTGCTTTGGGTAGTATATTCATTTTCACAATACTGATTCTTCCAGTCCAAGAATATGGTATATATCTCCATATCTTTGTGTCCTCTTTGATTTCTTTCATCAGTGTCTTATACTTTTCTGAGTACAGGTCTTTTACCTCCTGAGGTAGGTTTATCCTTAGGTATTTTATTCTTTTTTGTTGCAATGGTGAATGGGATTGTTTCCTTAATTTCTCTTTCTAATCTATCGTTGTTAGGGTATAGGAATGCAAGAGATTTCTCTGTACTAGTTTTGTATCCTGAAACTTTATGAAATTCGTTGATTAGCTCTAGTAGTTTTCTGGTAGCATCTTTAGGATTCTCTATGTATAGTATCATGTCATCCACAGAGTGACAGTTTTACTTCTTCTTTTCCAATTTGTATTTCTTTTATTTCTTTTTCTTCTCTGATTGCCTTGGCTAGGACTTCTAAAACTATGTTAAATAATAGTGGTGAGAGTGAACATCCTTGTCTTGTTACTGATCTTAGAGGAAATAATTTCAGTTTTTCACCATTGAGAATGATGCTTGCTGTGGGTTTGTCATATACGGCCTTTATTATTTGAGGTAGGTTCCCTCTATGCCCACTTTCTGGAGAGTGTTTATCATAAATGGGTGTTGAATTTTGTCAAAAGCTTTCACTGCATCTGTTGAGATGATCATATGATTTTTCTTCTTCAATTTGTTAATAGGGTATATCACATTGATTGATTTTGCATATACTGAAGAGTCCTTGCATCCCTGAGATAAATCCCACTTGATCGTGGTGTATGATCCTTTTAATGTGTTGTCGGATTCTGTTTGCTAGTATTTTGTTGAAGATTTTTGCATCTACGTTCATCAGTGATATTGGTCTGTAATTTTCTTTTTTGTAGTATCTTTGTCTGGTTTTGGTATCAGGGTGATGGTGGCCTCATAGAATGAGTATGGGAGTATTCCTTCCTCTGAAATTTTTTGGAAGAGTTTGAGAAGGATGGGTGTTAGCTCTTCTCTAAATGTTTGATAGAATTCACCTGTGAAGCCGTCTGGTCCTGGACTTGTTTGTTGGAAACTTTTTAATCACTGTTTCAAATTCATTACTTGTGATTGGTCTGTTCATATTTTCTATTTCTTCCTGGCTCAGTCTTGGAAAGTTATACCTTACTAATAATTTGTCCATTTCTTCCAGGTTGTCCATTTTATTGGCATAGAGTTGCTTGTAGTAGTCTCTTAGGATGTTTTGTATTTCTGTGGTATCCGTTGTAACTTCTCCATTTTCATTTCTAGTTTTATTGATTTGAGTCCTCTCCCTCTCTTTCTTGATGAGACTGGCTAAAAGTTGATCAATTTTGTTTTGCTCAAGGAACCAGCTTTTAGTTTCATTGTTCTTTGCTATTGTTTTCTTTGTTTCTATTTATTTCTGCTCTGATCTTTATGCTTTATTTCCTTCCACTAAATTTGGGTTTTGTTTGCTCTTCTTTCTCTAGTTCCTTTAGGTGTAAGCTTAGATTGTTTATTTGAATTTTTCTTGTTTCTTGAGGTAGGATTGTATAGCCATAAAATTCCCTTTTAGAACTGCTTTTGCTGCATCCCATAGGTTTTGGATCATAATGTTTTTGTTGTCATTTGTCTCTAGGTGTTTTCTGCTTTCCTCTTTGATTTCTTCAGTGATCTCTTGGTTATTTAGTAATGTATTGTTCAGCCTCCATGTGTTTGTGTTTTTTACGTTTTTTTCCCCTGTAATTTATTTCTAATCTCATAGTGTTGTGGTCAGAAAAGATGCTTGATATGTTTTCTTAAATTTACCGAGGCTTGATTTGTGACCCACGATGTGATCTCTCCTGGTGAGTGTTCCATGTGCACTTGAGAAGAAAGTGTAATGTGCTGTTTTGGGATGGAATGTCCTATAAATAAGCAATTAAATCTCTCTGGTCTATTGTGTTATTTAAAGCTTGTGTTTCCTTATTAATTTTCTGCCCGGATGATCTGTCCATTGGTGTAATTGAGGTGTTAAAGTCCCCCACTATTATTGTGTTACTGTCGATTTCCTCTTTTATAGCTGTTAGCAGTAGCCTTATGTATTGAGGGGTTCCTATGTTGGGTGCATATATATGTATAATTGTTATATTTTCTTCTTGGATTGATCCCTTGATCATATGTAGTGTCCTTCCTTGTCTCTTGTAACATTCTTTATTTTAAAGTCTATTTTATCTGATATGAGTATTGCTACTCCAGCTTTCTTTTGATTTCCATTTGCATGGAATATCTTTTTCCATCCCCTCACTTTCAGTCTGTATGTGTCCCCAGGTCTGAAGTGGGTCTCTAGTAGACAGCATATATATGGGTCTTGTTTTTGTATCCATTCAGGGAGCCTGTGTCTTTTGGTTGGAGCATTTAATCCATTCACATTTAAGGTAATTATTGGTATGTATGTTCCTGTTACCATTTTCTTAATTGTTATGGGTTTGTTTTTGTAGATCCTTTTCTTTTCTTGTGTTTCCCACTTTGAGAAGTTCCTTTAGCATTTTTTGTAGAGCTGGTTTGGTGGTGCTGAATTCTCTTAGCTTTTGCTTTTTTGTAAACCTTTTGATTTCTCTGTCGAATCTGAACGAGAACCTTGCCGGGTAGTGTAATCTTGGTTGTAGGTTCTTCCTTTTCATCATTTTAAATATATCATGCCACTCCCTTCTGGCTTGTAGAGTTTCTGCTGAGAAATCGACTGTTAACCTTGTGGGAGTTCCCTTGCATGTTATTTGCTATTTTTCCCTTGTTGCTTTTAATAATTTTTCTTTGTCTTTAATTCTTGTCAGTTTGATTACTATGTGTCTCGGCGTGTTTCTCCTTGGGTTTATCCTGCCTGGGACTCTCTGCGCTTCCTGGACTTGGGTGGCTATTTCCTTTCCCATGTTAGGGAAGTGTTTGACTATAATCTCTTCAAATATTTTCTTGGGTCCTTTCTCTCTTTCTTCTCCTTCTGGGACCCCTATATTGCAAATGTTGGTGCATTTAATATTGCCCCATAGGTCTCTTAGGCTCTCTTCATTTCTTTTCATTCTTTTTTCTTTATTCTGTTCCGTGGCAGTGATTTCCACCATTCTGTCTTCCAGGTCCGTTATCTGTTCGTCTGTCTCAGTTATTCTGTTATTGATTCCTTCTAGTGTATTTTTCATTTCAGTTATTGTATTGTTCATCTCTGTTTGTTTGTTCTTTAATTCTTCTAGGTCTTTGTTAAACATTTCTTGCATCTTCTCATCTTTGCCTCCATTCTTTTTCCAAGGTCCTGGATCATCTTCAGTATCATTATTCTGAATTCTTTTTCTCGAAGGTTGCCTATTCTCCACTTCATTTAGTTGTTTTTCTGGGGTTTTATCTTGTTCTTTCATCTGGTACATAGTCCTCTGCCTTTTCATTTTGTCTCTCTTTCAAGCATGTGAATGAATGTGAATGTGGTTTTTGTTCCACAGGCTGCAGGACTGTAGTTCTTCTTGCTTCTGCTGTCTGCCCTCTGGTGGATGAGGCTATCTAAGATGCTTGTGCAAGCTTCCTGAGGGGTGGGACTGGTGGCATGTAGAGCTGGGTGTTGCCTTGGTGGGCAGAGCTCTGTAAAACTTTAATCCACTTATCTGCTGATGGATGGGGGTGAGTTCCCTCCCTGTGGTTGTTTGGCCTGAGGCAACCCAGCACTGGAGCCTAGAGGCTCTTTGCTGGGGCTAATGGTGGACTCCATGAGGGCTCACACCAAGGAGTACTTCCCAGAACTTCTGCTGCCAGTGTCCTTTTCCCCATGGTGATGCACAGCCACCCCCTCCGCTTCTGCAGGAGACCCTCCAAGTCTAGCAGGTAGGTCTGGTTCAGTCTCCTATGGGGTCACTGCTCCTTCCCCCTGGGTCCTGATGCACACACTACTTTGTGTGTGCCCTCCAAGAGTGGAGTCTATGTTTCCCCCAGGCCTGTTGAAGTCCTGCAATCAAATCAAGTTTTGCCTTCAAAGTCTGATTATCTGGGAATTCCTCCTCCCATTGCCAGCAGGTTGGGAAGGCTGATGTGGGGCTCAGAACCTTCACTCCAGTAGGTGGACTTCTGTGGTATAATTGTTCTCCAGTTTGTGAGTCACCCACCCAGCGGTTATGGGATTTGATTTTATTGTGATTGTGCCCCTCCTACCATCTCACTGTGGCTTCTCCTTTGTCTTTGGATGTGGGGTATCTTTTTTGGTGAGTTCCAGTGTCTCCCTGTCGATGACTGTTCAGCAGTTAGTTGTGATTCTGATGTTCTCGCAAGAGGGAGTGAGCGCACGTCCTTCTACTGTGCCATCTTGAACCAATCTCCACTCCTTTCAGTTATTGATGTCAAAAAATTACATTGTATGTCCAGAAACATAAACTAGAAAAATTTTAGTGCACTAATCTCTTAAATTCTGTAGAGAACAATACGTAGAGTTACAAACCAAAGTTACACTAATACTAGATTTTAGTCTAATAATTGTTTTTTTTAAAGCAATAGTATCTTAAATCGTGTAAAAACAAAAAGTGGTGTAATAGACCATTGTTTTAATACTAGCTTTTATAACTGCATATGTATTTACCTTCAGAAGATCTTTATTCCTTCATACAGCTTTGAGTTACTGTCTAGTGTCCTTTCATTTTAAACTGTAAAACTTCATTTAGGGCTTCTTGCAAGGCATGCCTAATGATAATAAACTCCCTCAGTTATTGTTTAACTGGGACTGTCTTAATTTCTCCCTTACATTTGAAAGACAGTTTTGTTGGATATAGGAGTCTTAGTTGACTTTTTTTTTTTTTCTCTTAGCACCTTGAATATCACCTCACTGACTTCTGGCCTCCAAAGTTTCTGAAGAGAAAGCTACTGGTAATCCTTGTACATGATGAGTCATTATTCTCTTTCTGCTTTCAGGATTCTCTCTTTGTCTTTGTTTTAAAATGCTTCCATTATATGGTATCTTAATGTGGGTCCCTTTGAGTTCATTCTACTTCGTGTTCATTGAGCTACTTGGATATTTATATTCACATCTTTCATCAAATTTGGAAAGATTTTGGCCATTGTCTCTTCAAATAATCTCTCTGCCCTTTTCTCTTTCTCTTGTCCTTGTGGGAGTCCCACAATACATATGTTGGTCTGGTTGATGGTACTCCATAGGTACCTCAGGTTTTATTCACTTTCCTTCAGTCATTTTTCTTTCTGTTTCTCAGAAGATAATTTCAGTTTTGCTTTATTAAATTTATTGATTCTTTCTTCTGTCTGCTCAAAACTGCCTTTGAATCCGTATAGTGTATTTTTTATTTCTGTTATTGTACTTTTTCAGCCCTATAATTTTTTTTGTTTGTTTTTTTCTTTTAGGTTTTCAGTCTCTCTATTGATATTTCCATTTTGTTCATACATCATTTTCATGACTTTCCCACTTCCTCCTTAGTTATTTGAATATCTTTAAGATGCTGTTTTAAAGTCTTTGTCTAGCAGATCTGTTGTCTAGTCTTCCTCAGGGACAGTTTCTATTGGTTTATTTTTTCCTATGATTAGTTCATATTTCCTTGGGGTTTTTTCACATGCTTTGTGATTTTTCTTGAAAACTGGACATTTGAATTGAATAATGTAATAACCCTGGAAGTCAGATTATCCTCCTTTCCCAGAGTTTGTTGGTTTTTATTTATTTTGTTTTATTTTTGATTGACGCAGGTTGTCTCTGCGCTGAGGTGTAAACCTAAGGTTTTCTTAGGTCCTTTCTGAGCCTGTGCCTTTCCCTCAGCACGTAGAGTGACCCTCTAATTTACCCCATATATGCAGTTGCTTTGGAATGTCCTAAGACTTCCAAAAGAGGAAAAAAGGAAAAATAAAGTAAGAAGGGAAGCATACCAGCCCCTAAATCCCCCGGAAATCACTTCAGTCAAAGGGAAGTGTTCGAAACAATGAAGGGTGGGTAGTGCAATAAAGGCTGCCCACTTCTGTGACTGCACTTCCATGGTGAGAAGCAGCAATCAGTGATCAGAACACAGATCTCCAATATTTATAGGACAGCGTCCTTATTTCCCACCCTGCTTCCTGCAAGCTGCATGCAAGCTTCTCCAGGAATACATGCACAGCTGCCTGCTATTAGGCTAGGTGGTGGGAATGTTATCCATTAATAAGCTAAGAGCTGAAATTGACTGAAATTAACTGAAATTCACCACCCAAGATTTCCCCTGGAAGTTGCAAGTCTTCAAAAGACCTCAGAGTACCAAAATAGTTACTTCAGACAGTTCTGCCAGTGTAGTTGTTGTCTAGGTGGGAAGACGGATTGTTGGTGCTTCCTATTGTACCATCTTCTCAGACTCCAAGTTCTTTTGAATTAAATTCTTAAGTATATAAAGTGGGGATAATGACAAATGCTTGTCCTCCCAGGATTAATATAAGGATGAAATGAAGTAATGCATATAGTACATAGAAAGTATACAATGAAGAAATATATATCTCTATGATATCATTCCTATTATATTCGTTGTAGTAGATAGTATTATTCACAAGTATTCATTTCCCCTTTGATATTAGGCTTGACCATGTGCCTTGCTTTGACCAATGAAATATGGATGGAATTGGCATGTGTCCATTCTGGACAGAAGCTTTAAGAGTCAGCATGAGGTCCTATTTCCTGTTTCTTTCTGCCATCATGACCATTAGTGTGGGGAAGCCTAGGTCCCAGAGTAAGTATTATGTGAAGTTGGGTCATTCCTAACCTACAATAGACTTGTCATATGTGCAAGAGGAAAGCCTTTGTTTTACAAGTCAAAGAGATCCTGGAACTTGTATATTATTACAACATAATCTAGTCTATTCTTAGTGATACTCTATCTCTTCCTCTCGACAACTTCTTACGACTGTATGATGAGTGACACAGAATTTTTGTTATTCTACATCTGCCACAAAAGAAGGAAGTAGAGTGCCCTTATCTAAAGTGGCCTCTGAAAGTTTCAAATACAATACGGGATTAGGAAGACCTTTGGCTGACTTAAGAACATGTTGACCACTAAACACATTGTACCTATGAAATACTCCCAGGTGGAATCATTTGCAAATTAAGAACTGTGGGTATTTCCCTCTAACTGAGGAGGAGACAAGCTAGGCAAATCCTGTTTATGAACATTCAGACTAGTATGGGAAATCTCTCAATGTGTGGCAGACTTCAGCAGAATGAGGTTTTGAAATTAAATACTTTCCTTATAGTAAACTAAAGAATGTTGGAAACTAAAATACAATTTTTAACGTAACAAGGACAGTTGCAACTTACAGATGAAACTAGTATATTCTGTGGAAAAATTAGGCGGGAGAGATGTAATAACAAAAGAAAAGTACTAATAAATAGCATTTATTGAGCATTTAGAATGGCCTGGTTTTGCTTTTCATGATATCATTAAATTCTCTCTGCAAGCATAGGAATTAAATACTTTAAAATCTAATTTTGTAGATGAATTCAAGTTTAGAAAAGTTATGGAAGTTGTCTAAGTTTATGTAACTGGCAAATAGAAGACTGAAGATATGCCCCCAAGGCTATCTCACTTCAAAGTCAAGATCTCCTTTATTTACTTGCTATATTTACTGTCTCTCTAATGTAGAACTACGTTAGTCTGAGAATTAATAGATTTCTTAAGGAGCATCAGAGTCTGGATTAGTTTATCAAAGTTGCCTTAAGGAGAAAAGTTTATTATGGTTAATGTAAGCCTTGCATTTTTAGAAGGTCCTTTTCTGCTGCATAAGTGTTAAAAAAAAATTTTTTTTTGACTCCATCTAGTGTGACAAAGAGGAAGCCCACCATTAAATGCTGTATTTCATGAGCAGTCTTATATAATTTATATCCATTATATAATAATATTGCTTTAGATAAAGGTATAGATATAGATATAGATATATAGATAAAACCTGCCCTATAGTTTACTCCTCCAAATATACATTTTATATAGATGAAAACAATGTCAAATAATCTTTCTAATTTTGCTACACTCCATTTCAACCACTGCAAAGTATTCTGATACTTAAAGTATGTTAACCTGAAGTCACCTGAATAAAAATATTAAAGTACCTTTTAATTTCTGTCTGTTTTCTTCACTGCTTCAGCTTTAATACTTTGAATAGTGCCCAACACTATATATATATATATATATATATATGTATATATATATATATATATACAGTAGTGTCTGGCAATAATATTTATTGAATGAATGGACAAATAAGTAAACTATGATGATCAGTTTAGTTTGCAGTGCTAGCTGAACCATGGTATTCATTGGCTATCTATATATATATCAAGAGTAGCCTTACCCTCGTTAGAGTCAGGTATCTGTCTCATTTACACAGGGAAATGGGCCCACACTAGCTCATAAAAATTGGGTATAATATACATTTATGTTTTTGCTTTAGGTTGGAAAATAAGCATATGCACTTAAGGTCTAAACAAAATGTTTAAAAAATGGAAATAAGTGATAAAACATATATCAGTATGGAAAAATAGAAGGGAGTCAAGAGTGGAAAAATATGTCAGTGAGAATCCTGGAAAACAGAAAGCTTAAGAAAGCATGTTGATGGATGGAACAGCTGAAAGCATGCATGAGGATGTTTCATGAGAGACTGTCTTCCCAGGGAAAGATATAGATAGTTCATTCTTAGAGCAGCTGTTTTAAAGGGTGGAAGAAAAGAGATGTGGCTTAAAACAGAGGTAGTCGAAGGTCTGTCTCCAGAACAGCTGTGCTAGTCAGCCCTTTATTCCAATTCTCCCTTTCTGCTTGCATACTGGAATTTACCTCAAAATAAAACAATGTATAAAGAAATGAAAATAACTGCCCTGGGAGAACTAAACAATGGTGAGTGTTGCCATCACAAAATAAAGTACTCTTTATGTTGTATCAGAGAAAATAAGGTTCATCCTTCCCGTTGGTTCCCTGCCCCCAACAATAAAGTAAGCCTCCTTTACAACAAAGTTATCTCATGTGGATAGAGGAGCCATTTAGTTTTGCATTCAGGGGAAAGACCTTCTGAAAAAAAGGAACTATGTATACCACAGTGAAGGAATCACATGCAAGTTTGCTGGGTAAATCTACCTTTTGAACATGAAAGCAATTTAATACACTCAGGTAAAAAGAAACTCAACAATATAAAAAAGAAAGTTAAAGTAAACAAACTGCTCTGGAAGAAACATAAGTTATAAGGCACAGGAGAAATAAACAAAACAAAACAAAAGCATAATTTTTAGGATTAGAGGAATTTGAGGTGTTACATCTGTAATAGAGGATAGTAAGTTATGAAATAAAAAATATAACACAAAATGGGTGTGAAAATTTATTTAAATATAATTTTAAGTTTTTAAATTAGATGAATTAAGATAAAGAGAAGAAACTTCTGAGCACACAGATCAAAATAACAAATAGTTTAAAATATGAATAATTACAATTATACTAATAACATTTCCAGGAAGAAAAAACAGGAGAAAAAAGGGAGGTAAGAAAAGCCAGAGAAATAACCAAGGATATTTACAAAACCTAAAAAAGAGTCATACATTTTTTGATTCCAGACAATATAAAAATCACACCTACCCTCACTATGATTAAGATTTTCAAATACCAAAGGAAAAAAAATATCCTAAAACAAAATCTAGAAAGAAATTACACTCAAAAAGACTGGAATTACCAACACAGGATATTTAGACTGCAATGAGTATTATATCTTCAATATTTAATTGAAGGAAACTTAATCTTAAAACTAAATTTATATATACAGACAAATTATCAATCAAATGTAAATATACAATTAAGGACATGCAAGGAATCAGAAAACTAATCATCCATATATACTTTCTGAGGAAGTAACTTGAGAATATACTCCAGGCAAGCTAATGAAGAAAGAAGAAAAAGTACACAGTCGCATGACTGGTTGATTAATTCTAAAAGTTGAAAACCAACAAACAGAAGGTACATTAACATGACAGTAATGTTTACAAAAGAAAACGTGTATCATTATTGACAGCACGATAAGAAAGGTATAATTGACAAGTGAAGAGGTCAAAGTGGGAAGGAGCCTTGACAGGAAAGAACAGAGATACTTTTATCTTGCGTAAAAATATCAGAGACATAATGTTTAAAGGTCTTAGCAAAATAAACCAACTTTTAAGTTTATTATCCCAGTTTACCAATGTTTTCAATAGTGGAACTAAAAATATCTATATCTCTCAGGTTAGGAAATTCAAGTTAGGAAAAAGGAAGAAGGAAATAAAGTGAAGTATAATGAGCTAAATCCTCATATTTCATAATAGGAGACAATTGAGATTGTTGAAAGAAAGAGAAGAATAATCATATTATTTAGTGTTTGAAAAGTAACCATGAGAAAAGAAAATATCAATAGTTGCAAGCACTTGCCTCTGAGATGGAGCTATAAATATGGAAGGAAGGGCTGACAAGTGGTATTTCTTGTTTTAAAACCTGTACTGCTTGATTGTTTGAACTGCTTAAAAAATATTATTTATATCAAGATGACTTTTTGGTATGGAATAACTTGAACACACTCAGTTTGGTTTTCCCACTTGGAAAATAGACAAAGATCATAACAAAATTTTGTTTAAATGTAGAAATGCCAGGAGGAAATATGTTATTCTTTATAAAAAGAACTTTGAAATGTTCATAAAAAACTCACCTGAACTGAATTACTACTGACTGGATGATAATTGATAGAATGATTTCATTCCATATCTTTGGACAAGGCCAGTAATAAAACCAGTAAACCAAGAGGACAAAAATTGTTTCTATGTCAGTGACTTCTAATAGGCACAAAATTGGATTGAAAATGGTTATAACATTCAGGTCAACACTGTAAAGTGTTTAAAAACAGAACACACATTTCTAGCTTAAGGACATTTTAGTATCCTGTTGTCCTAAACACAGCCTTATAATTTGAAGGAATCAAAATATTTAGACAGATAATTATCCAGCTGTAAATAGGAATTCACTCGATGTCTTTGAAAAGTTACAATCTGAGGTTTTCTATTTGGGCAGATCATATTTTTATTAGAATTTGTGGGAGACAAAAAAAGAAGGTATGGAAATGAAATCCAAACTGAAATTGCTTAAAATTGCCTTTCAGTTGGCTGAATAATTTTATCGATTTTGCCCTTCTATAAGAATGAAAGGTTAATGAAAACAATCACACAGCTTTCATTTATAGGTGCAGAATATGTAATACACAAATGCCTTGAAATGTTTCTCCCTCATAATATGATAGTGTTTATACATCAACTTTATGTGCTATTATGATTGGGACTATGTTATGCCACAATACCTTTGCTTGCAAGACCTTGACACATTTATAATACTTTCTACTTTGCATTCTAGGTTTCATTATTTAATATGGAGAACTATTTATTTTGGAGGCTAAAGAAGAAAAAATTTTCTATATCAACTGGGACAGCATGGCAAAGGAAGAGATGTAAGGAGTTATTTTTTTTCTCTTTTATTGAGGATAAAAAATAAAAACACATATGGGCAAAATCAAGTTTATTATTAGCAGTGCAAGAGTAATTTTTCAAAGAATATACTGACAAATGATAGTCCCATGCATTTTATTATTTGTTAGTAGACAGAGCAGAAGTGTAATTCTTGAGTCTTTTAAAATCTTTATTAATATATTTTACTTATGTAAGTTTTTTCAAAGAAGTTGTTCTTCCATATTTTTCAAGCAAAATTGTTGTGGAGTGGAATGAAAAACAGAAGTAATTATTTGAGAATTTCTGTAAATGAAAATAATTTCATCTATAAATGCTCATATAATTGAGAAAATATTTATTTATTTGTGTATGTATATATGTATGTATTGCTTAGTTGCAAACTATTACAAATCTTCATTCCAGCTCTAGAAAAGTCATCTTTCTAATTATAGTTAGCATTAGGTACCTACATGCAATTCTCAAAATCATTAATTGTATTGCTTTTTCTTTCACTAAAGAAATCTACTACAGTAGCTCTCTCAAAGTTCATCCAATCTGTAATGAATGAAAAGATATATATCCAAAAAAACAAAAACACTAATTTGAAAATATACATGCACCCCAATGTTCATAGCAGCATTATTTACAATTGCTAAGCATGGAAGCAACGTTAAGTGTCCATCAACAGATGAATGGATAAAGAAAATGTGGTGTATATATATACACAATGGAATACTACTCAGCCATAAAAAAAGAACAAAATTTTGCCATTTGCAGCAACATGGATGGACTTGGAGGGCATTATGCTAAGTGAAGTAGGTCACACAGAGAAAGACAAATACTATATGATATGGCATATGTGGAATTGAAAAAATATGACAAGCTAGTGAATAAAACAAAAAAGAAGCAGACTCACAGATACAGAGAACAAACTAGTGGTTACCAGTGGAGAGAGGGAAGGGGGCAGCAGTAGGGGAGTAAGAGGTACAAACTATTAGGTATAAAATAAGCTACAAGGATATACTGTACAACATGAGGAATATAGCCAACATTTTATAATAGCTGTAAATGGAGTATAACCTTTAAAAATAGTGAATCACTATACTGTACACCTGTAACATATAATATTGTGCTGCAACTATACTTCAATTAAAAAAAAAGTAACATTCATCTTTTATCCATGAAAATTCTTTCCCAAACTTGTGGCAATATCATTGAAAGGAGGTGGGGGGTGTTTAAGGGTAGATTACTCTTGAAGAGTTGTAGAGCACAGCAGCTACAAAAAAATTAATATTATTTTGTGAAAAATGTCTCTTCTTTCTGCCTTCCCCCTTTCGACTAAATACACTCTTACTTTCGACGTTTACACCAAAACCATTCCTGTGGAGCAGAGGAACCAGTTCAGGTTTTCCATAGCCTGAAGTTAACAGTTAGGAAAACCAAACAAAACTCATTTGCTAGAATTCTCTTTTCCATCATTGATATTCAATTTCATGTAAGAATGTCAGTATCTTGGTGAGATATGTAATTGATGGATATTGAAGTCCATAAATAAAAGTATCTAAATATATTCAAATTATGAAATATTGAGTAATGAAAACAAGTTATCTGGGTCAATATTGAAAATATCTACCCATATAGTTCTTTAAATTACATTTAACTGAAGCATTCCCTACTTAACACTTCAGAAGCAGAATAATTGACTGAATTGATTATAATATTTGGGTAGACCTTGAGATATAATGTTTGAAGCAAGGAGCACCAAGTTATAAAGTCAATTTAGTATGTAAAATGTGGTGCAGTCTAGTAGGAAAGTTGCAGTGTTTTCTTGTATTTATCAACTATTGCTGCTTGGAAAAGTTCAAGCCTGTAAAAGGTAGTTGTGATTAAGTGGAAAAAACTTAGACCTGGAAGTCAAAACATTACTAGGAGGCCATTGTGATAGCTGACATCTATTTAATGATAATGATGTACTTAGAACTTACCTGAGGGTTCTACACTACATGAATCATCTCACTGATATCTTACAAATTATTTTTTATCAGGTGGTTGTGTTATTAACCTGTTTTACAGGAGACAAAAACTAGACTTATAGAATTAAGCACACTGTCAAAGGTCACACACTGAGTAGCAGAACTAGAATTTGAACCCATGTTTGTCCAAGCTAAAAGTCTGCATTCTTAAATAGCATGCTATACTCCCCACAAGGACATATCAGATTCTATAACCTACTCATTTTATGAGCTAGATTTCTGGCTTTGGAAAAGCACTTTACCTTGGTTCTCAAACAATGATTTTACATATTCATTTTGGTAGTAAAATCCTAGATGTTGTCAAGCAAGTATATAGTTGCTTTGGTGGGAATGATTCTGAAATGCATGGATTTCAGTTATTAGTACAGGCTATAGGGACAAACTTGATTCAACCTCTGTCTAGGTTGTCAGCTCACAGGGAGCAATATAGGCCACTTTGATTTCATGGTAGCTCTTCTCAGCATTTACCAAAGTTCTCTTGCAGTGCCTCAGTCAATGCTGTTGTCTAGTTAGTGTACATTCAGAACCTCTGAGAGCTTTGGTAATCTGTGTGATATTGTATTGTATATTTCTTCTGGTATTATGAGATTGAAATAGCCTTTAGAAAGAAAATTAGTATTTTCTATTTTTCTCAATATTTTTAAAGATATGGAAATTAATGTAAGGTCTGGTAGAGTTACGAAATGAAATGGCTCTGGTGAACTATGCAGCTATCCACTGAGGTGGATGGATGTTTTGACATACACTTTTAGTGTCAGGTGCAATTGGAAGAATGTACTAACAATAATAGCTAATGGAAAAGGCTGTAGAATTAAGAAGTAATAATGTTTTGGGTGTTAGACGTGCAGGTGAACCCCGCTAAACACTCTACTCCTTTGATCCTACTTCACTCCTGTTTGTTTCTGAACAGCAGTCCTCACCCACCCTCTAGCTTTGTTAATAATTTACAACTCCTATGGCTCCCATGATCCCTTAGAACTAGGCATACACCACTCAAACATAGCATACAAGTTGACCATGCTTTTTTCAGCCTTAATTTTATTTTGAAAAATTGAGATGGATGCAAAACTTTCATTTACTTTAAGAAAATGCTGTACAATATAATGAATGTACAGAAGGGTAGTTTCTGAATAAATGCCACAGATTCCCTTCAAGAAATATATGTTATGAATCAATTAGACAGAAGTAAACTTCAGATTAGAGCAGTACAGAAATTAGATTGCTCCGACCATCAGAGACGGCTGTCAGGATGTGCAGTGGCATTTGTACGTGTCATGAAGGTGATTATCCTGCATCCAAGCTCTAGCAAGGTCGGACCTCAGATGCTGTCTTTCATATTAAGAAATTTTGCATTGACAGAAGGTAGGCTAGGATTAAAGGAACTCAAATGTTTAAGCATGTAGAAGACTGAGTTGTGAAAGATTACAGAAAGAGGCAATACTGTTATAATGCAGAGATTCAGCTTGAATAAGTAGAAGTTAAAGGGATATTTGATAGTAATTTAACATGTAGGGAAACTATGCAGTTCATAATACATACTTTAAAGCAACTAAACTACTCGAAGATTTAGCCATACTCAAGAATGAAATATAATTTTGTAAGATCAGAAGACAGGACTTTGTATCTCTGCCTATGTCTTTCACATCCATTATATTTCTCCTATATAAGATCAAAGAAAATCTAATAAAAACTAACTAAATATAATTGAAGAATAATTGAGAACTAGAGTAAAAATGCAGGCTATAAGTACAGGATATAGAGATCTAAGGACATTTTTACAAATGGTCAAGAGAAGTAGATACAGGCGTTCATAGGTAGAGAGATATGGAGGAAAGTTTTGTGGGACATTATGGAGATGGACAGTACTTGGAGGAATTTTCAGGACTTAGAGAACAACTATAGGTTTGACTTTCAAATTCTGAGCACGTGGAATTGTTGACAAAGCACTGGAAAAACCTAAGTGTATTAAAATGGGCTAGAGACTTTGTAAGATGCTTCTAAAAAAACCTGTAACTTCCAGAATAATGTAGAGACTATTTACAGAATGTTTGGAAGTCCACAAAAGAGCTGTTTTTCAGATCAGACCTAGACCAAACAGCAGTCAGTGGATCTACTAAATCAGAATAACACAGAGACTATTTTAAAAAATAAAAATGTCAAAGCCTACTTCTAATGTTCTAACGATTCCACATCTGAAGTAAATCCTGGAACTCTATTCATAAAATGTTCCTCAGTTAATTCTGATGCTTAGCCAGGCTTGAGGAACACTTCATATACAACTCATAAATACAGAAAAATCTGTGTTTAGTAATTTTAGATAGCAAATTGCAGGTGGAGAGAGAATGGGGAGATTGTGGCCAGATAAGCTAAAATTATCTTGGCAGTGACCTTCATTGGTTAATCTGTCAGTCACTGATTATGGAGACTTTAAAAGTGCAACACAGAGAAAAAAATTCTTCTTGACTATACATTCTTCATGATTGGCATAATCAGGTCACTGCAGTGTTGGCTAGGGAATTTCTCCACATTAGGTTGACAGATAGATTGTGTAGTTGCAATTCCAGTTTCAACTAAAGTAGTTAGAATTGAGCAATTCTGTATAATGTTAACAAGCAGGCATTAAGGATCTAGTTTTCAGACTTGATGTCATTAAAATACAAACACTAGTTTTCAAATAGTCTTTTACAGGCAGAAGACGAGCTTTTCAATATTATTAGATAATAGCACATTTAGTTTCTCACTCGTTTGAATACTCTTACTCAAAATTTAGTGGGAACCAATTTTTTGAAAATATTGATAAATTATTGTAACTAGAAGTAGCTTGTCACATTTGAGTTGAAAAATGATTAAAAAAATTGAAATAAAATGGGTAAAATATATTTAAAAAACAAAGATTCCATTGAAGAAAGTTACTGTATTATAAACCCTAATTGGGTGAAGTTAAGTTTAAAATCTGTGTTACACCGAATAATAACTTCCTAAGTTATCCAGATTCTAGTCCTTGGAACCAGTGACTATTACTTTACAAGGTAAAGGGAGACTTTGCAGAAATGATGTTGAGGTGGACGATCACCCTGAATTATCCAGTGGACCCTACAAATAATCACAAGTGTCCTAATAAGAGGGAGGCAAAGGAAGAGCTGACTAAAAGGCAGGAGGCAATGCCAGAACTTTTAGGAGAGAAATCTGAAGATGTTACTCTGCTACCTTTGAAGATGGAGGAAGGGGCCATGAGTCAAGAACCTAGAAGCTGCCCTAACAGCTGGAAAAGACAAGGAAGCGCTTCTGACCTGGAACCTCTGGAGGGAGTTCAGCCGTGTTGACACCTTGCTTTCGGCCCAGCAAAACTGATTTCTGACTTCTGGGCTCCAGAGAGGCAAGAGAATATATTTGTGTGGTTTTAAGTCACCAATTTTATAGTAATTTGTTACAATAGCAATAGGAAATTAATACAAAATCCTTGAATATAATTGACTCTGTAAAGGTCAAAATGTTCTTAAGATAAAAAAATAGGTTTTTCAGAGGGCCACTCTAACTGATCTATAATCTAGAACTCTCCCTTGTACACATTTAACTTCGTAATCTCAGTTGCTAAAGTCTCAATGTTTTTTGAGCAGTGTAATTTGGTTTATTAAAGTATTCCATAGAATGACGCAGTCTTGGGACAGTTTGTTAAAGGATTAGGTCAGAGGTGATGCTATCTTTTAGCAATTAGCAATCAATTGCTCAATATTTGTTGAGCATATAACATGTGCCTAGCACAGGCACAGAAAACCATAAAAGGAATAGGAAACTATACAATCTGAGTTGAAGGAGCAATTAGCAGTTGTTTAATCCACTTCCATGGACTCTCAGATCATGTAAACCTACTGTAGCCTTATTTCAGTATCTCCACTGATAGGAAACTCACTACTTCACAGCATATTTTATTGTTAGTGATCTCTAATAATAAAAATATTTTTGTAAACCCATATTTTCCTTCTTACACTTTTCAGAATTTAATTCTGGTTTTGTTTTATGGCATTCTGCAGAAACCTACTATCTTCTGGGTTTGCACCATTAAGTATCAGAAGGAGGATCATTTGCATGGTATTATCCCTTCCCTTGAGGATAAATTTCCAGGTCCTTTAACTTCTCCTTTTAGTAACACCTTTTCCAGATCCATCACTATTTCTACAACTGTGAAAGCAGCACTGACAGGGAGAAGGGCTTCAGCTCTTGTGCTGTGCCCTTCTCATCTATTCTCCCAGTAGAAGTCAGACCACAATCCTAAGGATGTATATTGCACAATAGTAAGTAATCAATATTAGAGTGACATTTGGGAAGGCAAAACCCCTAGTTAACTACTTTGTTAGAATGAAAGCCCTTTATATAGAACAAAAATCCAAATTTCTTACCATGGCAAGGACTTTAAGCATCTCTTCCCCCTTACCTTCTTAATTGCATTTCCTGACAACCACTGTTTCAGCATTGTTAAATTACCTACAGTCTGCCAATGCATCATGCTCCCTTACAGCAATATATCTGAGTCATACTTTTCCCTATGCTTGAAAAAAATTTTCTCTATTGAATAATTCTTCTATCAAGGTTCATAAAAGGAACAACTGCTCTGTGAAACCTTCTCTGATGCCTCCAGGAGGGGGAAAGGCCTCCACTCTTAGCCCCATGGGTATATCTCTGGTAACACACATGACTTTGTGTTTACATCTGAGTCCTTTCTTAGACTGTGAACTTCTTTAAGGCAAAGACCATACTTTTCTTTTTTCTCCAGATACCCTTATAGCCTGACACATGATGCACGTTCAACAAATAATTGTGCAACAAATGGTCTCCTATCACTGACTCAGAATATTAGAATTGAAGGTGCAGTTCCTCTGGTAATAATTTTCATCTGGCATGCTTATAGGAATAAGTACAACTTAAGACAAGTGATCGATTATCTAGAGTAAGGCTCACTTGTTTTATGTCATAAGGGCAAAGGTGCCAGATCCAAGTTATTTGGCCAATCTCAGACTACATGACTATGAGCTTTATCTGCTATGACTCAGAAGACCTGGTTTCTTCATTTTAATTTATTGCCCTCTTAGCATCTGCAATTTCTGTTTATTTTTTCCCTTATTCTTTTTGTGATCTTCTGGCTCCAGTCCCTTGACTAATTTTTGACTTCATTTTCTATTGCCTAAATCTGCCAGGTGTTGGAATCTCTCTCTCTTATTCTGACTGTCCTGATGTTGCCACACTCCAGCATACTTTGTTTTATTGAATTATTCATATTGTGTTGAATTGTACAGCTTTTAAAATTCATTTCAAGAATATTTACTGCATGGTGCTCAGTACCGGGCATACAAGTAGTAGCAAGCATAGTAAACATATGCAATGAGCAAGGATAGAATAACCTAGAAATAGGTAGATGAGGCAAAATTATGTCTCAAGAAACATGTGATTAGAACAAAGGTACTACTGGAGTCAAGTAGGCAGGCCAGACTCAGAATATACAAGAAATATTACAGTGAGATCCATAAGCAGGTGAAAAGCCAGCAAGAATAGCCACAAGAATCAGAATAGCATAAATTCCAGAAGGCCTACAAGGTGGTTGGTTTGGTGCCTCAAAGTATTTGGTTTTACCTGAAAAAGGTAGAGAATTGATTGACTAAGTCCTTGATCTTCCATGTATTATATATAAATGAGTAGTATCAGCATTACTTGGTAGCTTATCAAAAATGCAGATGCTTGGACCTCATCCTGGAACTTAATCACAACAGATATTTTAACAAGATCCCTAGATTTCTATGAGAACCACTGGGCTAAGGTATTTATGACGGACAAATTCTAGTACGTGAAACTTTCTAGATAACTGAGTGTCTAATTTGGAATATGTTGTAAAGCTTATAAGGGAGTTTTTGTCCTGCAATCCTTCTCAATTAGAAGTCTACTTCTGAGTTCATGGGAAAAAAGGAAAGAAAAAAAAAAAACCTATTTGCTAATCACATATTCTATGCCAGGTACTGTGCTGTGTGTTAGGAATACAATACTTAACAAAAGAGTCCAAATTCTTGCTCCCATGAAGACTATAGTCAATTGGGAAAAGATCTTCATTAAGTAATTACAATAGATTGTGTGCAAAGTCATGATGGGAGAACAGAACGTTTCTGGAGCACATAGCAGTGGCCCCCATATTACTGCTCTCTGTTCTATCTGAATGCTGTGGTCAGGAGCACATTGCAAGAGTGCTTCTCTCCCTCCAGCATTCTAGAATCCTTTGCTTGCCCCTTGTCTGGAATTACCTTGATAATCTCTATTCCTGATATTTCTGCTTTCTCTGTTACTCAGAAATACTTTTATTTATTTCATTCACTCTTCACTGCATTACCTCACTGTCCACCCCAAACCTGTCAACCTCAAATCTTTTCACCTTCAACATATGACCTTGCTTCCTATTTTACTGAGCAGATTGAGGCTATCCATCTTTCTCAACATCTACCTTATCATCTTAGCTTCCTTTAAATATTTTTTCATTTTTTACCTATTTCCTTCTATTTTCCTCTGGTTCTAGAGGCAAAAGGTAAGCTTCCTTTTCAGGGCTAGCCTCCCCACCTGTCTCCTCCAAAACTCCTTTAGTTTTCTCTCCCCCCTATTTGGAAGTATAATTAATTGATTGTTCTCTATTCACTTCCAAGCTTTTATCCATACACAGATGCTAGCTCCAATCTAAAAATATTTTCACAAGATCTTGACCTCTATCTTTTATTCCACAACTTCTTTACTCTCATTATCAAACTTTTGGTCAGTTGGATATTCTCCATATATACTTTGAAATGTGTCACGAGTTTAGGATAGGGGTTATAAATTTTCTCTGTTGCTTCTATGTCTTCACTACCAAGATTTATTCCCTTTTTCTTATGTTCAGATTATTTCATCAGTATTAGTGGTAGTATTGCTGTTAGCTCCTCTTTCTCTGCTCTGCGTTTGTGGCAAATATCTCCAGACAATTACAGAATCTCTTCAAAGAACATGGGCCTCCTGCCATCAAATCCTGTTTCCACCAAGTATGAGTTATGTGAAATTGGCAAGATACTTAGGCATTCCACCTGAGATTCGATTTTTGTAATAATAATTATGCTGGGTTTCTGTAAAGTTTAAATAAATTAATCTTTTAAAAGAGCTTAGCAGAGTAATGTACAAAGTAACCACTCAAAATTAAGCTATTATTACTTTTTAGCTATCTCTTAACCTCCTATCTTCTAGGAGCCATACCTGTTAAAGGTGTCTAGATAAATCAAATAATTAATCCTGTGCCCTGTATATAATTCATAATCAGTTGTAGAAATCAAACTCTTATCAGGTAGACCCTAGATATACTAGGGTCATGATATTTAGTCTCCCTGAAACTAATTCATTGCATATGTAGTATAGCTATTACCATCTTTTTATAAAGTTGCCGTAGTATTAACTAAGATACTGTATGTTAAGCACTAGGCAAGGTATATGGCAGGCATGCAAATCATCATGGCAGGTGCTATCATCATCATCATAATCGTCATCGTCATTTCTCCTCCTTGGCAGTCTGGCTCCTTTCACCATTTCACTTAAAGATTTTCTTGTATGGGACCTCCCAATAACCAAATCAAATGGCCCATTTCAGTCAATATCAGTGACCTACTTTTTTGAAAATCACTTATGCTTGGTTCAACTCCCCGTTTATTTTTCCTTCCTTTCTGACTCATCTTCCTCCTTTCATCTCTTATGTAATAATTTCCTGTAATTCTTCAACCTTTTTCACCTCAAAAATACCATCTATTTCCTAGGTTTTAATATTTATTATACATCATCTGCATCTCTTGTCTTGATCCCTGTCCTAAGTATATAAACATTTCCAAATCCATATGGGAAAATTTCCTCCTGCACATCCAATAAGAACTTCACACTAAACACATATTTTACTAAAACACACCCTCCTTTTGGAAAACTGTTTACTTTTTCAAAACCACCATTATCTCAATGCATCCAAATTTTCAATATAATTTAATCATTTGATCAATCAAACGATTCCCTAAAACCAGCTTCCACATCCATCTGTTTTTCCCCAGTCTAACAGTAAACAGAGAATTCCCACCAGTCAGGGGATAGGAAATAGAGGAAATAGCATGAATCTCAAGACCTCCCACAATGCATCACTGAGGATTAAAATCACATTCTCCAAGCGAGAGCTTCCGGCAGATGAAGGGAAGAAGAGTATTGAAACAATCACTGCATATCACAGCATATAAAACTATGAATCTAAAATCAAATATACATGATTTTAAATCCTGGCTCCATTTCCCACACTACTTAAATATGTGGTATTAATAGAAAGTTATTAATCTTTCTGATTCTTATTTTCTCATCTGGAAATTGGGAATACTAATAATGCTTATCTCACATGGGTGTTGTGCATATTAAAGAAAATAATACAGAGTTTATTGCATAAGACTCTTTCAACAAATGGTAGCTATTATGATTACTGCCTACATTTTTTATTGGCTGTTTAAATAATTATACATAACGTTTACACATTTAACCTTTATTTTAATTCCCACCCTCACCTGGTTAGAAGAATAGGGACTTGGTTGCCTTGTTTCTGTGGGTATCAGGTGTGGTGTTCTAACTCCGATTTATTTTTTGATCCAATAAAATTTCCAAGGGTACCAGCTGAAACTCCCTAATGACTCTTTTCACAGATATCTGTTCTCATTTCCAGGCATGTATGGAGAATGTCACCTTCCTAAAGCAGTTAATGCAGCCACAGTTCAGTTATAAAAACCTTCTGCATAACTTTCACCAGTAAATAAGACTTTGAACTGGGTGTTGGTGACGTGGAAGCATAAATGTCATTTCTACTTCAACAGTTAAAGCCTAATGACACCTCTGAAAGTAAACAGTGAGTGACAGAAGGCCAAGTTTATTTTCCTGAAGGCAGACAGTTGACAAATATAAAATGCTCTTTGCCGGTCTAATGATTTTTCAACTCACAAAAAACTATGGTGCTATAAAGACTTGTTGTCAAGCACAAAACTGAGTCACTTTTTCAAAATTCCAGAACTACATAAAGCATCACATGAGGAATCTGGTTCTAGAATCATCTGGGTTCATACACTGATGCCTATTGTGTATAGAATACTATCCAACTGTGTTTTGAACATTGCTTTAATACACTTAGCAAAAAGCTATCTCACTTCAACTAGTTATTTTTCAGACCAGTAACAATTTTCTTTGCATTAAAAAAAATTTATTTTTTAATTTTTATTTTATATCAGAGTATTGTTGCAGATTAGTAACAATCTTAAATTATTCTGTAAATTATGATAAACAGAAAATAGAAACAAAATAAAAATAGATTATTTGTCCTAGATTCAGTGGCTAAAAATTAACTTATTTTAGGTTATCATTATTCATAGTATAAAATATTACTAATAACTTGGCATCTTGAAATATAGTGACAGGAAATAATGTATTTGTAATAGCAATACTCTTTTATTTTTAAATATAATTTAGTAAAATATAGCATATGGATAAAATACAGAAAGAAGTCAGTACCTTCAGTGAATTTGATAACTCACATAATAAAATTTTATTTCATTTATTTTGGGGAAAATTCAATAAAATGGACATATGCTTTCATAGAATTTTAAAATTATAATTAGGTGTCTTGATATTAAAATATTTATTGTGTCTGTGCTGAGTACTTTATGTAGTCTGTGAAGATAAACAATATACAAACTTTGCCTTCAAGGAAATTTTAATCTATTTGTGACATCAAATACATATACTCAAAAATTAATAAGATGAGAATTAAATTATAATATTTGGTAGTAATTCTATACATATCTGAGTAATGAAAAATAAATGCCTAATGAAAAATAAAAACCAGCATTCTTAGCTTCAATATTTCAGAGAGGGAATTTGTGCCTTTCCCTTGGAAGATGGCCCAAGTGGTGAATTAAATGAGATAAAATGTTGGATAAATGGGTAAATGTCAAATTGCAGCATAATATGTGGGATGCATATTTTCCACAAATAAATCATATATGACTTTGTGTTTTTCTCTTGCTGACTTTAGAATTCTAGTTTCTTTAGAATTTTCTAGTTCCTTATTAAAATTCTGTGTTCATCTATTCTGGAGCATTCACTGGACTCATGGTGGGGCACACATCATGGTGGTCATGGAAAATGGGCCAGCCACTGATACAGTTTTCAATCTGCCCTCTCTGCCCTGTTTCAGGAACAAGCAAACGTGTGTGTGCTCCTCACAAGTGGAGTTGAGTCTTCCCACAGCCCTCCTGTTAGTCCCACAGGCCCTCCAACCAGCTAAGGGGGCTTACCTTCCCTATGTCAGACCTCAAGGCTGGGGCGTCCAATATGTGGCTCAAACCACTGACTCTCCCGGGAGAGTCTCCATCCATGTACTCTCCCTTTTCCTCTGAGTCCCCCCCCTAGAGATCTGATCACTTCTTTTACCTTCCTACACAATTCCATGTGGATATTTCTTACAGCTTTCAATGTACAGGTATCTTTCCACCAGTTTCCAGTTATTTTCAGTGACAGCTGTTTCACGTGTATTATGTATTTTTGGTGTGTTGGTGGGCGGAGTTGAATTCTGTGTCCTCCTACTCTACCATCTTGATCTCCCTTCTCTCTCTTTGCTTTTTTTGAAGAGAAGATTTTCAGAGTCCTTTCTCTTAAATTTTTATTGACCTTACAAGAACTTGTTTTATGTAGCATTTCATCTTACCTCTTACTTGGCCTTGGTTTGATACCAGCCCTATGGGTAAACATAGCTTTCTACCTCCCCATTTATCTTAAACGACTTTAATCATGTTTTCTTCTCAAGAAATTCGCTGGAACTTTTTAAGTAAACCAAAATCTCTTTTTTTGCTAAATACAGTTGTCTGTTCTTAGTCTTCATCTTCCTTGTCTATCACCACCATTTGATAGTCGATCCCTGCTTATCCTCCTGGAAAACTGTCATTACTTGTCTTCCAGTCTACCAAGCTCTCCTATTTCTCTTTTAACCACACTGGCTTTTCCTCCTGAGGTTTCTGGACTGAGTGCTCCTCATATGACATTTTAATCCTGAGCTTTGGTCCATGGATCTCCTCTTTTCTATCTGTACTTATTCTTTTCGGGATCGTAACCAGTTTTATGGTTTAAATATTATGAAGGCATTTTATACTTAATCTGTTCCAAACCAAGAATCCTAAACTGCCCTTTCCACACTTCTTATTCCTTAAGTATACACATTATTTCAGTTTTTTAGACAAAATCCTTGGAGTCATGGTGGCTTTAATAAGTGCAGAATAAAAGCAGAGGAAATGAATAAATTATCAAGTGACTTTTTTCATCTAGACTATGGTGAGATCTAATGATTCATTCTCATCCTACAAAAGAATTCTTCTTTCTTATTCTTGTGATGGTTCATCCAGTATTAATGTCTCTCATTTTGGAGGATGCCATTTAACCGACTGAGCTTCCTTTTTCTACATTTCATAATGGCAATTTCCCTCCTGTTTAGGCAACATGTCTTGACGTAGAGTACAATATAAATAATAAGCTTGCAGATAATTACAAGTGCATCTCAATCTGCTTAACTGAGATAACAACCATGTCATCTTGATTGATGGGCTGAGGAGATATTCATAGCATTTTAGTCACACATTCATTACAAAGGATTAGTCTTACATTTTGTGTGAAATTTTGTTCATAGTGCTGTTTCAATCCCAACTTCTTTCAGACTATCATACTTTCTCACTCATATAACTCATATTATTCAAGTAGCTCACTAACTGGTTTTTGTTTCTTTATAATATAGAATTAAAACACTGCAAGAAATACGATGGGACCATGATATATTTCTCCTTAATTTATTTTTAAAATTAATATAAATCAGTTCATCCAGATAAAAATGTATCATTCTTTCAAATATCTCTACTGATGATAACAAAACCCAGCTTACTTTTTTAACCAGTTCTACAAGATAGCATGGAGGAAAAAAAAGCAATAACAGTGACTGCAAAGTAAGAGCTATCAAATTAGTGTTCTCATTGGGTGAATTCAGAGTTTTCATTTAATCTGAAGAAATATCTCATACAGATTTCTGCTATTTCTAATCATTTTAATCATCCATTTTAAAGGCAAATAGCCATGGGGTGTGATAGAGTAAAACTGTGAAATTATGCATGGAAGTACTGATGTGTAATAAACATTCATTGAATAAGACTCTTTCCTTCAGCCCAAGTTCTGGATACATAATAATGCAATTGAGTAACACCAAAAAGAAGGATATATTTTCTTTGCTCAGCTCCCCATCCATACAGAAGTGGAGTCCAAGTCAAAAGAATGGCCATGATATATTTACACATGCCAAACTCTACGTTTTCACAAGAGGAAACTTGAGCACGAATTATAATTGTACAGAGGATAAACTCAGAAACATGGAAGGCCCAACTACTCATAGTTATGAGACAGGCATAAAGCACAGGATATACTAATCACCTTTTAGAGTGTGTTTGAGTGCAAGATTTTAGAAACTTTTATCAGTTCGATTTAAGTACATCATGTACATAACACTGAACAAAGAAAATGTATTACTAATAATCAGATGTTTGTATACAAAACTAATTTGTCAAAATGTACAAAACAATTGGCATTTTAACAAAATCAATGTTCTATTGACCCTGTTATGTGGGTTAGGTATTATGTTGATAAATTTGAACAGTAACAGTTTTATATCTTAAAACTGATTATGCAGGATGTTTTATATGAAGAAAGTTCCAAACTGTTGATACATATATATTTTGGTGCTTCCTGTACTACTAGACCTATGGCCCTTGAATTTTATTATTTTATTATTCAAACATAACTGATTTGTTCATTTACTTTTCAAGGTGTACCATATTTCAGGAACTCTTCTAGATGGTATAATGTGAGTGATTTTTGTACCACCTCAAAGGAAAGAGGAATCGCAGAAAGGCTACAGAGAGGAAGTGATATTTGATCTGGGTATTTACGGGTAAGTAATATTTCTATAAGCAGGGAAGGGCATTCTTGACAAAAATAACAGCATGAACAAGGACACAGAGGAATGTTCAGGGTTGCTCAGGAAATTTGGTATATTCCGATTTTGCTAGTGCTAAGTGTATGATCAGATATAGTGACATGAGAAAATTCATATATGAGATAAACCAATCCCTTTTAAAGAGGGAAGGAGTACTTATTTTTCTGTTATTTTTCCATAGGAACTTAATGTCAAATCTCTCAAAACAACTGAGAGGAAAATATCTCATATTATGTTAGAGGTGAGACAAAAATAATATAATTAAATTTTCTCATGTTTTTAAGAAAAAAATCCACTACTGCCCAGTTAGTTTCTATGATTCTTTCAAGGTCACACAATCGATATAGCTGGCTTAGAAACAGAGTCAAAGTTTCCTTAATTGGGCTGTTGTTTTTTCCTAAAAAATAGTCATTATAGGTGCTGTTGGGCTGTGAGGAATAAAAGAGAACCCAGGCAGAAAATTACCCTACAATATTGTGAAAATGGCAGATACTTCCTCCTTTTTTAGGTTGATGTTGTCAACCTAAGAAATATGAAGTGACTTCTCAAAGAGAAAGCATACTCTGAAGTACATATCATTTTTTTCTGGCCTGAAGTAAAATATTCATAGCAGCAGTGAAGTAGTCAGGTTTGTACCATATGATCCCATGTCCACACAAAGCTGATTTGCCGGGACACCTGTCCCAGAAAGAGCAAACATATTCTTTCCCTAGCACTTAGAATTGAGGTATTAAAAGGCTGAGAAAAAAGTTCATGTAAATTTAGGGCAAGAAGTGGTATCATAGCAAGGTAAAACCATGTGTAGGATGAAATTACAGGCATTGAGTGTGAGGAAACAAACACAAATGGGATTGAGAAATTTTTCAGCTGAGGGAAGAATGGATTAGATCTACAGAAAGAACTGGAGACAAAGAGATGGAGTCCATGGTAGCACCCCATTCCCCAGATGAATTTCACCTGAGGCCCAGCAATATGAAATTTCTTCTTTTGGGGGAGTGTGATATTTATGAGTGCTACCACATTGGAGTTGAATCTGTCATACCAGCATGATCAGAAGGAAAGATCCAGGATTACCTCTGGAATTAAGCACTGCATCAACAATTAATCTTTTTCTGGCTGTTTGAAAAGCGCATCATTCAGCTGAGTGACTCGCTTGAAATTCTGAATGATGCAGGAGTTATTCTACATGATTTTCCTTTACCTCTTCATAATTCCATTGTTGTAAAGGAAACAGTGAGAAAGAGTAAAACAGGTGTAGGCAACATTCTGTGGCAATAGATACAGAAATTACTTGTTTACTAGCCAGGGCTTTTTGTCAGGAAAATAAACTATTATAAATCTTTATAACAAATTAAGGTAGGGTATATATTTCAACTTCAAGCTTCTGCTTCTATCTCCTCTCCTCCTGTCTTTTTCTTTTCCTCTGTCTCTGTACACACACCCCCCACACACACACACGCACAGAGTGAGTGAGAGGGAGAGAGCTTAAAAAATACATACCACAACCATCCAAAAATTATTTTACTTAAGAATGCTTATAATTCTATAATTCCGGTTATTTAGAATTGGCTTGACTACTACTTTTTTAAACTAGATATTTTATTTCTTAAAAATCTCCTAGAATCTTACTATAGAACCACATACCTGAGAAGATCAAATAAAATTTTAATTCAGTCTTTTGGCTCCCAAAATAATTCACTAATTCTGCTCATTTCTTTCAGGTAATTATGTGAGTTAATATTTACCACTTTGTCCCATACTTAAGCAAGGCAGGAGTCATTGTTAGGCCTCATTATCCACATCAAACTATAGTTAGCTCAAACTCACTGCTATGGTGGATTGAATGTCTGTGTCCTCTCAAAATTTATATATTGAAGCCTTAACACCAACCCCCCCATGTGATGGTATTTAGAGATGGTGCCTAGGGAAGTAATTTGTTAGATGAGGTCATGAGAGTGGGGCCCTTATGATGGGGTTAGTGTTATTGTGCTTATAAGACACCAGAAACGTTGCGTGCTCTCTCTCTCTTCCTCTCTCTCTCCCCGCTGCCATGTGAACACAGTGAAAAGGTGGACAACAGCAAGGTAGGAAGTGAGCCCTTACCAGGAATCAAACTGGCAGGCACCCTGATCTTGGACTTTCCAGTCTCCAGAACCGTGAGAAATAAATCGGTGTTTAAGCCACGCAGTCTATGGTATTCTATTATGGTAGCCTGAGCAGATTCACCAAATTTTTCACCCATGCTGTTCCTGTTAACTCCCTATAAATGATATGAATTCTTAACTCTGAATGTTTCTTAGAACTGACCTCATATGTTTTAGCTATGAATCTTTTAGATTTAACCTAAACTCTATATTTGTTTCTTTGAATTTGTAGCATAGGCAAGTCTTTTCATATTCATATAAATTCTAACCCTAAACCTTCTCGACTAATTATCCCATTGTTTCCCTCAACGTCACTACTTCTAGAGCTGTGTTGGCAGCTTTCAGGATCCAGTTCAAGCACTGTGCTTTTAAGGAAATATTCCAAAACTATTTTCATCCACACTGGTATATCGGGGCCAAGTGTGCATGGGTGACCTCAGCCTGGGGTCCTTTTAGCCTCACCTTTGTTAGGAGTGAGGTGCTTTACCTCCATGGCATCATCTCTTTTGTGGTGTCACACTTGCAAAAGATGGCCCAGGTTTAGTGCTGCTTCAGTTCAGATTACGTGTTTCTTTTTCTCACATTCTCTTGTCACTCCTCCCGTTTCCCTCCACATACCATCTTTGAACACATGCATACAAATCTTTCTGTCTTACATTTAGACCAGATGATCTTGAACTTAATTATCAAGAACTTGTGGCTTTTGTTTTCTGGTTTATCCTTGGTTTATTCATGAATAACTGTAAGGTCTGAGAATAGTCGAATGGAAGTCTCTTGGAACGCTGGTTTAAGAATTCAGTGAGCCCCAAATACCAATTAATACTTGAAATATGATTTCATCCCACTGGTATTTTTGTTTTCTAATTTTTACAGAGTTTATCTCCACCATTGATTTGACACTTTATCATATGCTGCTTTGTTCATTGACATTTTTTCTTTCAGTTTGTTTTATTTTTCTCATTGCATGTCAGCAACTTGAGAGAAGTAACGGTGGCCCACACTGACGCTGGTTCTCTTACAATCCTAGCAAAATGCCTTGTATGTTTAGCAGTTATTCAATAAATTTTTTTTGAGTTGAGTTTATCAAGGTGGAAGAATTTGGCAGTTGGAGTAATAAATAAAGATGTATTTCTATTATCAGTTGTACTGCTATATTTTAAAAAAATACTTATTAATTTGAGCTACTACTATGACTACTTTAGAAAATTTACTTCAGTTCCCTTTTAGCATTATTTGGAAATGTAAGAGTTACGCTGTTGCCCACCACCACTATGTATGTCGTTTCCACAAAAGTGAAGCCCAAATATGTGAAGTGGACGTCAAAGGGCTGCAGTTTAGTAGTCACACACTTGGGCTTAGAGCTCAGCATTTTTCTGCACAACCTTCTCTAACTAAAGGTTAGATTTTTATAATGTAAGAAATTATATCCAGAGCTATTTTCCTTGGAGAATATTTAATGTAAAATTGTAAAAGGCCCTTTGGAGTAGACTTTCTTTGCCTCTTTTCAGAAAAATGACAGGGTATGATTGAACGAAAAAATTAAATACAGAAGCACATTTAGTGGTCATTCTTCCCTGCTATTCTGCTACTCAAGAAGGAAGGCATGCTTCATAAGAGGAATTCTACTTTGTAAGGCATTTATATTTCCATAATTCTTATGGGAAAAAAAAGAGGTTTTTTTTTTTTTTTGCAAATGATCATTTGAAAAAGTTAACTTTGGATTTCAGAGATTGTAATTTAATTATTATTACTAAATTATTAATAAATACCCAGGGTCTGATTTTCACCTCTGCTAATGAATAAATATATCAGTTTTACACTATCAAGCATGTATTTGCAAAGTACAGCTCCAGCTTGAGGCTCTGATTTAAATAATTGCTTTATGTTTTACTGAATCCAAAGTTTAATCTTATGGAATGAGCTCACTAATTTGAAGCTCAAAAAATACTGTCCCAGAATCTTGAATCCACTTTAAAAAAATAGTTATGTAATGCAAAACTAAAAAATGATATTAGGAGTGATATTACAGCCCTGAGGTCTCTCTTCTTTCATAAAAAGAAGCATCTGATTTTTATAATCCTAGAATGTTAGCTTCTAGTCTCTAAACACACACACACACAAACACACACACACACACACACACACACACACATCCACACATACTCGTTTATCTTAAAAGTTAAAAAAAATTAAGATTTTAAGTGTATTAGCTTATTAGAATCTTGTTCATACCCAAAACAACAACAAAAGAATTTGACTTAATTTAAAGTAACTCTGTATAAAGTACTGGCTGGAGTGTAACAGGCTTTTTCTATACATGTAGCAGTTGTCATATTAAAAATTTTATTAAAGTTTGTTTCTGTTTGTTTGTATGTTAATTCCAAGGTTGTGACTAGATACAAAGTCTTCTAATAGCTGAGACATAAAGTTTAATATCTTTTTAAAAGTTCCAGGATTTATCATCAAAAAAAGTGGCCTGTAAAGTAACATAAGAAACAAATCAGTTGATTCCTTTATCTCCATTTCAAGTATTTTAGACTCAAACAAATAAGGCATGGTGTCCCAAAAAGAACTTGGTGTCTTCAGTTAGTGGATTCTGGAAGTCAATTCTCTAGACCTCTCTCTATTACTGGTTACCAGGTCATGGAACATCCGTGGTTCTGGGATTTTCAGAGTAGGTGATCTAGTGGCTGTTATTTCTAATTGTATTATTAGAACATTAGAAACAGATCTTGATTTGTATCCTAGCTCTATTAATTACTTGCATAAAACCTTAGAAAAATTACTTAAAGGTTAAGACTCAGTTTCCTCTTTTGTTAAATGTGGGTGATAGAAACAACTTGTCTATGAGAGTGAGTTTTGGGTTCATATCCCAAATATGGCACTTACCAGTTGTTCTATCAATGAATAAGTTGCTTAACTTCTGTGTGCTCTATTTCTTCATCTGTAAAAGGGGATAATAAAAGTACTTAGCTCTTAGGGTTGATGTGATAATTAAATGAATTAATGTGCATAAAGCATTCTAAACTCTACGTGGCCTGTATTAAATATGCATAAATGCAATCGATTACTAACTATTTGAGAGACTAAAACAGACAGTAGATATGGAACATCTAGCCAAGTGCCTGGTTTATAATAAATGCATAATAAATATTTCCTATATTACTAGCTTTTCTGTATGGATTATCTTAGATATTCTTGATAATATTAAAAACAAGTAAGATACTCCATTTCTTTAAAAAATGTACCTTTAACAAATAAAATTATAAAAGAAAATTGTATCAAAATTCCACATTAAGAATGTTAATGTTTAAATAAGGTTTGCAATCCACATAAAATCTTAACAAAATTAAATGTTTTCTCATGTTCAATAATACAATGAAATTAAATTCTATAATTATTTTTGAGAACCTTTTAATTCCCATCTCTTCATTTCCTATGTTTTATTTAGAAGAATGTGCTATTATTTTCTATTTTCCTTCAGTAGAATTAGGATAGCACCTTCCAAAATTGATTTTTCCTCTGAAAGAAATCTTCAGGATTATATTTTGTGGAACAAATTCTTCATATCTTTGTATTATAACTATCATATCCTACTTCTCTTTTTAACTGTCTTCCTTACCTAAAATGAAGTATTAAAATTAGAATCTTAATCACACCTATTACTACACTTGACCATTTAGATATAAAAACTTTTATGATACCTTAAAATGATAGCCAGTGTAATTAAAACAAAAGGATCCTCAGTGGGAAACTTCATATTAAGCACAAGAAGTGTCTTTTGAGCCAATTCAAAAGACACTTCTTTAAAATTAAAGGTCTTTCATCTTCTAATTTTAAATTAATATCTCTTTCTCTTTCCTCGCTTCAGGAAGAAACTTCTTATAATTGTGGCCTTTACAAGGAAGATGAAATGTGACATAATCTACAGAGTCAAGTGGATCACAGCTGTAGCTGGTGCAACACCATGAAGAACAGCAAATACTGATAGACTCAGTCAGTTCTCCTCATTGTCTAAGAACTGTCTGCTGCTGGTCCACAATGATATAAGAAAGTTTCTCAAGAATGTAAATCAACTACATCATTAACCACAATTAAGCTTAGAGAAGACTTTCTCAGGACTACATTAATTTGTGTTATCCACAAAGTTTGTGGATTAACACTTTGAGAATTATTGATATAAATTACACTTTCTTTGCTCTGATTACAAGCAGTTTCAACAGTGCAGAGAAGGTTATCGTTTTTACTTCTTTATTTATTTATTTATTGGTGTAATAAGCAATATTTGTCAGTCAGGATCCCAGCTGGAAACTCATGACTTGAAATGAGCAACAAGAGATAGGTGCTCGGGAGGGCTATCAACAGGAGCAACTATTGCTAAAAAACTCCTTGGCTTGAGAATTCAAGGGAAGGAAGATCTTCTCTTCCTGTTGAGTACTAGAGTTACAGAAAAGGGCCACAAAAACTGGAGTTGTGGCTGGAAGCAAAGTAAAGAAACCACTGACAACAGCAAACCAGCAGGCAAGAGGTAGGGAAATAAATGTGTTTAATGTTCTCTACTATGCTGCAGGAAAATTTGGGGGATCATAGGTGATTAACTGTACCTCAATTATAAAACATATCTGCCAAAAATAGAGAGCTAACTAAATTCTTAAATCAATAGTTTTTAAGAATGTATATGGCAGATGAATGTGGGGTTTGATATAAATATTATTTCAACATCTTAGTAAGTATAGCAGACACTACCAATTATCCCCCAACATTCATTCCTCCTTTTGAAAATGGAAACATCATGTTTTAACTGGGCAAATTGCAACACACATAGTCTTTAGATTTCTGGACTCCCTTGCTAAAAGGTGTTTCCGTGTGATTAAATTCTGTCCAGTTGAATGTGAACTGAAGCAATATGTATAACTTTAGTTTGATGTCCTTAAAAAACAAACAAACAAACAAAACCCTGCTTTCCAGTTTCCCTTTTTACCTTATTATGGCCTGGAATGTGAGTGTGGAGGTGGGGAGCCAGCTCTGAACATGTAGACAAGAAAAACACACCTAGAAGACTGTGGAACAAGATTGAAGGGCCTCTGTTCCTGGTGGGCCTCCCAGAGCAAAAGCCCTACCAATTTGTGTGTATGTCTATATGAGAGCAGGTGTGGGCGAGGGCACGAGGAGATATAACTTTTATCTTGTTTAAGCTACCATTATCTGGAGTATGTTAAAGCAGCCAAACAAACAGAAAAACATAGTTTCCAAAAATCAGAATACCTATTCGTAAAAGCACATAATTGTGAACGCCATAGAGAATTTAGGAGGCAACATCAAATAGTTAAAAGCTTGAGTTCCGGGACCATACAACAAGAATATGGAAGTGGGATCTGCCACTTATCAGCTGTGTTGAATTTGTTTAATGACTTAACCTGTTGAAAACTCAGTTTCCCCCTCTGGTAAAGGTGGGGGAAAAAAATCCCAAAAAACAAAAACTTACTCCCAAAGAATTTTTATGAAAATTAGATAATATATGTGAAGTTCTAATCACAATGACTGACACATAAAGGACATTCAATAAAATTGGCTATTATTATTTAATTAATAATATCAAGTGTCATGAACTAAGTATTTTGATTAACCAATTATTATTTATTATGCTGAGTGACATTGGATCTGTCTATTCAGTATTGCTAACATGGAATTGCTGTAGATGTTCCAAGAAATACGGATCTTTTGATCTTCTCCAGAAGACACTAAGATGGAATTTAAAAAAGGAAGAAAGGAAGCTAGGCAGGCTAAAAGGAAAGAAGAAACATAACTCATAGCAGCAGAGAATTATCCTAGGATGTATCTTAAGAGGTAATCTGGGAGGCACAGCACAAGGCAAGAGTTAACTACATAAGCTTATGACATCAGACAGTGACATGAGGTAAGAGGAAGCTTAAAACCTGGGTGCTTTCTGCTAACAAAACTCCTAAATGCAGTTTTGTGATCATAATGATTGAGAACGCTATCGGTGTAAACCATAGCTGGCTGGTTAGATTCAGGGAGTAAGGGTAATTACTTCGAAGCTCTGCGAAAGGCAGGGGAACCCAAAGAAGTGGTGATGGGAAGTGTTTGTATACTGTGTGTGAGATTCTGAAAATCCATCTAGATTCCAGAAATCATTCTGGCTATTTGCTGCTCACTGCATTGGACCTTCTTGCCTAGAACTTTCGGATGCTTTAGATAAGCTACAGTAGATGAGAGTCAATTAAAGAATGATGAAATTCAGACATAAACATTACCAGAGCCAGTGAAGCCTGTATTAGGACCAAGGATATGAGGTCCAGATAAGAAGACCATTAAGCCTATAAAGAAAGCAATTATCATATATGTTAATGTTTTACATAGTCTTCATATTTAAGACTTATTTGCCTCCTTTTCTGAGAATTTCTTTTAACTCTTAAGAATAAAATAAAGTGAGAAAAAGATTAAGATGATAAAATCAGACTATTTGCAATAGCCAGGACATGGAAGCAACCTAAATGCCTATTGACAGATGAATGGATAAAGATGTGGTACATATATACAAAGGAATATTACTCAGCCATAAAAAGGAACAAAACTGGGTCATTTGTAGAGATGTGGATGGACCTAGAGTCTGTCATACAGAGTGAAGTAAGTCAGAAAGAGAAAAACAAATATTGTATATTAATGCATATATGTGGAATCTAGAAAAATGGTACAGATGAACCTATTTGCAGGGCAGGAATAGAGACACAGACGTAGAGAGTGGACGTGTGGACACGGGGTGGGGGAAGGGGGAGTGGAATGAATTGGGAGATTGGGATTGACATATATACACTACCATGTGTAAAACAGATAGATAGTGGGAAACTGCTGTATAGCACAGGAAGCTCAGCTTGGTGCTCTGGGGTGACCTAGATGGGTGGGATGAGAGGGAGGCCCAAGAGGGAGGGGATATAAGTATACATATAGCTGATTCACTTCGTTGTACAGTAGAAACTAACACAACATTGTAAAGCAACTATACCCCAATAAAAAAAATTAAAAAATAATTTTAAAAGAAGAATTTCATAACTGAATGAACCCTTAGAAAACATACAGAATCCTGCTTTATTCTCCCTCCACATTGGTCTCTATTTTACAGATACAGAGACTGAGGCTGAGTGATGGTACATGGCTTGTTTGTCACCCAATTAGTCAATTATAGAGCCAAGGCCAATATCAATACCTGTCTGCTATTTTTTGACTATGCACCCAGTATTTTGTATTTCAATTGTTGAGCAATAATAAAAATACATTTTCAAAGGGATTGAATACCAGTTTTTATAGCCCAGACTTCCTACATTTTTCAAGAAGATTAAAAAGGCAGTTAGAACTATACAGCATCATTTGACAGATTCCCCTAGATTCACAGATTTCGATAGCATGTGATTTTATTATTATTAGTGTTAGTAGTAGCAGTGTAAGGGTACTTAGCTACCCTGTGCATTTTGAAGCTAAGGCCACTGAAAATGCTTACTGAAAGAATTGGTTATGGCAATTATGTAAATATTTAAAGTAAAAAAGCCAGGGAATACAACGTTTTATTTCTGTAATGAAAATCATTGCAAGATAGTATTGAGATCCTCTGTGTGATTTTATTAAGAAGCATGACGATTTCTCTCTGCAATAGAAATGCCTTTAGTCTGGGAAATTTTTAGATGGGGAACAGTCATGTTTACAAGGCTTGGAAGGGAAGAAGAAAACAGGTCCTAATAACCTTAATCTATATCCTGTGGGAGGCGTTCCTACATGTTGCGATAAATCCAAGAAGATTCAAAGAAGTTTTAGTCAGCTTGAAAGGAGAGATGTTGAATAAGACATACCCTGAAGGTAGTTCACCTGAATCTTACACGCATTAAAAACAGACCAGAGTGTTGAGTGTCCCACTGTGTTTGGAAAGCAGCAAAGGGAAATTATTAATGTGTGAGTGTTCTCAGCCCTCCTTCTTTCCTATTAGTTAAGGGTAATTTATTCATTGCCTGCTGAATTTCCCTTTCTTCCCTACCATATGCAAATAATTCTAACTTGAAGGGTGTGAGATTATATTAACACAAAGGGTGAAAAAGAAAATTCTTTCCCCTCCTCTTTCTCTTCATTTTTATTTTCTCTTTCTCCTTTCGTGTCCTTCCATTTTCTTCTCTCCCTGAACAATACCTCTTAAGCCCCTGGGTAGGGCCAACCAAGATAGGTGAGCACAGGGATCAGAGAGGAAAGTTAGAGCCTGAACAAGTAAGGACGGCACCCACACAGAGATAGCGCCTAGAGCGTTGTTTCAAAGTTCAAGGAGGGAAAAGCAGGCATCATGTAGGAGAGCTGTCTGGCTCAGAGCGTTGAATCTCAAGCAGAGCATGGAGGGTGCTGATACAGAGGTGAGGACGGCCTAGGACAGAGGTTCAAAGCACATGTAGGATGAAGGAATATCCATGTAGGAAGTGAGAGCAGTGGTAAGAGACCAGCCCAGTGATAGTGAAGAGGACATATCCATGAAAGAGGATGTGGCAGCACCCATGGGAGACTGCCTACATACAGGAGATTTGATGAAATAAGTAAATATAATAAGGATAGTGGAAGCCCCATTTCTCACTGTCAGAGAAGGGAGGTACATATACAGAAAGAAAGAAAACTACAATGAAACCAATGATTTTTATATTAAAATTGGAAATGTTAGGATTAACTCATGATTTTCAATAGATTAGATAGATAGAAACATAGATACATAGATATTGAGATTAAATGTTAGTATATATATATTTATAAATGTGTGTGTGTGTTTGTGTGTGTGTGTGTGTGTGTGTGTATATATATACACTTCATAGTTCCATCTGCCCAGAAGGACTCAGAGCACTGACAGCTCAATAGCTCAAAATAAATGAACACTCTTATCTTGGTGTCTTTGTTTCTAAATACTATTCTCCACTCAAAGGAATGAGTGCTTTAGGGCTCTTGGGGGAAATGGTTGAGTCCAGGGTTGAGGCAGACAAGCTTAGAATATCTTTTTGAACCATAAAAGAAGTCCTCAAAGGATGATAAGGATATGGACACAGGATCTTGTTTGAAGGAACTTTCATTGGCATTAGCCAAATGCAAAAATACATAAGTGATATTGAATAAAGTGTGACACTATGAGTCCTAATTGAAGTAAATAAATAAATAGCAAGTTTGATGAGTTATATTTCCACAATCCCAAGCACTTCCTTACAAAATACTTATCTACGGTGAAGCAAAGTAGAATAAAATACTATTTATTTTAATTAAATTATCAATGTGAATATCATCAGTTATGAGACAAATTAAAATTGGGTGTTGATGGGATCCAAGGTGAAGAACACATCATCTTTTCAATGACATTTTGCTAAAGATGTGTAACCTGAATGTGACCACAGGAAAACCTCAAATAAAACCAAATTAACAAACATTTCAGATTGACTGATGTGGCATGATGCTGACCACATAATCTGAAATGGTTCTATGAAGGAAAATAAAAGTTCTTTGTATTGAACTTCTAATGTTTCTGTGAGTTTTAGATTGTTTCAAAATAAAATAAAATTGCTTTAACAATAAAAATGCAGAACTGAGTAAGTGAAGATGAGGAATTTACATATGTTTGAAAAATATAATTTTAAGTAAAAGATGAACAGAGGAAGAAGGAAAGGTAGGAAGTTGGAGAAATTTTAACAGTAATACTGTGATTTAGAAACAATTTTGGGTTGGAGGACAAAATTAAAAAACAGTGTTTTTGGTCTTCAATCATCATTTATACAGAGAATATTGAGAATAATAGAAATACTGAGAAATGAATTTTAATATATTAAGAATACATTCCTCTCTTTTGGAGAATTTTCAAGGGTGTGTGCAAATATCACAAATACATTTCTAAATATATTTCTGTGTACTAACCACATAAAGAAAGTAGATCCAACTGGAAGCTCTCTAAGATTCTCGCCAGTTCCATTAGTTCTTTACTTATTTTATTATGAAGGGAATTGAAATTCTACCACAGTTGGATTCTGAATATTTTGATTTGCATCTGTTGTAAGACATTTTATATGTATATAATAATTAATAATACACAATAATAGTATATATTCCTAGATACTGCAACAGAAAGCAGTCTTGATAAATGTGCTTTCACACCTGAATAAAAATGTCCTAAACAAGATGTTAATGTATATCATATGTTTTATTTACTCATTTTTTGTTTTCATTTGTGTTTTGTATGTTGTTAACAAAATTTTTCTTGTTAAAAGAATGCTAATAATGTTTAAATGTATGTTTGGTTAATCAGTTTCAATATGGAGTTAAACTTAGGCATAAATTTACAAAAATATTGAACACGTGAAATGTTCAAGAAAACATCTATTAAAATTTTGACTGTAGGAAAATTATAGATAATGGATGGGTAGATAGAATGATATAGATATACTTATCCATATACTAGGTCTATGTATAGCTAGACCTATATCTGGATATCCATATAATGGTGCATGAAGTATAATATTCTTATTCTCAAAGGGTGGCAAAAAAGAAGGAACTAAATCTAGAGTCAATAACTTACATGCAACTGTACTACAAGTATTTTGCAGAGTCCACTGTTTCTACACACAGCTAATTTTCACACCCCTCAGGACAGAAATTGATGAACTCCATTTCAGGAGAAATAGTAGTAGGAAGATGAATGAACTTCCCAGCTACCTGTGGCTTTAGTAGTCCATGGCAGTTTTGAATTACTAGATACTGTTAGGACCACATGGCATTAGATTGATAGGGACGGTATAATGTCAGCTCCAAAGACACTGATTAAAGCTAACAAAATGGATAAAAGAGTGCCCAAATATATTTAAAGAGCAAAATAATCTTGAAAAAAAATATGAAGCTCCTTAATAGTTAGAAATTTCTATCTCATTTTAAAGTTTGAATTCAGGGCTTCCCTGGTGGCGCAGTGGTTGAGAAGCTGCCTGCTAATGCAGGGGACACGGGTTCGAGCCCTGGTCTGGGAAGATCCCACATGCCGTGGAGCAACTAAGCCCGTGAGCTACAATTACTGAGCCTGCGCGTCTGGAGCCTGTGCTCCTCAACAAGAGAGGCCGCGATAGTGAGAGGCCCGCGCACCGCGATGAAGAGTGGCCCCCACTTGCCGCAACTAGAGAAAGCCCTCGCACAGAAACGAACACCCAACACAGCCAAAAATAAGTAAACAAATAAATAAAAAATTAAAAACAAACAAACTAAATCTATAAAAAAAAAAAAAAAAAAAGTTTGAATTCAAATCAGCAAAGTAAGATCTTATACAATAGCTCAAAAACAGAAAATTTGGGGGATAATATACTAGAAAAAAAATTAAATATAAATCAATCAGCACCTCTGCAGGAAGAATTCATGAAGCACTTACAATTATCTCTGAGCTTTTAAAGCAAGGTATAAACTACAAGAACACTGAAAAAGTAGAGGTTAACATGGGAGAGGACTGGAGTTAAAAGAAACATTTTCCTGTCAGCTTGCCTCCTCACACTGAGAAACCAAGAATTGGAACTGAGTCAAGGATGGTAGCAGAGAAATGGGTTCTAAAGAAGCCTCTTCAACACCTCTCCTGATATATTTTCCCCAATGTCTATATTTTACAAAAACAATATTCATAGCATTGTTTTTCCACTGTAGAACAAGCTTATGTTCCTTCTTCCTTGAAGCTGTTATTGATGGGATGTCTGGTGATACTAAGTTGTCCTAAGGGTGGTCTCTTCTATAGATGAATTGGTGAATCCATTATGGTTCTTGAACCTATACTGTTTATCCAGGGTCATCTGTGACAATGATAACCACCTTAAAGAAATCTAACAGGCATATAAACCCACCATTTTTTCCCTACACCAAACCTAAAGAGGAGTGTATGATAGCTCATTGGGGGCAAATTATTTTCTCCTAACTCCCTAATATTTTACATTCCATTTGTTACTGAATATTAATATGCCAGTTGGCCAGAACAGATGAAAAAGAGTTATCCTGCAGTGTTCACAGTTCATACGTTAGTTAGAACATATCTTACAGGCAATAAACTTTATGTAACCAAATAGAATTCTGGGGGGAATATGGTAACCATAGTTTAAAGCTTCACTATGTATTTTCTTGTAGATATAAAGAGG
The DNA here is from genome assembly GCF_965194825.1 of Balaenoptera physalus. NCBI lineage: Eukaryota > Metazoa > Chordata > Mammalia > Artiodactyla > Balaenopteridae > Balaenoptera > Balaenoptera physalus. The sequence goes on along the minus strand of NC_138893.1, from coordinate 66,918,381 downwards.
TTCCTATTAGAGCAATTATTTATTTTGAGACATAAATACTGAAAAAATAATAGTTACATGGACAAAGAACTAAAAGTAAATGGGATGAAACGAATAAAGAACAAAACGTAAGCTGACTCGGATGGAAATACTGTCTGAACGATGAGAGCTATTAAGGAAGTTAGCCTTTATTTTTGAATGATTGATTAAAATCATAATCAGTTTTTCACTTGAGGCAGTGAAAGAGAACGAGACTTTGAAAGGATGCTGCATATGAAATAGCCTTAGGCTCTGCAGTGCTGATGGAGTAAATGCACCGTATGTAACATAAATGTCTTTCCAAATATTAGGGATATAAAAAGTCTTGATAAATATTAAGTTCTAAAAAGTACCTGTGGGATCACAACTCCTGTAATCAAAGTTTTGGAAGCAAATGATCAGAGATTTAATTTATGTGTAAGGCAATGATCTTAATACTTCACGGATTTAATGGGATTTAATAGGCTTTCCTTTTTCCAAACCGATTTGACTTGCATTATCCCATCTAATAATCACTGAAACTTTGTGTATCCATCCAGGATGAATTTGTTGGCATCATTATCATCTTAATTACCTAGACTAAAAAATTTAAGCACAGAAAGATTATGTGATTTACCTGAAGTCACAAAAATGGTACAGTTCACGTCACAATCCTAAATCTGCCTTTTAGTTGTGCTCTTTTGCTGCTATATCATGCTGCTCTTTGCTCAGTTGTTTGTTTAAGAAAATCTAATGAGATTGCCATGTTGTCTGAGTCAGGTAAAAGAGAAATTAGTTTCATAATTCTCTTGCTTTTGACCCTATTGTTTAGAAACATTTTTATTAATAAAACGTAAATATGGCATTTCATGACATTTCAAACATTTTTTAAATTGGGAACTATAACCTAAAAAAAAAAACCTAAGTAAAAACAGAACATTGATTAATGTATATTTTGCAAATATATTTCATATTACATCTTTATTAAGATTCATTTTAAGAATATTTATTAAAAAGTGATAGATGTGAAAATTTTAATCAAAACAAGAGTGTGAAAAAAACCCAGGATTTACTTCCTATTCCTCCACCCTTTTCTCTGCTAGTCTCTGGAGGTAACCAGTTATTCACTTCTGTGAAGTTTTCTAAAAAATTTATGTTCATTAAACATATACAGAAATATTCACTGATACTTCTATGTCTATTTAATACCAGTTATTATATAGTTTTATATCATGCATACTTTGTCATTTTGGTTTTGCTTAATTCAGTACAGGACATTTTTTTATTATGTAATTTTTATACTTGGCTTCTAGAACACTCTTTCTTTAGTTTTTCTTCAACCTCATTAGGTTTTCCATTTCAGATCATTTTATCGATTTCTCCCTAGCCTATAAATTTTGGAGTAAATATTGAGTCAATTGTGGGTTCAAGTTCTTATGTCACTTCTCTCCTTGATCTAAACTCATTCTGTAGGTGATGTCATTCAGCTTCTTGCCCTTAAATGTCATTTGTAGAATGATTTCTCCCAAATTAACGTCTCCAGACCTGATATGTCCACCGAACTCTAGATTGACAAATACCACGAATCGGACTCTCCCCTTTGATATCTAAACGGACTCTCTAACTGAACATACTAAAACAGAATTCTTGATTCCCACTCTCAAACCTGGTCATATTGGAATTCACACCATCTAATAAACAGCAATTCTAATCTTCTAGTAGTTCAAACCAAAAAAAACTTGGTAACACCCTTAACTTCTCCCTTTCTCACTCCTCATAGCCAATTCATTAGTGAATTCTTTCTGTTTTATTTTCAAAATATACCTAGGATTTGACATCTTCTTACTATCTTCACTTTTCTATCTTTGGTCCAAGGAAATGTCATATTCCTCATATCCATTAGGTGGTAGATTTCTAAATGGTTTTCCTAATTCCACCCTGGATTATTACAAAAATTGTTTTTAGGCAGAGCATTGTCACCTAATTTCAAACTCATTATCTCATGGAGCGTAAGAAAAGTTAAGCCACAGTGAAGATTTAGCTTTCTCTACCTCCAGTGGGCTTTACTGAAGACAGGAGTGATGATAAGATGAGGAAGGATGGAGATCTCATAAGCAAATTTCAAGGTCCTCCTGTGCCTATGGTTAAGTTTGGCTGTTTACTAAGAAGTATCTCCTAATTGCCAAGATATTAGCAGCAAAATTTGTAAGAAGCCTAATTTCCTTCCTGGAACATTTAAGGAAGAATCATTCTAGTTTTGTAATTACACATTAATTAGACAGGCTCTAGTGTGAAGTTTGAGAACATAAAGCATCTAATCCATTTGCTTCTTCTGTGCAGTCTTTGAAGTTAACTGAGTAAATCTCTTCACATGATGTTCCTATTGGGAATAATCTCCAGTAGGCTCCACTGCAGTAATCTTCAAAGTATTTGTGCCCCAGCTCTAAGTTGTCTTTAATTATAGAGCACTTTGCAGGTTATAGAACTTTTTCACATTCTTTATCATACCTCAGTTTACTTATTTGTTCTTTCAATTATATTCATGTACTGATTGCTTGGGATCTCTGGGAAACTTTGCTTGTTCATTGAGATAAATTACAAATGAGGCCCATACAGTCTCTCTCTTCACTGAGCTCAGATTTTCACTTGCTTAATTAACCTTTACTTTCCCCACACTATACAACTCCTGAATCAACTACTTTTTAAAATGTGTTTCGTACTTTCTCCCCTGTCTGATTTTCCTGTTAATATTTTCTGTTTAGAATATCTTTCCCAGGAATTCCCTGGGGGTCCAGTGGTTAGGACTCTGCTTTCACTGCCAGCTGATCCCTGACTGGGGAACTAAGATCCACAAGCCGCGCAGCGCAGCCAAGAAAAAAAAAAAAAAAGAATATCTTTCCCAATCCTTGCATGCCAAAGTCTTACCTGTCCTCAAGGGTCAAGATTGGCCTGCCTTCAGAATTCGTTCTTGGTTTTCTTAGCTGCAAATATGCTCTCAAATAGGGCAAATATATACACCTCTCTTTTGACACTTTACTTTTTCTACTTTGTACAATGATGGAAAGAGTTTATTTACAACTTGCTTACTATATAGTGTGCATCTTAAAAACAGGAAATTTAGCTTATTTATTTTTGTACCTCATTAACCCTACCCTGCTGGTGCCTGAGACAGTATTATTCAATTTCTTGAAATATGTATCTTATTTAATATTTGATGGCATATGAGTATATGGGGAAAACAGAAGAAATAAAATCTAGGAACACTGTATACACACAATAAAATATCACCTTATTCATTCACTTGGCATTATTATTTGTTTGACCTTGAAATTATAATTTTTCTTACCAGAAAAATATTTTTTAAATGATTTGGGGTTTTTTTGTTGCATAGAAAAATGTGGAAGTCATGGAGAAGGAATTTGTCTGTATACGGTGGTATTCTCTATGCCTTCCTTCTTTTTTTGTTTGTTTGTTTTTATAATTTTTAAAATTGGGTACAATTCACACAGTATAAAATTAACCATTTTAAACTAAGCAATTCAGTGACATTTAGTACATTCATAGTGTAGTGTAACCAACACTTCTATACAGTATAGATCCAAAACATTTTCACCACTTTATAAAAAACTAGTACATAAGCAGTTACTAACCACTTCCCTCTTCTTCCAGCCCCTGGAAATCACCAATCTCCCTTCTGTGGCTATTAATTTATCTGTTCTGGATATGTCATATAAATAAAGTCTCACAAAATGCAAACTTTTTTGCCTGGCTTATTTCACTTTTTGCCTAATGTTTACAAGGATAATACATGCTATAGTATGCAATAGCACTTAATCTCTTTTTATGGCTATGTAATATTCCACTTTATTTATATAACACAATTTATTTATCCATTAGTCTGATAATGGACGTTTGGGTTGTTTCCACCTTTTGGTTATGGTGAATAATGCTGCTATGAACATTTGTGTATAAGAATTTGTTTGAGTGCCTGTTTTTCTTTATAGTATATATGTAGGAGTTGAATTGCTGAGCCATATGCCATCTATGTTTAATTTGTGAGGAACTACTATGGTATGCATGTTTGTGTCCCCCACAAAATTCATATGTTGAAACCTACCCACCAGGTATTAGAAAGTAGATCGATTGGGAGGTGGCTAGGTTATAAGGACTGAGCCCTGAAAAATAGAATTAGTGCTCTTATAAAGGAGGACTGAGAGAGCTCTCTTAGCTCTTCTGCCATGTGAGATTTGGCTCTCACCAGACACCGAATCTGCCAATGGTTTGATCTCGGACTTCTCAGCCTCATGAACTGTAAGAAATAAATGTTTGTTGTTTATAAGCCACCCAGTCTATGGTAGTTTTGTTATAGCAGCCCAAATGGACTAAGACAGGAACCTTGAACATATTTTCCATAGTGGTTCAATAATTTTACCATTAGCAATGTATAAAGGTACCAGTTTCTGCACAACCTCACAAACACTTGTTATTTTCCAATTTAAAATATTTTAATTAATTAATGTTTCCATCCTAATGTTTATGAAGTTGTATCTCAATGTAGTTTTTATTTGCCTTTCTTTAATGGATAATGGTGTTGGAAGATTGACTGACCTGAGAGGATGTCTCATTTCTATGCTATTTTAATGGAGATAGGAGTACGGAATTTAAGTGCAATTAAGAGGGACACAGTAAACACTTTAGGTTTTCCACCGCAAGTCCAGAAGAGATGCACATTATGTATATATAAGCCTTGAACTAAGGGAAAAACTAAATTGAAACAGGTCTATCCTAACAATGTATAAATCTAAGCCTCCAGTATTTAATAATTTAATTAATTAATTTAATTGCCTCCAAGAATAAAAGTCAACACCATTCAGAAAAAGATTAACTAGAACTTCTACAATGTATCCTCCATAATGTTCAACGTAAAATACGCTGAGCATGCAAGAAAACAGAAGATGTAGCCCATATGTGAATAAGCAGGAAATAGAAACAGAACCTGATTATCCTAGTCGTTACAGTTAGCAGGCAGGTTCTGATCTGCCCTTAGTAGGGATAACCAGACATTTGAATTTGAAAATAGTTCCCAGGGAATTTTGGTTCACTGATATATTTAGTGATAGTTGCAACATCTAAAACTGCTAGCTTCTCACTTCATTATTCTAGGTTTCCATTTGGAACTCTACATGATCTCTGATATACTCTCTAAGCAGTTTCTGAACTTCACCTTCAGGGCTCTGTTTACGATTTCTTTTTTGTCTGAGTGTCCACTTCAGTTCTCTTTTCTGAACCTACATTGAATGGTATGATCCCAGACTCTACTCGCCTGTTTACAGAGGTCAAAGTCTTCAAGAGGGCCTCTGTTTTGTCCACGGTATAAAAAGGAGCTCTTTCTTCCAAATCTTTCTAACTTCCCAGTGAACCTCAGACAACATTTAATAAAAGGTCAACAAATGATGCACCACAGAGATTTAGGACAAATTCATTGTTAAAAGAGAGGCCCCAAGAGAAATATGGCCAGAAGTTAAATCCTGTGACCAGAAAAATTTCTAGTGACTTTTGTGATCTCTTGAAATTTTGGTGGGGAAAGGGCAGAAGAAGATACCTGCTGACTTGATAAGCTGCTTAATTTCCTGCCATCATTCACTTATTCAGCATTTAATACACATGAAACATTGGTAGCTACTATAGTGATAAAAAGTCAATAAGAAATAAACACTATTCTCCAGAAGCTTATGGTAAAGAACACAAGCACAAAAGATTCTATTTTTTAACTGCAATAATTTATCTAGTAGAGAGTGTTTGAGGCCATTTTAGTTCTCTCTTTTAGTTGTAAGGAACAGATAGTCACTCAGGCTTTTTCACTTATGTGACTATTTCAGACACCAAAAGATAGCAGTCACAGTGCAGCCAAACCCCATGGGAACTATAACTAACAAAAACTGATAAACCACCAGGAACTGAAGCAGAGAGAAATGGGGAGAGCAGGAGATGAGACTGGGGCAGAGACAGATCACGTGGTGTGGTCTAGGCCACAGTGAGGATTATCTATTATTCTGTATATGTTATACTTTATGTTTTATTTGGGGGATTTCTTGATCCCCAAACAAATTAGGTTATTTCCCTTTTGTGTCTAGTGTAAAATACAAAATCTAGTGTATAAGGCCTAGCGTAAGGTGGGCCCTACCTTTCCCCCACATCTCTGTGGATCGACTTTATATGCTTGTCTCTATGAATGGCAGCAAAGGAGAAAAGGGATTTCCTCTGTTGTTCAACATGCACCTCTTGCTCTATTAATCTCAAGGAAGATCACAGAGATCCAGAGGAGCAGATGTTCATTAATCAACACTTTCTTCTTGAGTCCTCTTATATAAAAGAAAAAGACAGTATAGTCACTCTCCTTGAAATATGATTGTTGTCACTAGGATTGGCAGTAAACTTCCCAGCAACTACACTGGGTCCAGCACAGAGTCATAGAAATGTTGTACATTTGGTTAACTTGTGATAGACCAATTAAAGGTAAAATATTAGAAAGTTAGTTCACCCAAAGCCAACCAACAAACTGGTGTCATCTTGTCCCACAAACAGCCCCAATTAAGTTGATCCTTTTATTTCCCTCCACTCCCTCAACCAAATAATTACCTTAAATTAGTCTATTTTGTATTCTTTTATTAAAGGTCAAAATTTCTTTCTCAAGAGTACTTTTTTCTTCCTCTTTTTCCAAGGTTAGCATTATCCAATTTTTTTTTCTTATTTCTTTTTCCTCATTCTAAGGAAAATTAATATTTGTGTAGAGTTGCTACATTTTCTTCTGAATATATTTTCTTTTGAGTAAAGAGGTAAACTCTAAAATCAGGGATCCAGGTTTCCAGGGAGTCAGAGATTCTACAATAATATCAAGTAAATAAATTGCGACTTATACTATTTTCAGAAACAATAGGACACTTGTTTGGAGAGCAGTCAATTACCACAAAATGTACAATAAATTACATCTATCAATTATGCTATCCAACCCGTTAATAGATAGTCTATAATTAATAGATATTTTACTATTCTATCACTTTAACAGAGATTCCAGTATAAATAATCCCCAGTCTAGGTGCTGGCAATATGAAGAAGAACACACTGTTGCAGCAGATTTACTTTACATTCTGCACATGTGTTATTTATATAATATTAACAAGAAAACAATTATACTATATAAAATGCATCTGTAATTATTCCTTTAAGTGTAAATTCATTTACAACCCTGTTAATGAGCCAATTAGAGGCCAGTTATGTGTGAGATTGACTTTAACTAAAAAAGCCTCATGGATGGGAGAAATCCGTTGTAGAATGTGGTAATTAAAAGAGGATTAAATTAGAAGCTGGGTTCTCATATAAGTTTCAAGAAATGATTAATAATTGGACAAATGGATGGAAAGTGAGATGTCCTCCTACATGGGACAAAGATGAGAACCAATCATACTTTTTCCAGTGTCAAGGCCAATTTTCACCTTTGGTTAACTTATGCTATGAACTGAATTGTCCACCCAAAATTCATATGTTGAAGCCTTAACCTTCAATGTGATGCCATTTGGAGATGGGGCCTTTGGGAGGTAATTAGGTTTTGATGACATCATGAGAGTCTGGCCCATGATGGGATTAGTGGCTTTGTAAGAGAAACTAGGGAGTTTGGTTTTTTTTCCTCCATGTGAGGACCCAGTGAGAAGTGGCCTTCTGCAAACCAGGAAGAGAGCCTTTACCAAAACCTAACCTTGGCACTCTGATCTTAGACTTCAACCTCCAGAACAGTAAGGAAAAAAAAAAGTCTGTCATTTAAGCCACTCAGTCTATGGTATTTTGTTATGGCACCCTGGGCTAATACAATTTAGGTACGTAATCATGACTTTTCCCACAGAGCAGGACCAGCATGTTTTACAACCTACCCATACATTGTACAACATTAGGCAATTTATTCATTTGATTTTTTACTTTGAGTGAAAGATTCAGAACCCTGGAAAAATCATCTTGTCTAATGAATAACCCATACCATATCTAATGTGTTGCTCTTTTACCCCTCACATGCATACACATACACACACACATATTTCTTCATTTAGAATGTCTTCTGGAATATAACATTCTGGGCTCAGAATCATTCATGTCTTTCAGTTGCTTAAAAGATAAAATCAATCCCCATTTTATGTTCAAAACACTCCATAATTTCAACTCAAAATATTTTTCTAAATCCATCATCAATTACTCTCTTACAGAACTGCAACAAGAACATGAAAATTATCTTACATGTAACTATATATAATAGAGAAGATTAGTGATTTTGAGATGTCCTTGTAGTTTCCTGATGTTCCAACCTCACTCTCATTTGGGCTGAAGACATGTGACTAACTCTGGACAACGAGGTATGAGCAAAAATGGCATGTATAACTCTTAGAACAAAACAGTTAAGAACTGGTGTGAATTGAGTTTCAGTTCTGAATATCTGGAGCTTGGAAGTTGCTACTCCATCCTAACAAACAAGTAAAAAGCTTAATAGACTGAAAAATCAACAACTGTTTTTGGATCTATAAGAGAGGGAAGACCACAGGGCAAACCTCTGTCCCAAGGTTGGAAAGATAGGTGAATACAGGATGTCATGGCTGTAAAAAGTTAATAAATAGAAACCTCAATTAAATAGAGTTAGGAGAGCTCTTACGCCCTGTGAAGACAGCAGAGGCAAACAGGAAGAAGAAAGACTCCTCTTCCTTCCTGGCAAGGACTCAGCCAATGAAAGCCATGGACTCTTTGTTTAGTATACCCCTTCCAACTTCCTTTTTCTCTCTATAAAAGAGTTCTCCTTCCCTTGCTGTGTAGGGGACTTGCATGTGGCTCGCCATGGTTTCAGAGCCTGAATTCCAATTGTCTGCTGATCCGGGATAAACCCATATTTTCTGGAGAAATATCTGGCAGTCTCTTTGTTTCAGGTCAACATGACTTATAAGAGCAGAGACTCACCATGTGAACTAGTGCTGGAGTAGAAAAACTGGAAATGTAATTAATGAATTGCTGGTGTTTCAGTGCAGACAACTGTGACAGTTAAAAACTCCAGGGGATCCAGTCATGGACAGACTCACAATATTGTGGATTTACCTCTGGGAGCAGGACCAGATTCCCCCCGTAAATATCAGAAAAAAAAAAATCCCCTTGGATTTCCAGCAGGTGAGGGGAAAAGGAACCATTTTGAAATAGGTCAATGTACTCTGCTCTTATCAACAAGGTCTGCCCTCAAGGCAAAGTAATTAACCAAAGCCTAAGATTTAATATTATAAGAGCCCAATTTACCTGGGGAAGGGAAATACACAACTTCAGCCTGCTCTAGCCATCCTGTCCCACCTTTGTGGGGAGAAGAAAACTGAGAAACACTTGTGAAGTTCAAATCCAGAGGCACAGGCTAACTAAAACTGGTGTGCTTCCTCCAGTCTCTTTCCCAACGTTGTGAACATGGAGAACACATGTTCAAGAGGGTATAACTACAAGACGGAGGAGGGCTACCTAACCTGCATGTAGACTTCATCTGAGTGACAAACAAAAGTTTATTATGTTAAGCAATTGATAATGCTGGGTTTGTGTGTTATAGCAGTTAACAGTATTTGCCTTGTCTGTTAAAACTTTAATATTCAAGATTCATCTTCAGTCTGGAGTACCCACCTCTCTGCCTCTAGAAGGCTTACTTATTTTCAAATACCAAAATCAAACTCACAAATCTTGGAACGCTTCCTAGCCTTGTCATATCAGAGGGCAGGGCTGATCTATTTTCCTTCTCATAATCTGCTGCATTTCCTGTCTGCAACATTTACTTGACATTTACTGTCAATAGCCTATATTATAGCTAGATAATTATTTATCTCTTTGAATGTGTATGTTGCCTTTCTACCCAGTACATTATAAGCAGATGTTTTTCTCAGATAAATTTTAATAAGACTTTTTTTCTAAAGTTATCTTTATTGTATTTCAGTCTCTCAGTTAAATTGAAATTGATGCAAGAAAGTGCTAAATGGTTATAAATAGCAATAGCCATGGCTTCTCCTCAGTGTGATTCAGTGGAAATTTAAATGTTAATCTAAGGGTAGTCTGTAGGGAAAAATGAATATTCACAGTTGTTTTCAGGATTAGTGAAACAACACATTTCATTAATCATGGATATCTGAGTGTGCAGGTGGGCATACTCACCATTGTAGATATGAAAACATTTTCCCTGTAAACAGTCTGCCCAGGGTTGTAGCAACCATGAAATAACTCCCATAATTAGAATCTTAGAGAGCAAGTTTGTCTCTTGAATTCAGGGTATTATAATAATTGATGAATAGTTTTAAAATGACTAACATTAAAGTGAGTTATTTGCCCTAGATTCAAACTTGGGAATACTAAATCACTTTGAGCATATCAGTTTCTGTTTATGAGGTCAGTGTGATTTGCTCTGTCACCTGGCTTTTTATGATTATTGAGCTGATTATTTTTTAAGTTCTTCTCTTTTGAATATATCAGAAGTCTTATAGCTATCCCAACAGGGAGCCTCCCTATCTGGTCTTGCATATAAGTAGCCAGTTGAAAAGGAATCTAAGGAAAAAAAAAAAAAAAAAAAAAAAGGTCATGAAGAACCTAGTGGCAAGACAGGAATAAAGACACAGACCTACCAGAGAATGGACCTGAGGATATGGGGAGGGGGAAGGGTAAGATGTGACAAAGTGAGAGAGTCGCATGGACATATATACACTACCAAACATAAAATAGATAGCTAGTGGGAAGCAACTGCATAGCACAGGGAGATCAGCTCTGTGCTTTGTGACCACCTAGAGGGGTGGGATAGGGAGGGTGGGAGGGAGGGAGATGCAAGAGGGAAGAGGTATGGGAACATATGTATATGTATAACTGATTCACTTTGTTATAAAGCAGAAACTAACACACCATTGTAAAGCAATTATACTCCAATAAAGATGTTAAAAAAATAAATAAATAAAAACCAAAAAAAAAAAGGAAGAGGGTTGCTTCTTTACAAAATATAAGATCACCTCTGGAGTTTAAGCCTCTGAGAATCAAGCAAAGTCTTACTCCTACCCATTACTTTTTTTTTTTTTGCCATAATGAAGCAGACAGAACACCCATGGAATTCCATGACAGCCCTCCCAAGGTGACTTGGTCTGATGCTCATCAACAAGAAGCCTCACTCAGAGAATAATTGAAAATATAAATCCTTTTCCAAACTGAACTGTAGAACTAAGTTAATTGAAGGGTCACTTTTTCTTTTTTTTAACATCTTTATTGGAGTATAATTGCTTTACAGTGTTGTGTTAGTTGTTGCTGTGTAACAAAATGAATCAGCTATATGTATACATATATCCCCATATCTCCTCCCTCTTGTGTCTCCCTCCCACCCTCCCTATCCCACCCCTTTAGGTGGACACAAAGCACCAAGCTGATCTCCCTATGCTATGCGGCTGCTTCCCACTAGCTATTTTACATTTGGTAGTGTATATATGTCCATGCCACTCTCTCACTTTGTCCCAGCTTACCCTTCCCCCTCCCCGTGTCCTGAAGTCCATTCTCTACGTCTGTATCTTTATTCCTGTCCTGCCCCTAGGCTCTTCAGAACCTTTTTTTTTTTTTTTAGATTCCATATATATACGTTAGCATATGGTATTTGTTTTTCTCTTTCTGACTTACTTCACTCTGTATGACAGTCTCTAGGTCCATCCACGTTACTACAAATAACTCCATTTCGTTTCTTTTTATGGCTGAGTAATATTCCATTGTATATATGTGCCACATCTTCTTTATCTATTTATCTGTCAATGGACACTTAGGTTGCTTCCATGTCCTGGCTATTGTAAATAGAGCTGCAATGAACATTGTGGTAAATGACTCTTTTTGAATTATGGTTTTCTCAGGGTATATGCCCAGTAGTGGGATTGCTGGGTCGTATGGTAGTTCTATTCTTTATTTTTTAAGGACCCTCCATACTGTTTTCCATAGTAGCGGTATCAATTTACATTCCCACCAACAGTGCAAGAGGGTTCCCTTTTCTCCATACCCTCTCCAGCATTTACTATTTGTAGATTTTTTTGATGAGAAGGGTCACCTTCTTTCATTCCCTTGCTCTGAAAGGTCAAATACATTTGAAATGTACTAGGGGGCTAAACTGTGCAAAGAGACCCTGGGCTAATGGTTTCACAGTGTGGCTTTTCATCATCATTGCTAATGGGAATTTTGTAAATTGGCTTTTCAGAAAACAAGGACTGCCTGGAGTAAGTTACCAAGAACCCCATGGCAATTGCAGTTCTTTCTGGTACATACTTAGGGGACGCGTGTTATCAGAAGTCAACCCAACAATAATAAATAATACATAAATAAATAAATTTCCCTTTTAAAATTCCCAGGCATATTAGTAATTATCATTAATTCATCCAAACAAAATCACCAGGTTATTTTAATAAGGTTATTCACCATTGTGAATAATTTTGATATTTGTGAATCAATTTTTAAATTGCCTTATTTTTTTTTAAAAATTTATTTATTTATGGCTGTGTTGGGTCTTCGTTTCTGTGCGAGGGCTTTCTCTAGTTGCAGCAAGTGGGGGCCACTCTTCATCACGGTGCGCGGGCCTCTCATTATCGCGGGCTCTCTTGTTGCGGAGCACAGGCTCCAGATGCGCAGGCTCAGTAATTGTGGCTCACGGGCCCAGCCGCTCCGCAGCATGTGGGATCTTCCCAGACCAGGGCTCGAACCCGTGTCCCCTGCATTGGCAGGCAGATTCTCAACCACTGCGCCACCAGGGAAGCCCCTGAATCAATTTTAAGGGAGTTTAAATTAAAATGTTGGATCATAGTCATGAACCCAGATAACAGCTTTGTTCTAAATGTACTTCCATTTAAACAAATCAGTTTTAAATAAGATTGAAGACTATTTTTAAATGGGCTAGTGATTATTCTCAGATTTTAAGCAGCTACAATTCTTTATTAGGTTTAAGGTGACCTCAGATTTTTTTATTTCTATGGCTTCCATGGAATGATTTATGTTTCAGTATGTACCTAAATCCAAAATCCTGTGTTACCTCACCCTCTCAGGGCATTATGGTTTTTCCCCTGAGAGAGAAAAGTCTTTTGAACTGAGTAGTTGCCTTTAACTTTAAGATGGCAGCAAAACTGTCTCCAAAGTGTTGAATCAGATCTCTTTGCTTTTTGGCTTTTGGTTGGACAAACTAAAAATGTGCTTGTTAAATCGGGGTGGTTCTTATTGCTACAGCTATCAAATGATCCAAAGTCCCAATATAAAAACATACCATATAACCACCTCCCATCTTATAATGTTTGTTTTCCCAACAAGCATTTCTCCTTCTTCCAGGGCAACATCTACATTTTTCTGTGGCAAATTGATCACAAAGTTTATCATCCACACTGGTGCACTTTTGTAAGTTTAATGGGGCACTTATAATTATACCAAGAAAGCATCTGTAAACTGGAATTGTTGTGGTAACCAGGACATAAGTCACCTTAACCTCTGGAGAAGAACCTCTCTTCCATTGTCCTTTATTTCCTATTCTCTAATCCCCAGTAATGCCTTGATTCTGTTTCTTTCTTATCCTGGTTCTTCTGCTTTTCCTTTTATTAAAGTAACTTGAGTTATACCTCCTTCCTATTACCTTCATGAAAGTGAATCCGTAGGCTGTTCAAGATTTTTTTTTTTCTCTTTTTTAGAAATTCACGTTCTTATTTATTTATTGATTGATTGATTGATTGCTGTGTTGGGTCTTCATTTCTGTGCGAGGGCTTTCTCTAGTTGTGGCAAGCGGGGACCACTCTTCATCGCGTTGCGCGGGCCTCTCACTATCGCGGCCTCTCTTGTTGCGGAGCACAGGCTCCAGACGCACAGGCTCAGTAATTGTGGCTCACGGGCCCAGTTGCTCCGTGGCATGTGGGATCTTCCCAGACCAGGGCTCGAACCCGTGTCCCCTGCATTGGCAGGCAGATTCTCAACCACTGCGCCACCAGGGAAGCCCCTGTTCAAGATTTTTTTAAAAATTTCTGACCATTCACTTATTTATCCAGTTAAATATTAAAAGTTTGTCATTTAATTTTGCCAGTGACTGGGGATCCAATTCTGAACAAGTTCAATCCCTGCCTTAAGGCACTCATGAAGTAGGTAAAACACACGCGCGTGCACACACACACACACACACACACACACCATAATTCCATGAGATAAGTCAGAAAAGAGGTAAAAATAATATACCATGGAAACTGAGAGGAAAGCAAATAATCTCAATTGCAAAGGCAAAGGACAGATTTCTAGAGAAGATGACCTCTATTATAATTAAAGATAAGTAAAAACTGGCCAAAAAAAAGGGCATTCTAAACAATGAAAACAAATATTGTGTATTCAAGTTTTAAAGTTACTAAGTCTGGAGATAGCAAAGCTGTTTTCCCGATTTGCTCCAGTGATCATGTCAGTTTCAGTTTAAAAAATCTTTCTAATATTCTACTGAATCTCTTCCTGATATCAAATGGTGCTATGATATAGTAGAATCATAACCCTGTAGTTAAGGTTCAGGAAAAGAATCGACCAGAATGCATATCAAAACCTTTACGCAAAAGACTGGCTAAAATGACTTGGATAATCTCCTAAGTTGAAGGCTATACTCTTCCAAATAAAGGCAAAGTACTAAAAACAAACCAACCAGAAAAACCCTCTAATTTTGGTCTTCATGGTGATGACTATGACTAAGTCAGTTTATCTGCAGTGGTTAAGTGTGATGGCTCCAGAGACAGGCTGTCTGGTTTTGAAACCTAATTCTACTAACCTCTGACTAGCTCTGTGACTACGATCAAGTTAATTAAAGCTACATGCCTCAGTTTTCTTATCTGTAAAATGTGGCATGAAAATTGCTTCTTATCACAGTAGCGAGGATTAATAAGTTAAAACCTTAAGGTCTTTAGGAACTGTACTTGTTACATATTAAGTACTAAATAATTAACAATTATTATGAGGAGTGATATCAAATTATTTAATAACTGTTGTGTTGTACTGGCTGAACTTCAGCCTTTATCATTAATTTATTAATGATGATGATTATGATGATGACAGTGCTATTTACTCAATGACTTCTATTATCAGATACTGTTGGAACATATCTGACATTGAATTTTCCCATCATCGGAAGCAAAGAAAAGGACTTGGGTGCAAGTATTTTATTTGGGAGTTGATCAAGCAAGCACAAGTGATGGATAAGAGAAAGTGATACAAAGAAGGGAAAAGGGCCAATAGCATGTGTTAATGAGTGGTTACCATTCTAATCTTAGTCCTGCTCAGGACACTCTGTGAAGCTTAGTTAGAACACCTGCAAGTGTTCCCAGAACCCATCCAGGATTTAGAGGCTGGGGCATTTATCCACTGACTCCTACTCCACTGTGATTGAAAGTAGCTTTTGGGACAATTATACTTTCCTGTAGTTCTGCAATGCAAGAGATCAACATTTTGAATTGAACTCAACTGGAATTAACAACTGCTTATCCAACTTATCCAGAATGTCCAAGAAACTGAAATATTTTATCACGAGGTGGAGGAGTTACATAAAGAGCATCTTGCGACTCAAGAAATTCCAAGGAAGAACTTCGACTAATCAGTTTGCACATGAAGCAGCTCCACAAAAGTAAAATATAGAGCAAGTACCCCCAAAATGTTAGCTATTACTAGTATTAGGGAAGAAAACAGATATAGAAATAGTCATTCTTTAGCAGCAGCATACCTTTGTCCTAAACTGTATATAGCCAACATAGTCCTTTGTCTCAAACAAATATTTGTCTAAAACTCTTTTAAAGAACTGGCCACTTTTGGCCTCATTTATCCCTCTCCCCATGTTTTGGTCTTATCTTCTCTAATAGACTGTGAGCTCCTGGAATGGAAAAATGAGGTTTCTTTCACTATGATACCACAGAGCTTATCAAGTGCCTAGCATGCTATATTTAAGTCAGGACAAAAGAAGGAAGGGGAAGAGAATAGAAAGCAAAAGAGAAATAGTATTTTAAAATAATGTCTTACATTTATTGAATGCTTTTTATATGTCAAGTACTTTATTTTCTAATTTCATCATATTAATCATTCTGTGTGAGTTTTATTAGCTCCATTTTATAGGTAAGACCATTGAGGTTTGAATAGGATAAGTAAGGTGCTCAAGTTTTCACAGGTAAAAATAGTAGAACCTGGACTTGAAATTGTGTCTATTTCCTCTGAAAAATCCAAATGGTCATCCAAAATTTGATGCTGCCTCTGAAGAAGGGAAGGGGGAGGGAGAGGGAAAGAGAGATGGAAGGAAAGACAGAGCAGAGGGAGGGAGAGATTAAGGGATCAATTCTGAACTTGCGGAGGAGTCAAGGCAAAGTTTGCTCTTACTCAAAAAGCTGTCACAGACTTAATTGATGATTTTTGCATATGAACTAAAAAGGTTTCAGAAGAAATCATGCAGAGATGAAAAGAGTAGTTTCCTGAGACATCATTTTGGAGTTATTTAGTTTAGAGGGTTTTGTGACTTGTTTCTGATTTCTATTTTTGATACAATTAAAATTAGAATTACATGTTCATTTAATTAGGCTAGGACTGTGGCACTGGAGAGAAAACAAAAACAAAAACAAAACTAATCAACCACGGGATTAAAATAGAAATATTTTTAGGTTTTTGTCTCTGATAGCTTAGTTCCAGTATTGTTTTGTTATATTTCTCAATTTAGAACAAAGATTTAGATTTAGATTTAGAACAAACAGTTCCAAGTGCTCAAGTCATTTCCAGAGCTAAAACTGCCTGTTTCACATTTTTCCTGTCATACTATGATTTATTGTTTTAATTTTCAACACAAATTTTAGAGTTTTCAAGAAAGGATCTTCAACATGACCCGTGTTTGGGATTTGTTTTGCTCCAAACCTCATTGTACCTTGAGGATATTTACTTTATCAAAGATATAAAGCAAAGCCATTGTTTTTCAGAGTGGATAACAGTTTCAAATGTCATCCTAGGTTTAATACATCCATGATAACTGTGCCCACTATCTGAGATAATTTGGAGGGTTTGAGACCTTTACTTTCTAGAAATAGTTTCTACTTAAGAGTAAAATACTTGTAAAGTCTGGATATATTTGCAAATAATTCTTTTGGATAACAGATTCCCTTCACAATTAAGACCAGACATTAAGAAAAGTTTTCCACTTATTCCCATAATCATTACTACAGTAAAACCACTATATGAACTCTTATAGTGAGAGAAAGGAAAAACCAAGTAAAAAGAAAAGGCAGAGGAATAGAGAAGTATATAGGAAAGATGTAAAAATGGCTTTTTGAAGATAGTTTCACTCATTTAGAAGAAGACAATGAAAAGTCTCCCTAAGTGTTCACAAATACAGTTCTTTCCTTTGATGTTACCCTAAATCTTTGCTTTGGAAAATGTGACAGACAGAATCTGGATGACAGATTTCTCAGTAATTATGCTAACTATTTATATTTATTCATTTCATAAATTTTTATTGGGTGCCTACTAGAGGAAAGAAAGTGAGGTAAAATACACTCACAGTCTATTAGCCATTATATAATCTGTATAAAAGAAGAGTTTAGAAAGTCATGAAACTGGACTTCCTTGGTGGCGCAGTGGTTAAGAATCCACCTGCCAATGCAGGGGACACAGGTTCGAGCCCTGGTCCATGAAGATCCCTCAAGCTGCGGAGCAACTAAGCCTGTGTGCCACAACTACTGAAGCTCACATGCCTAGAGCCCGTGCTCTGCAACAAGAGAAGCCACCGCGATAAGAAGCCCGCGCAATACAATGAAGAGTAGCCCCTGCTCACCGCAACTAGAGAAAGCCCGTGTGTGGCAACAAAGACCCAACGCAGCTATAAATAAATTAATTAATTAATTTTTTAAAAAGTCATGAAACTTTCTTAAAAGCATATACCGAGTGAACGATAGAGCACGTTCAGATACCTTCTTGTTATATATTTACTTGTCTAACCCCACTTTCATAATTTGTTCATATAAAAGATGTTCAATGGATGTTTGCCTATCAATTCAAAAGGATCTGCCTGTCTATAACAACAGTGACTGAGGAAGTCAACTACTGGCGATAAAGGTGCCATAAGTGAATCTGTTCTAATAGTCTTTATGTACTTTCCAGCCTTAGTAGTGTTCATAAAATCATATGGGAACTATGAAACCCTTAAACAATAGTTAACAGTTATTAACATTAAAAGTTTCTTAAAAACCTTACTGAGGTGGGTCAAGGGCTTGGACAGTGAAGGAAGCAAAAAGGACTAAAAGCTTAAAATATAATACAAGAACTATGGACAAAATTTTCTCTGCTGTTAGTTTTATGGGGACTCAAGTGAATACGGCATAGTAAGTAAAAAAGGGAGTGTTTGGTGGTAATGGAGAAAAGGGTTATCTTTTGCTCTTTAACACTTGTTAAGAAATTGCTGTGCCCTAAAGCACAAACTATACAAGAAATGACTTCCTAAGGGATTCTTTTAAAGGGATATATTGTTGAGACTTCACAGAAAGAAAAATATTCTAAATATCTTAGACTTTGCATCAGGAAAAAAATTCAAAGCTAATATATAACATTAATATGGATTAAATTCATGTGCCATGTTTCTCTGTGATCTTAATTTCTTAATCATTTTCTTGTCAGGAACATTATAAGATTTTTAGTACTTTTTTTAGAAAAAGCTTTTTGATTATCTACTTAATCACAAAGACAAATATCAAGAAAGCTACAACCACACAAAGTACTAAATATGATGTATTTGCATTATATGAGTTGCATCTAAGAATGGTATCTCTTTAAAGAAATTTTCAGGTAATTTATAATGTGATAAATTTTTCATTTGCAAGGAAAGAAGACATTAATATCAGAAAAATATATTTCAGAAACAAACTCATAATATTAAGGTTTGTACTCCATGCATTTATCTAACTGAAGAAAACTTTTCAGAGAGAATAGACTGTGGTTTGGAAAGAAATACAATTTTAATGGAAATAAATGGTATGAACTATACTGATAACTGCTGGGTTAATAACTGAAATGAATGGTCGAGTTTCAGGGGTTTATAGAAGTTAAAAAAAATGGGCTCTGGAGACAGGCTGCCTTGATTTGGATATTGGTTTTGCCACCGTAAGTTGTATGACTGTGGGTGAGTCATTGAATTTCTCTTTGTTTCATTGTGCCATCTGTAAAATGGGGGCAATAACGACATCAATTTCATATGATACTCAGGCACTTAGAATAGTGTTTAGCATAAAATCAATTCTATACAAGGGGTTGTTGTCATTTTCTAAGAAGGGTATTTGTGATGGGCAGCTAAGACAGATGCTGGAAGATCACTGGGAAACTGGAGAGTGGAGGTAATAATAAGAGCTGAAATTTTTAAAAAATATATTTGCCTCCATGATAGGCAGATGATAAAAATCATTGGCAAGTTCAGTTCATTTGTGAAAAGGACACATACACAGATAATATGCATACATCAGTACATTTTTAAGATAGTACGAGAAAATGGAAGTATATATAAAATATATAAACTTATTTTAAAAATAAGTTAGGGACTTCCCTGGTGGCGCATTGGTTAAGAGTCTGCCTGCCAACATAGGGGACACGAATTTGAGCCCTGGTCTGTGAAGATCCCACATGCTGTGGAGCAACTAAGCCTGTGCGCCACAACTACTGAGCCTGCGCTCTACAGCCTGCGAGCCACAACTACTGAAGCCTGTGTGCCACAACTACTGAAGCCCGCGCACCTAGAGCCCATGCTCCGCAACAAGACAAGCCACCGCAATGAGAAGCCCAGGCACCGCAACAAAGAGTAGCCCCCGCTCATGGCAACTAGAGAAAACCTGCGTGAAGCAACAAAGACCCAACAGAGCCAAAAAAAAAAAAAAAGAAAAAAGTCAAATAAATTTTCCTGAATAAAGGACAATTAGAAACTAAAGCATCTAAAAGAGCAAAAATATGTAAGTTTTACAATGTACAGATGCGCATAAAAGTTTAATTCTCTATTGACTTTGATATAGTGTTTGTGTTTAAGGTACTAGGGACAGTTGCTGCTACTTCATTATCTTCTCCACTATCCATTGTTGTTATCTTTCTAAAAATGAAAGCCTTCGTAGATAAGTTATTTTCAGAATCCCACTCAAAACTATTCAAAAAGGACATTTTCTCTTCCTTCTTAAATAAAAGCTTTGATATAAAAGAATGATATCAGCTTCATGGCAGCATAAGATGTCCTTGGTTTTGATCCTCCTTCACCACTGAAATTTGGCATTCATCCACGAACTAAAGTGCCTCTGTGGGAGTTGTGGAATCCAGCAACATACACCAAGGGACCCCAGAGAGGTTCCACCCACGTATGCATCAGGTAATAAGAAGACAGACTTCATTCAGTACAAGCTGTGGAACCAGCATGGGCCTGAGCACTGGCTCCAGCCCTGCTCAGCCATGGAATGGGAGCACCTGAAAAACACTGACTTATGTGGACACGCACAGAGGAGAGAGCCTTTGTAGAAGTCCAGGCTTCCAGAGAAGAAGTTTCAGGACTCTTTTGGAGCAAAAAACCATCTCTTCTGCAGGGGAAAGGGAGAGCAGTGAGTGAGCATCTGGCTTCCCAAGCAGTGAAA
This sequence comes from Balaenoptera physalus, assembly GCF_965194825.1. Lineage (NCBI taxonomy): Eukaryota > Metazoa > Chordata > Mammalia > Artiodactyla > Balaenopteridae > Balaenoptera > Balaenoptera physalus. The sequence continues at coordinate 66,897,706 of NC_138893.1, read as the reverse complement.
GAAGCTGTTATAGAAACCCATTTCTCACTCACAGCAGCCAGAGTATTAATCAAGAACTCCAAGACTGGGGAGTAGAGGGGAAGTTAAGGAAAGAGGTAGATAGGAATATCTGAGGGCATTAAAGGGACACAGTTTCTGCTGACTGTATCCTGGACTCCAGCAGACAGCCCACCCATGAGCTGCAGGGAAAATCTCACTCCAAGATCCCCCAAGTGGCCTTTGAATACCCACAATGACCTGAATTCCAAACTCACACCTCCCTCAACTCTGCAGCTGGCTCCTAGTACATGTTCCTGAGGGCGGTGGCAAGAGTGAGCTTGGATAGAGAGGGAGCATGTGCAGAAAACAGGCCAGTGTCTGTGGGCAAGGGAGAAGCCACAATCTTGAGCTGTAGTACCACCACCTTTGGGAAAACAAAAGAGAGGTTAGCAGCTGCCAGCCTGGTGCATTTTAAGATTGAGAGAAGACATACAAGAATTCTGCCACAAGAGGGAGCAAGACGTGTGGAGTAGGTATATCCATACAAGATCGGAGAAAGTCTCAGAATATTGCAACAAGACCAGTGAAAACTATCCCTCACTGATAAGAACAGATACTACACTTGATCTTAGCCAAAAGGCTGAGAAGTGATATACAATGGAATATTACTCAGCCATAAAAAGGAACGAAATTGAGTTATTTGTAGTGAGGTGGATGGACCTAGAGTCTGTCATACAGAGTGAAGTAAGTCAGAAAGAAAAACAAATATCATATGCTAACGCATATATATGGAATCTAAAAAAAAGGGACTGATGAACCTAGCGGCAGGGCAGGAATTAAGACGCAGATGTAGAGAATGGACTTGAGGACACACGGTGGGAAGGGGAAGCTGGGGCAAAGTGAGAGAAGCATTGACAAATATACACTACCAAATGTAAAATAGATACCTAGTGGGAAGCAGCAGCATAGCACAGGGAGATCAGCTCAGTGCTTTGTGATGACCTAGAGGGGTGGGCTAGGGAGGGTGGGAGGGAGGCTCAAGAGGGAGGGGATATGGGGATATATGTATGCATACGGCTGATTCACTTTGTTGTACAACAGAAACTAACATAGCATTGTGAAGCAATTACACTCCAATAAAGATGTATAAAAAAAAAAGTAAAAAAAAGTATCCCTCATGTGAAGACAGCTAATAAAGATTGGAGAGGTGACTGCTACTTCAAGTTCAAAAACAACAATGCAAACTCCAAAAAAAAAGTGAGGAATCAAGAAAACATGGTATCAACAAAAGATCACAATAATCATCCTGTAACCAAACCTAAAGTACACAGAGACCTGCAGTTTACCTGATAGAGAATTCAAAATAGCTATTTTGAGGAAACTCTATGAGCTACGAAAAAACACTGTAAGACAATTCAAGGAAATCAGGAAAACAAAACACAAACAAAATGAGAAATTCAACAAAGAGATAGGAATCTTAAAAAAAACAACAGAAATTCTAAAATTGAAAATTCAGTGAATGAAATGAAAAATGCAATAGAGAACATCAACATTAGAATAGACCAAGGAGAAGAAACAATCAGTGAATTAAAGGATACAAACTTTGAAATAACTCAGTAAGAGGAAAACAAAGAAAAAAGAATGAAGAAGACCAAAGAAAGTCTACATGATCTATGGAATACTATTGAAAGAGCCCAAATCAGGATCATTGGAGTTCCATAAGGAGAAGAGAGAGAAGGAGGCAGAAAGATTATTTAAAGAAATAATGACTGAGAATTTCCCAAACTTGGGGGAAGACTGGACTTCTAGTTCATGAAGCTAACAAATTACCCCATTATTTCATTACAAAAAGATCTTCTGAAAGACACACTATAATGAAATTGTCAAAAATCAAAGACAAAGAAACCTAAAAGCAGCAAGAAGAAAAAAGACTGTAACCTACAAAAGAATCTTCATTAAGCTATCAGCAAGTTTCTCAGCAGACACTTACAGGCCAGTAGAGAGTGGGATTATATATTCAAAGTTCTGAAAGAAAAAAATTGCCAACCAAGAATACTCTGCATGGCAAAATTATCCTTCAGGTATGAAGGAAAAATAAACACTTTCCCTGAAACACAAAAGCTGAGGGAGTTTGTCTCCACTAGGTCTGCCTTATAAAAAATAATGAAAGGATTTCTTCAAGTGAAATGAAAAGAAGCTAATTAGTTAAGTGAAAATATACAAAAATATAGAACACACTGGGAAAGTTAAATGTATAGTCAAATTCAGAAAACTCATTCTGTAGTATGATGGCAAGTTACCACTGAACTATAGTATAAAGGTTAAAGGAAAACAGCATTAAAAATAACGATAGCTACTTTAATTTGATAATATATAGTATAAAAAACGTACAATATAAAAAGAGATAAATTGTGACATTAAAAAAGTAAATGGGAAGGAGTAAAAGGGTAGATTTTTTTGTATTTAATCAAAGTTAAGTTGCTATCACCATAAAATAGACTTTTTAAATCTGTAAGATGTAAGCCTCACATGGTGACCACAGAGCAAAAACCTATATTAGATTCACAAAAGATAAAGAGAAGGAAATCAGAGCATACCCCCACAAAAAATCATCAGTTCACAAAGAAAGGCATAAAGAGAGGGAAAAACAGCAATGGGATTACAAAAGAACCAGAAAACAATTAATACAATGGCATTAATAAGTCCTTACATAGCAATAATCACTCTAAACACAAATTTATTGAATTATCCAATCAAAAAGCACAAAGTTTTTACCCTTTGACCAACATCACCCAATTCTCCTACCCCCCAGCCCCTGGTAACCACCATTTTACTCTCTGCATCTACAAAGCTTTTACTTTGTTAGAAGAGGAATAGTCTCCAAATCTAAAACACGACATAGTGATTATAGTTAACAATATTGTGTTATATATTGTAAAGTGGCTAATAGAGTAGACCTTAAATGTTCTCACACAAAAAAGAAATGATAATTATGTGACATGATTCAGGTGTTAACTAATGCTATGGTGGTAATCATATTGCAATATATAAATGTATCAAATCAACACCCTCGACATCTTAAACTTACACATTATGTCAATTATATCTCAGTAAATTTAAAAAATAGGAAAAAAACAAAAATGGGAAAAAATTTGATACAAAATTGTTACCAAAAAAACAAAAATGTGTACAGAGGAATATGAAAAAGGCGGTGGGGCGGGGAGAGAAAAGTAAGTGAGAAGGGAATAGAAGTGACTTTAGGCAAAATAATTGAACCTGCATATGATATGATAGAAACATTTTGCTCAGTTACTGAGAAGATTGCAAGTAAATCTAGAATAGTAGACACTAAAAATAGCTTGGAAAGTTAACAGACTACTGGATAAAATAAATATTGATGTTACCAATCAAAGAGCAACAGATAGAATGATTCCATAAGCACATGAAATTTTCTCAAAATTGAAGTTTTGCAAGGTGATTAACGTGAAATCAAAACTGTCTGTCTAAGCAAGAGCGGTGGCCTTTGTCATTTCTGAAAATTTAAAAAAAGTTTGAATAACCACTTGATTTGAGATTTTATTTCAATTTTAGCATGACCTATGTTAGAAATGTTTGAAGTAGCATCACATAGAGTGTAGTGAGAACAGCATCACATAGAGTGTAGTGAAAACTATAAAAGTGGAAGAAGGCATTGGAAATGTGGATACTCATAACTGCAAATGTGATGCTGTGGTACTTTCTGGTGTTTATGGACATGTACGACTGGTACCCACAGTCCTTGTAAAGTATTGACTTCTGCTTTTTCCACTCCCCACCCGTGGTTCACTTGCATCTGTACTTCATGGCTAATGTAATGGCTGAAGGAGTTGTAACTAGTTATTAACTGAACAATTACAACAATTAATAACAATTGTTAACTTGAATATCTCCAAGGTGAAGAGAGGTCAACTAACTAAAATCCATGGAAAACTGAAAAGTTTTAAAAATGTCACTTACATATACTATAACAGATCTATGAAGTACATACATATATGCATTCATAAACATATATATAGTCAATATATAGCTATGTCTATAACAAAATATTTGGTTTGACTCACTAGCAGGGCTTCCCTATGATGTTTTGGTAAACCAGTGAGCATATTTTAATTGTTAAAAAGTGCTGTCATAAACTAAATGGATCAGATGAAGATATGTGCTAAAAACCTTTCAGATGCTCTATGGGGAATATAGGGCAGGTATATTCTGAATCTGCCTGATAAATTTGTTCAAATAGTTGATATTATATATTAAGCATATTTTGATATATAATATCAAAAGCATAAGCATATTGATATTATAATCTATATATTTGGTATCATTTATCAAGCATATTTTAATAAATAATTACTTGAAGTATACCTCCCTTATTCCTAAAAGGGTTTGAAGTTGGTGCAAAAAAATAGCAAAGAATTAAAAGAAACACATTAATAAAATGGGGGAAAGAAAAGAACACAAAATATAGATTATACTCTGAATTCCTGGAATTACTTACTAAGACCAATCTGTAATAGTTCCTCTTCTTCCTCCTCCTCATCCTTCTTCATCTTCATTAGTTTAAAATCTAAAGAAAAAAGATATCAGCACTTATTCATTGAGAAAGTATTTTGTGGATATATCAATCCTCAACCATTTGAAATCTTTACTGTTTAGCATTGAATGATGGAATAGAACTCCATCATAGTATATCTTACTTTTACTTGAACAGGGGCACAAGTTATATAATAGCTAATACTTATTCAATACTTACTAAATGCCAGATTCTGTTCTAAGAACCTTACCTGTTGAAACTCATAATTCTCTCAAACCAGCCACGTAATAAATACTATTATTATCTTCACTTTATAGAACCTGGGGTCCTGAAGTTTTAGGTTATAACTTTATATGGAACATATCTGAACCTTACAGAGCCAGTGATCTTAACCACTATGTTACACTGACTGTGAGTATACCACAGATTGATATATTTCTCTCAAACATGATAACCATGTAAAAAACTAAAAATATAATACAATACTTCTTGTCATTAAGTCATGTAATAATTACTTATTGAGTAACTATTATTGTCCTAGGAAAATATTAAGTTATGTGATAAAATGTCCTCTGATACTTATTTTAAAAGATGATGCTCTATATTATTACTCTTATTATATTTGGATTTCTTGAAAATATTTTTGAATGGAAATAATTTTATTTATATTTCAACCAATGCAAATAAAAATCTATATTCAATATTTATTGTTTTCATATATATTATCCCAGGATTATAGTCTACTCCAAATGAAATTCAGCCAAATCTAAATAATTTTAACAATAGACCTCAGGCAATTTCCTCATTTATCTACACAAACTATAACTGAATAATGAGATGGCAAGTTTTTTTGTAATTTTAAGTCCACTTTGTTATTCACTTAGCTTTTGTTCCCATACTGATTCAGTATGCCATTGTGATTACAGCATGTGTGTTGGCAACAAATTCATAACTGTGTTACGACTCTGTTTTCATATCTCTGAAACATCCATGAAAGTATGTGTTCATGGGGTAGTTTGGAGGAATTAATGAGATAATGTCGGTAAAGCACTGTTGCCAGCGTATACTGGCTTTTAATAAGCCAGAATATAGTGGTTTTTAAAAAGCCATTTTAATGATGAGTTTATAAACCATATTTGATATCTCAAATATCTCTCTTTTGACTACATTTGTAGCCTTGAAATTCTCCAGCACTGGCCTCTTTCATTATTTGTCATATTATACAGACACTGAGCACTTACTGAAGTCAAGATGTGTGCAAAGTGTTAGATATACAAAAATCTTGGCCAGCCCTGTTCCCTTACTGCATTAGATTTAATAATTAAAGCATTATTTGGGTTAGACCAAAATATCACAAACTTCCTTGGGTAAGGTGTTATAGAGAAGGAGAACAGGATGTACCTCTTTCTCAGTACATTTTGATGAGCCAAGTGACACACCCCTGAATAACAAGGTAAATTTACTGAACATTCTCTTCCAGTTCTAGCGCTATAAATATGTAAATTATAGATTATTCTTAAGTAATTTTTTTTCCTTCAAAATGTTTCTCTACCTTGTCTGGCTTGGCCAGTTTTACAGGTTTCTCAGTTCCTTCTCATTAGGCTATTTTTGTTTGTTTCTCGAATCAACATACAACAAAACTTAACAAAAGACAGGTGCAAACTATTTGAAAACTCATGAGATACTATTTTGACAGATTCAGTAGACGGAAATCCCAGTAACTATTGGTTTGGGGAAATTCTGGCATCTGTATTTGGCACAGAACTGAGCAGCAAAACTTATGCTGCACTTGAATTCTGATAAACACACACACATGCAAACATATACACAAAAATGGTTTTGAAAAGAAGCTGTCTAGGTTGGAGAAAAGGTTTCTATAAATGAAGGAAATAGGCTTTCTTTAGGCATGATACATTTGACTGCTTTTTAAAATTTCCCATCAAGCGGGATGTAAATGTAAATTTGAACTGTAGAATTGAGAGAAATGACTGAATATTTCAGCATTCCTAAACATAAGTATATTCACAAATATCGCTGTGAAATTGGAAACTTGAGAGAAAAGTGTCTTTGTATTACGTTCCTTGATAACTACACTCCTTTTCCATTTTTCCATTAAAATCTGACGGTGCACACACTCGATTGTGACACATTCAACTTGCTTTTCATCAAAGATTATTCATTTTCATAGCAACTACTGGGACTAGGAACTAGCACCATACTCTCTATATTACTTTCCTATTCATGGAGGAAGGATGGACATAGAAGAAAGTAGATGACCAAGGGCAGGAAAAGCAATCAAAATATAAATTCTCATTTCAGAAATAAATGAGTTAGTGTCAAACATATGGATAGTATAGAAATCAGTTCAAAGTAAATGCTAAATATTAGTAATTATTAAAATAACCCAGGTATCATCCAGGACCCTCCCTGCTTCTTAAGATCTGAGTAAAAAATGCTTGAAATGCCCCAAATTCCATAGATTTTGGATGTTCAAAACTGTTAAAAGAATTTCAAGTTTCTCATGTAAATATATTATAAATTTGCATTTATATTTGAAGTCAAAGGCTAATTTATTTTTCTTCTATATTATTCATCCTCTCATATTTCATAGCAGATAGGAAGTATTCAATTAAGGTCCACGAAAGGTTACATCTCAGGTTAAAAGCATGATGTCTTGGGCATGATAGCATTTAAATCAACATTTTTTAAATTCAATTCAATTAAATATTAAAAAGAGACATTGTTATTTGAAGCAAGAAATTTAGTAAGTAAATTTAATGGTAAATTATCAAGGTGTTAATACTGCTATCAACTAACAGAAGGATTAACTAAGAAAAGCAAACACGCAGATTTCAGTCTGGTTTCCTATCTCATGTAAATTAGGCAGAGAAATATCATGGAGTGTCTAGAAAATCTGACTACCAGGAGATAAGATGTAAATTAAGTAATTAGAAAGCAGTAAAGCATCATTTTTTTTAGTGTAGAATGGGAGATAGCCAAGAAAGAAAGGGAAAACACAGAAGTGTTGAAATGAAAAAAAAAATCACTTGGAAAACTCAGAAACTTCCACGGCATGCAAGGCAGTGAAAACTGCTTCTTAATCTTAATACTGAAGAGAAAATAGCCAATCTCTCTTACAGTGGTCTATCTACTACTCTGAATTATATCCTGACATCAATAGGTAGTATATATTTTCATGTTGGACATTGTGAACAGGAAGCAAAGAGGCAGGTGGCTTTGTGGTCAGGATGTCAGTGACAGCTTAGATTCTGCACTCCCTTCCCATCCTGCCTTATTTATTTTAGAAAAGAATCACTTTAGTTATGGGAGAGAGAAATAACACAATACCAAATTTATTTACTTCTTATATAAGAAAGCTAAAAATGCATAGCTGTTTGACTCCAGAACATCTGATCTTTTACAGGAGGCACAGGAAAAGATGCCTGCTGGGGCTGCCTGCCTCCATACAGTGATGTGTTTTGAGAGTTTACTTTTGCATTTCTTAACTTTATTCCTGTCACTTTAGAGGAGGATGTTTTGAACCTACCATCTGCATGTTGTAGGCAACATTCACTTCAATAAACTCAATAAAATGTTACCCTGGTATATTTCTGACTCTGCAAGTAACCAAAATAAGCTATTTTCCCCCTTAAATGTGCTTCAGTTTCTCCAGTGGTGAAATATATGAACTCGTTTCTTAACAACTGAGAATGATGTTGTGAGTATAGAACATTCTGCTAAAGGTCAGAAGGAGGATATGTCAGAAATTTCTGTAGCTGAATTTCAGAATTTTAGACAGAGACATATTTTAATTGGATCAAATAGGTTACAATACTAGTAAATCCATTTCAGACCCTTCAGGGACATGCTGATATAGGAACTTGTGCAATTTAAAAGTGAAAGAACATTGTGTATGGGCGAACTTTAAAATCATTCCAAAGTAAAGGTAAAAGGTTTATTTATGTTTGCTTATCTACAGTTCATATACTTTCTTGTTTTTGCTGTTGTCATTTTTGTTCTTCTTGTTTTTCCTCCTCCTCCTCGTTGTCGTTGTCTCCTCCTCCCCTCCCCCTCCTCCTCCTCCCCTTCTTCTTCTTCTTTCTTCTTATTCTTCATAAAATTCAGTGTTTGCTAAACTGAAAGCACTAAACAAAAAAATAATCATTTTGCAGAATTTGTCTTAAAGTGACATGCATAGCATCTATTCCAATGATGTTTTTTATGTTTCCTTTTACTCTATTTTGAGGAAATCTTTTGATTTGGGTTTTATTGATGAGGTAGGCAAAAATAACAGCTCCCAAATGTTTTAATCCCTAAAATGAATATGTTATGGCAAAAAAGGCTTTGCAGATATGATTAAAGACCTTGTGCTGGGGAGATTATTCTCGATTATCCAGAGATAATCCAATATATAATCACAAAAGTCCTTATAAGGAAAAGAGAGTGACAGAAGTGTTAGAGAAGATGTGACAACAAAATAGAGGTTGGTTGGAGTGATATGATTGCTAGAAGAGGGCCAGGAGCCAAGGAATGGGGGCAACTTCCAGAAGCTGAAAAGGCAAGGAATGGTTTCTCCCCTAGAGCCTCCAGAAAGAAAGTAGCCAAGCGGGCATGTTGATTTTAGCCCCATAATACTCATTTTACACTTCTGACCTTCAGAATGATAAAAAACAATACATTTGTCCTGCTTTAAGTCACTGCATTTGTGGTACCTTTTTATAGCATCAATAGGAACCTAATACAATTGACAATTCATTTTGAGCCCTAACAGTAGACCACATTTAGTCTTAATAAAAAATCACATAGCTCACATGAGAGTGTTTATATAATAGATTAACAGTATATACAGAGGAATATTTTTCCTCTTATAGAGAAAATAGAATAGTATACATGTTCTGCCCAGGGAGGAAGCTCTTCACCCTTTGACACAATCTATAAATCATTATTCCCCATTATTAAAATTTTTTTTCTCATTTTTATAGCATGCAGCAGAAAATCAGGCAAACCTGAGATAGCGGTATCTATAGCAGAGATGCTAGTTAGCAGAAAGCTTATCAACATAGCACAAGGACCTTGTCACATATACACTTGTGACAGAAATTTCAGAGATGCTACTGGGAGATTGGGACCCTGAAAGTAAAATAGTGGTTCAGGATACGTACTTAACATCTGAGTTTTGAGCAGCAGATAGAGACTGTAATTCATAATTAAGACCCTTTCTTAAAGAAGCTTCTTTCCACTGTTGATTGCAGTGGGCCAGGAAAAGGGTGAAACACAAAAGCAATCAGAAAACCTTATTCAAGTAAAAGAGGAGAGATATCCACATCAGATGGAACAGAGAAAATATTATTTTCCACACATGGTTTGAGATTTTACCAGTTTCTTCATTGGGAAGGATTAGAATTCAAAACCAGTCTCCTTATTTATTCATCATCCTTGTAAATGTGTGGACTCTTGGATTCTTCTTTTATTTTATGAATTTTAATCCTTTACTATCATTTTTTCTTTTGATGTTTAAATTGTCTCATATTTGCAACAGCCAAATCTCTACCTTCTACAAAACAAGTGGCTTGGACTGAAAGTATCAATATATTGAAACACAATAATTGAGCATCTTAGATTAAAAGAGAATAAAGAGACATGCCATCTGAGTACAATGCATGCCCAAGATTTCATTTTGCCTTAAAGGACTTTATTGTGACAGTTAGTAAAATCTGAACAAAATCTATAGATTAGGAAATAGTATTATATCTGTAATGAAGAATGAAGAGAGAATCAGATGTTCAGGGACAGACCTGAAATCTGGGATATAGCAATATAAGGAGTAAAATAAAGAGCTCTCCTGGTCTTTGACAGTCATCTATGGGCCCATCTATGGGTCTTACTTGAGTGTTAAAAAGAATGCAGAGATAAAATGAGGGGGCATTTAGAAAATTATTTGTTTAACAAAACTCAGTCCTGTCTATTTTTACACTCACTTGAATTACACTAGTGTGTAGGGTTTTCAGGTTTAGCAAATAAAAATACAAGAAGTCCACTTAAATTTGAATTTCATTCAGCCACAAAAATTAATGAAGCACTGACTCATGGTACAAAATAGATGAAACTTGAAAACATTATACTAAGTGAAAGAAGCCAGACACAAAAGGTCACATATTACGTGATCTCATTTACATGAAATGTCCAGAATAGGCAAATCTATAGAGACAGAAAGTAAATTAGTGGTTGTCAAGGGCTGATGGGAAAGGAGGCATGGGCAGTGAGTGCTAACTGGTTCAGGGTTTCTTTTTGGGGTAACAAAAATGTGCTGGAATTAGTATATATGATTGCACAATTTTGTGACTATTGTAAACCCACTAAATTGAACACTTTGAGTAAATTCTGTGGGATATGAGTTATATCTCAAAAAAAAAAATCCTAATAAAAATTTAAACAAAACAAAACAAACACACACACACACGCACACATACACCCAATAAGCTGACCAGATTTGGTCAGCAGGCCAGAGACTGCCAACCCTTGCCCTATACCAGTGGTTTTTGTCCCAGACAGCACATCAAGGTCAATTTGAGAGGCTTTAAAAATGCTGATGCTAGACCCTCCCTTCTATGACACTGATTCAGTTGGTCTAGGATGGAGCTTGTTTGTACTATCCAGGTGATTCTGTGGTGCAGCCATGATAGAGAAAAAACACTGATCTAGATAAGTGTTTCTGGCTTCAGGTTTAGCCCAGATCTTTTGTAAACTTGTGGTAGGCAGAATAATAACCTGCCAAAGATGTCCAAGTCTGAATTCTGAAACCTTTGAATGGCAAACTACTTTATATGGCAAAAGGGACTTTGCAGATGTGATCAAGTTAAGAACATAGAGATGGGGAAATTTTCTTGAATTATTTGTGTGGCCCAAGCTAATCTCATGGGTCCTTAAAAGCAGAAATCTTTCCTGGCTCTGGTCAGAGGAAGATGTGACTACAGAAGAAAGGTTGAAGAGATATAAATTGTCTGGTTTTAAGAAAGAAGGAGGTCACAAACCAAGAAATGTGGATGGTTTCTAGAAGCTGGGAAAAGCAAGGAAACAGGTTCTCCCCTAAAGCTTCCAGGAAGGAACATAACCTTGGTGGCACCTTGAATTTCACCCATGTTGAACTTCTAACCTACAGAAACTTAAGATAATAAATTTATCTTGTTCTAAGTCAAAAGAAAGTTGAATTTTTAGATAAACAATGTTTTTTCTTTCTTTTTTTAAGTGTAAGTATGTTACATGCAATATTGGGGGCATATTTATATTAAATATTTATGTATTGTTTATCTTCAACTCAAATTTAATTGACTCTCCTGCATTTTACCTGGTGACCCTCCTAGTGTGTTAATTGAAAAAAAAATTCAACTGAAAGGTTAATGTTTCTGGAATATGAGTTTATAATAAATTTGCTGAATCTTATAATGGTGCACATAAAATACACTTAAAAACAATACAATTAATTAATTAGCCTTTCCTTTGGTGTTATGGACGATCTTGTAGTAACTTACTTAAGTGATAAGTTTGAAAAAAACTGAATGCTCAGCTAAAATTTAGTTTCAAAAATGTTTTCCTATGTAAATATAGATACTTAAAACCTTAAATTTTTGAGAAAAAATCATATATCACTTTTTATCAGGAATACTAATAAAAATACTTGGCAGATATATTCTAAGTCACTCTATACTACTGGGACTTCTTATATACCTAACATGCACTTTCACCAATACAAAACTCCAAATGAAACAGAGTTTCATTAATCACTAACTTCATTAGCATGAACTCAAATTTGCACTTTACTCAAAAAATTCATTGAGAATGAAAAAATATTAAAGTATATATAATGTAAATGTGGTTTTTCTCTTTGGAGATTTAAGCCACTGCAATCTTTTTACCTTAGGGAAATGGGTGATGGAATTTTCAAAGCAAGAATATAAATCAACAGGCTTGTCATTTCTCTGAAAGACTACTACATTAATGACAGCAATTATTTTTAAAGGACTGTTTTGAAATGTGTGGAACTGAGCCTTAATAATTTAGCTGTCTCTTTATAAATGTACTCTCCTTCATCTATGAGAATTAAGTTACTTCTCGAACCTCATCAGCAGTGATGTGTCTACACTATTTCATCCCTGCCCACTGCCCTAGTTCTTCTTCTGATGAACAACAAACAGGGTGCTCAGGCTTGTTGGGGGTAGCTAGATATGTTGCAATGCCCACAGATAAATAAAAGGAGCTGCCCCAAAACCTTGACTCCTGTAGAATCAAGGTTTTTCTGCTCACAGATTCATCGATTTTTTCCAAGTTATCAGAAGTGTTATTTTATATTATAGATTTTGCAAGTACACTGGAATAGAGATGCATGGGTCTGTTGATCTTCTGATTCCAGACATAAAGTCAGCACAAACAGGTTGCACCTTTTCAAGCTTGGAAATGTAGCTATTTTTTTGCCTTTGAATTGTATACCTGTTGCTGAAGACCTCACTGTATCGAGCATTTGCCTTGAAAATTTGGGAGTAGTTCTTGGCCCAAAGCAACAATATTTTCTCTGGTCACTTGGTGGAGTCTGAGGTGTGCTATGGAAAAATAATTCTTTTTTTTCAGGATTTTTTTAAAATTTTATTTATTTTTTTTATACAGCAGGTTCTTATTAGTCATCCATTTTATACACATCAGTGTATACATGTCAATCCCAATCGCCAATTCAGCACCCCACCATCCCCACCCCCCCGCGGCTTTCCTCCCTTGGTGTCCATACGTTTGTTCTCTACATCTGTGTCTCAACTTCTGCCTTGCAAACTGGTTCATTTGTATCATTTTTCTAGGTTCCATATACATGCATTAATATACGATATTTGTTTTTCTCTTTCTGACTTACTTCACTCTGTATGACAGTCTCTAGATCCATCCATGTCTCAACAAATGCCTCAATTTTGTTCCGTTTTATGGCTGAATAATATTCATTGTATATATGTACCACATTTTCTTTATCCATTCATCTGTCGATGGGCGTTTAGGTTGCTTCCATGATCGGGCTATTGTAAACAGTGCTGCAATGAATATTGCGGTGAATGTGTCTTTTTGAATTATGGTTTTCTCTGTGTACATGCCCAGTAGTGGGACCGCTGGATCATATGGTAATTCTATTTTTAGTTTTTTAAGGAACCTCCATACTGTTCTCCATAGTGGCTGTATCAATTTACATTCCCACCAACAGTGCAAGAGGGTTCCCTTTTCTCCACACCCTCTCCAGCATTTGTTGTTTGTAGATTTTCTGATGATGCCCATTCTAACTGGTGTGAGGTGATACCTCATTGTAGTTTTGATTTGCATTTCTCTAATAACTAGTGATGTTGAGCAGCTTTTCATGTGCTTCTTGGACATCTGTATGTCTTCCTTGGAGAAATGTCTATTTAGGTGTTCTGCCCATTTTTGGATTGGGTTGTTACTTTCTTTAATACTGAGCTGCATGAGCTGTTTATATATTTTGGAGATTAATCCTTTGTCCACTGATTCGTTTGCAAATATTTTCTCCCATTCTGAGGGTTGTCTTTTCATCTTGTTTCTGGTTTCCTTTGCTGTGCAAAACCTTTGAAGTTTCATTAGGTCCCATTTGTTTATTTTTGTTTTTATTTCCATTACTCTAGGAGGTGGATCAAAAAAGATCCTGCTGTGATTTATGTCAAAGAGTGTTCTTCCTATGTTTTCCTCTAAGAGTTTTAGAGTGTCCGGTCTTATATTTAGGTCTCGAATCCGTTTTGAGTTTATTTTTGTGTATGGTGTTAGGGAGTGTTCTAATTTCATTCTTTTACATGTAGCTGTCCAGTTTTCCAAGCACCACTTATTGAAGAGACAGTGTTTTCTGCATTGTATATCTTTGCCTCCTTTGTCATAGATTAATTGACCATAGGTGCGTGGGTTTATCTCTGGGCTTTCTATCTTGTTCCATTGATCTATGTTTCTGTTTTTGTGCCAGTACCATATTGTTTTGATTACTGTAGCTTTGTAGTATAGTCTGAAGTCAGGGAGTATGATTCCTCCAGCTCCGTTTTTTTCCCTCAAGACTGCTTTGGCTATTTGGGGTCTTTTGTGTCTCCATACAAATTTTAAGATTTTTTGTTCTAGTTCCGTAAAAAATGCCATTGGTAATTTGATAGGGATTGCATTGAATCTGTAGATTGCTTTGGGTAGTATAGTCATTTTCATAATATTGATTCTTCCAATCCAAGACCATGGTATATCTCTCCATCTATTGGTATCATCTTTAATTTCTTTCATCAGTGTCTTATAGTTTTCTGCATACAGGTCTTTTGTCTCCCTAGGTAGGTTTATTCCTAGGTATTTTATTCTTTTTGTTGCAGTGGTAAATGGGAGTGTTTCCTTAACTTCTCTTTTAGATTTTTCATCATTAGTGTATAGGAATGCAAGAGATTTCTGTGCATTCATTTTGTATCCTGCAACTTTACCAAATTCACTGATTAGCTCTAGTAGTTTTCTGGTGGCATTTTTAGGATTCCCTATGTATAGTATCATGTCATCTGCAAACAGTGACAGTTTTATTTCTTCTTTTCCAATTTGTAATCCTTTTATTTCTTTTTCTTCTCTGATTGCTGTGGCTAGGACTTCCAAAACTATGTTGAATAATAGTGGTGAGAGTGGACATCCTGTCTTGTTCCTGATTTTAGAGGAAATGCTTTCAGTTTTTCACCATTGAGAATGATGTTTGCTGTGGGTTTGTCGTATATGGCCTTTATTATGTTGAGGTAGGTTCCCTCTAGGCCCACTTTCTGGAGAGTTTTTATCATAAATGGGTGTTGAATTTTGTCAAAAGCTTTTTCTGCATCTATTGAGATGATCATATGGTTTTTATTCTTCAATTTGTTAATATGGTGTATCACATTGATTGAGTTGTATATATTGAAGAATCCTTGCATCCCTGGGATAAATCCCACTTGATCGTGGTGTATGATCCTTTTAATGTGTTGTTGGATTCTGTTTGCTAGTATTTTCTTGAGGATTTTTGCATCTATATTCATCAGTGATATTGGTCTGTAATTTTCTTTTTTTGTAGTATCTTTGTCTGGTTTTGGTATCAGGGTGATGGTGGCCTCATAGAATGAGTTTGGGAGTGTTCCTTCCTCTGCAATTTTTTGGAAGAGTTTGAGAAGGATGGGTATTAGCTCTTCTCTAAATGTTTGATAGAATTCACCTGTGAAGCCATCTGGTCCTGGACTTTTGTTTGTTGGAAGATTTTTAATCACAGTTTCAATTTCATTACTTGTGATTGGTCTGTTCATATTTTCTGTTTCTTCCTGGTTCAGTCTTGGAAGATTATACCTCTGTAAGAATTTGTCCATTTCTTGCAGGTTGTCCATTTTATTGGTATAGAGTTGTTTGTAGTGGTCTCTTAGGATGCTTTGTATTTCTGCGGTGTATGTTGTAACTTCTCCCTTTCATTTCTAATTTTACTGATTTGAGTCCTCTCCCTCTTTTTCTTGATGAGTGTGGCTAATGGTTTATCAATTTTATCTTCTTAAAGAACTAGCTTTTAGTTTTATTGATCTTTGCTATTGTTTTCTTTGTTTCTATTTCATTTATATCTGCTCTGATCTTTATGATTTCTTTCCTTCTGCTAACTTTGGGTTTTGTTCTTCTTTCTCTAGTTCCTTTAGGTGTAAGGTTAGATTGTTTATTTGAGATTTTTGTTTCTTGAGGTAGGCTTCTATAGCTATAAACTTCCCTCTTAGAACTGCTTTTGCTGCATCCCAGAGCTTTTGGATCATCGTATTTTCACTGTCATAGGTCTGTAAGTATTTTCTGATTTCCTCTTTGATTTCTTCAGTGATCTCTTGGTTATTTAGTAACGTCTTGTTTAGCCTCCATGTGTTTGTGTTTTTTTCCCTGTAATTCATTTCTAATCTCAGAGCGTTGTGGTCAGAAAAGATGCTTGGTATGATTTCAATTTTCTTAAATTTACTGAGGCTTGATCTGTAACCTAAGATGTGATCTATCCTGGAGAATGTTCCGGGCACACTTGAGAAGAAAGTGTAATCTGCTCTTATTGGATGGAATGTCCTATAAATATCAATTAAATCTATCTGGTCTATTTTGTCATTTAAAGGTTCTGTTTCCTCATTTATTTTCATTTTGGATGATCTGTCCATTGGTGTAAGTGAGGTGTTAAAGTCCCCCACTATTATTGTGTTACTGTCGATTTCCTCTTTTATAGCTGTTAGCAGTTGCCTTATGTATTGAGGTGCTCCTATGTTGGGTGCATATATATTATTTATACTTGTTATATCTTCTTCTTGGATTGATCCCTTGATCATTATGTAGTAGCCTTCCTTGTCTCTTGTAACATTCTTTATTTTAAAGTCTATTTTATCTGATATGAGTATTGTTACTCCAGCTTTCTTTTGATTTCCATTTGCATGGAATATCTTTCTCCATCCCCTCACTTTCAGTCCGTATTTGTCCCTAGGTCTGAAGTGGGTCTCTTGTAGACAGCATATATATGGGTCTTGTTTTTGTATCCATTCAGCAAGCCTGTGTCTTTTGGTTGGAGCATTTAATCCATTCACGTTTAAGGTAATTATTGCTATGTATGTTCCTATTACCATTTTCTTAATTGTTTTGGGTTTGTTTTTGTAGGTCTTTTTCTTCTCTTGTGTTTCCCACTTAGAGAAGTTCCTTTAGTATTTGTTGTAGAGCTGGTTTGGTGGTGCTGAATTCTCTTAGCTTTTGCTTGTCTGTAAAGCTTTTGATTTCTCTGTCGAATCTGAATGAGATCCTTGCCAGGTAGAGTAATCTTGGTTGTAGGTTCTTCCCTTTCATCACTTTAAGTATATCATGCCACTCCCTTCTGGCTTGTAGAGCTTCTGCTGAGAAATCAGCTTTTAACCTTATGGGAGTTCCCTTTTATGTTATTTGTCGCTTTTCCCTTGCTGCTTTCAATAATTTTTCTTTGTCTTTAATTTTTGCCAATTTGATTACTATGTGTCTTGGCATGTTTTTCCTTGGGTTTATCCTGTATGGGCCTCTCTGAGCTTCCTGGACTTGGGCGGCTATTTCCTTTCCCATGTTAGGGAAGTTTTTGACTATAATCTCTTCAAATATTTTCTCTGGTCCTTTCTCTCTCTCTTTCCCTTCTGGGACCCCTATAAAGTGAATGTTGTTGCATTTAATGTTGTCCCAGAGGTCTCTTAGGGTGTCTTCATTTCTTTTCATTCTTTTTTCTTTATTCTGTTCCGCAGCAGTGAATTCCACCATTCTGTCTTCCAGATCACTTATCCGTTCTTCTGCCTCAGTTATTCAGCTATTGATTTCTTCTAGTGTAGTTTTCATTTCAGTTATTGTATTGTTCATCTCTATTTGTTTGTTCTTTAATTCTTCTAGGTCTTTGTTAAACATTTCTTGCATCTTCTCAATCTTTGCCTCCATTCTTTTTCCAAGTTCCTGGATCATCTTCACTATCATTATTCTGAATTCTTTTTATGGAAGGTTGCCTATTTCCACTTCACTTAGTTGTTTTTCTGGGGTTTTATCTTGTTCCTTCATCTGGTACATAGCCCTCTGCCTTTTCATCTTGTCTATCTTTCTGCAAATGTGGTTTTTGTTCCACAGGATGCAGGACTATAGTTCTTCTTGCTTCTGCTGTCTGCCCTCTGGTGGATGAGGCTATCTAAGAGGCTTGTGTAAGTTTCCTGATGGGAGGGATTGGTGGTGGGTAGAGCTGACTGTTGCTCTGGTGGGCAGAGCTCAGTAAAACTGTAATCCACTTGACTGTTGACGGGTGGGGCTGGGTTCCCTCCCTGTTGGTTTTTTGGCCTGAGGCAACCCAACACTGGAGACTACCTGGGCTCTTTAATGGGGCTAATGACAGACTCTAGGAGGGCTCAGGGCCAAGGAGTATTTCCCAGAACTTCTGCTGCCAGTGTCCTTGCCCCCACCGTGAGCCACAGCCACCCGCTGCCTCTGCAGGAGACCCTCCAACACCAGCAGGTAGGTCTGGTTCAGTATCCCCTGGGGTCACTGCTCCTTCCCCTGCGTCCCGATGTGCACACTACTTTGTGTGTGCCCCCCAAGAGTGGAGTCTCTGTTTCCCCCAGTCCTGTCAAAGTCCTGCAATCAAATCCCACTAGGCTTCAAAGTCTGATTCTCTAGGAATTCCTCCTCCTGTTGCCGGACCCCCAGGTTGGGAAGTCTGACATGGGACTCAGAACCTTTACTCCAGTGGGTGGACTTCTGTGGTATAAGTGTTCTCCAGTGTGTGAGTCACCCACCCAGCAGTTATGGGATTTGATTTTACTGTGATTGCGCCCCTCCTACCGTCTCACTGTGGCTTCTCCTTTGTCTTTGGATGTGGGGTATCTTTTTGGTGAGTTTCTGTGTCTTCCTATTGATGACTGTCCAGCAGCCAGTTGTTACTCTGGTGCTCTCGCAAGAGGGAGAGCACGTCCTTCCACTCTGCCATCTTGGTTCCTCTCCGAAAAATAATTCTTAATAAGGAAAAAAAAGTATCTCCTCTGTGGTCCTGCTCCAGAGCCTAACATATTATTATTATAATTTCATCCTATAGTTTAAGGCAAGAGCCTGCAAATGTTTTGTATAAAGGGCAAATTAGTAAATATTTTCAGTTTTATGGATATAAGGTCTCAGTTACAACGACTCAACTCTGTCCTTGCAACACTGAGGAAGTCATAGAAAATATGTAAATACAATGGAGTATGGCTATGGCTGTGTTCCAATAAATTTTATTTACAAATACAGGTAATAGGACAGATTTGACCTGTAGGGTATAGTATCGTCTACCTCAGTAAAAGCAATACCTCTTTAGAAGGCCTTGGTAAACTTGAAACCTTTTGGAAAAGAACCATATTAAGTCATGTCCTGTCTTTCATAATTTATTGTAAACTGTCTTATCAAATTTTCAACCAGTTGTCTGAAGACTGGGAAAAATACAGAATTTTTTGGTAGAGGAAAAGTAAATTCAAGGACAAAGCATTCTACAAATATGTCCTATAGAATGCTAAAGTAGGAGACGAACAGATATTATAATAAAAAGGATCAACTGTGATTTTGAAATTCTAATTTTAAAAAGTTAATTGGCTTTCTTTGCTCTAGAATTGTCAGTCTTTAATACGCTAATATATATTGTAGATCTCCAAGACTGGATTATAATATAAATTGTATTCCAACTAGTACCTTAATTTCACACTGCAGAGGTAAAAATATCTAGCCAGCTTTAAATATATAATTCCTCTTCAAGATGAATGGCAGAGAATGGTACTCAATTCTAGAGTGTTTATTATAATGAAAATTGTGGTGATGCAAAGGAGAAAATCATAATAGGCATTCATGCTTTGGAATTATCATCTCTAGAAAGCTATAAATAAGCCACGGAATTCTGAAAATTATCTTTGGAAAATTAAAGTTACATAATGCTAACTTTAAATATTTATTTATCTACCTATACATTTCTTAACTTTTAATGTACATTTGTATTATACTGATAAGAAAAAGTTTATCATTGCCATGCTCCTACATTTTGTCATTCCTCATGTATTTCTTTGGCTTCTTCCAAGCACTGAGAACTGAATGAGGCTCCGGATTTGGAACAGAACACATTATTTTTCTAAGCGTTTTTCTGGTTTTCAGGGGCCTCACTTTACTCCCCTAAATTTTAAGTCTTTCACATTACCTCTAATTGTTCAACATGCTTGATAAAGGCTAATTCTTTTTAAGCACTGTATCATGAGCTCCAAAATTACCTTTCACTACTTCTTTCCTTCTCCACCTTGTGTAATTACTCATTCTATTTTCTAGGTCTACAAAGGAAAAAAACCAATTTCTGCCAAATAATATAAACTAATGTTAAATTCTCCATGAATATATTTTCATTCTAAAAGTTATGTGGTAGTAAATTATCAAAATTCCTAATCCCATTTTAATTTTAATATTGCTCATTTCATATTTTGCAGATTATACATTGATCTGTACGTTCTTTCATCTGTCTATTGTTCTATTATCTCTCTGTTCCTACTATTTCTATTGTCTGTCATATTTCAAATGTCTGTTTCCATACTTTAATGCAAACAAATTTCCTAATATTTTATGGTATAAGTACAATTGTAGAACAAATTTTGTAGTAGAAATGGGACCATATGGCTACATGTGTGAAGTCCTTGATATGTGCCAGGTATGATACTTCTATTAATTCTACTCCTTGCAAATATATCACAAGAATGACATTATTATACACTCATCTAATGCGGGAAACTGAGAATTCGAGAATTTAAGTACTATCCATCTGGAGAATCTTACTTTGA
Source organism: Balaenoptera physalus (assembly GCF_965194825.1). NCBI lineage: Eukaryota > Metazoa > Chordata > Mammalia > Artiodactyla > Balaenopteridae > Balaenoptera > Balaenoptera physalus. Next base: position 66,876,811 of record NC_138893.1, on the reverse strand, counting down.
ACTCAGGTATGTATGACTCAATAATCTCATTTTTTCCACCACAACGTATTGACTCTCTTGCGTACTTTGAAAAGAAATAGATTCCATGGCTAAATCAGATGTGAAGTAATTTTAATTATGTAAATTTTTGTTTGTTTTCTGGGACGTCATTTATCTTTATCTTATACATATTATTCTCTGTCAAAGACATATTGGCCTCCAGGCACAAAGGACCCCAAAGGACTAGAGAATAAGGAGTTTTATCATTTTGACTCATTTCTTATATTACTAGGAACTAAGCAATGATGTCTTCAAATCTTCATTTATAGCAAGACCAACTTTTGGAAGATTTTCTTTCTACAACTAGTGTTTGAAACATAAATAATGTTGTCAGATCTAGATTTTGTAATTGTTGAAATAACCTCGAGAAAGTAAAAAAATATAATGTATGTCATTACATTGCCCCCAATTAATTAGTAACCAGTTATAATTTAGCCTAAAGAAACTATCCTATTTTATATGCTAGCTTATTAACCAAGTTCAAAAGTGGTATCCTCTAATCTAAAAGCTTTCTTTTTGAAAATCCCATATGTGTTTACTAATTAATAAAGAGCATAGATTTCACATTTTTGCAGAAAGATTGAGTTCCTGATGACAATGATTTAAAGGAAACAGCTACTCATTGTGTCTCTCTGTTGAACAATTCAGTATCAGTAATGAGAAAAAAACTTCAAGAGCCTGAATGTAAGAACAGATCCCAGTACTGCTTGTTAATAATGATATTTACTATTTTACTAGAATTAATCTTTCAGCCTGCTCTGAGTCTGCTTAAGTCTTTAATGATCTTGTCATAATGGAAAAAGCTGGAAACAATCTAAATTCATCTACATTTATCAGATGCAGTACTCAAGACTGGATAGGTGTGTTGATTCCTCTCTGATGTATTGATTCTTTTGTCCCAGCCTAGGTACTGGCCACTGACAGGCTCAGGAGGAATTGTGCTGCTGAGCTAGGCAAGATTTACACTTGCTTCCCAGAGATGATACTGCAAACTGAAACCATGTTGGATTTAGGGTTATTGAGTAGGGATGCATAGAGGAAGCACACTCTGAAATTTTCCATAATTCTGGAAAATATTTTAGAGAATTAAGAACAGTTCTATTGAGAAATATGTATTTAAATGTCCTTAAAATTCTTCTAAAACACTGATGGCTTGAAGAAGGTGAAGTGGCTGTGTGCGCCAGAGTGGAAAGCATCCAGCATCTGGAACATGCCAACATGTACCCTAACTATTCCAAGATACTTCTTACTGCCATAAATTGGTGATAATAGTAATGCTTATCCATTTCATAAGGAAATTATAAGGTCTAATAAAATAAGCATGTGAATCTACAGTCTAATTTGAAAAGGACTGTCCAAGACTTTGGCGTCATAGTATCTCTTTTGGAAAGAGGTTGTGAGTGAAGAAAATATATCAGTGCCAGTTATCAGTTACTGTGCTTTGTTATGGTTAATGCACACAGAGTAATTTTTGCAAAGGCCAATAATAACAAATAGCATTCCTTGTTAATGGCAAGAGACCTTGAATATAACTGCCTTGGATATAGATTAGAGAAAAATCTATGAATAATCTATCAATTATAATCTATCAATTATATTACTGTTGTTTTTTCAATGTTTAGAAATAATTGGAGACTACAGTGAGTGGACATTCCATACTCAGTTCTTCTCACAACAATGAAAATAGAATTTTGCAAACATCTTGAGGGACAAAGCTGCAGATTAATGTGGAGTGCTATAGCAATGATATCTCATACATTTTCCATATAAATTCAATTTATTTTTTATTTGTTTATCACTCGCTCATGAAAAGTACTGAATTTATCATCTCCAAGTTTGGTGGCAGAGACTGTGATTGTTTTATTTAAAATATGGGCTACGTGGCATATGTGATATTCATTGCAGAAGATTCTGGAGCAATAAGAGGGATGTAGAGTTGCTGTCTGCATGAGGCGCACTCTGTTACTGGCAGTTAGCTTATGCAGTCTATTTAGAGAGATATCTGGCTGCTAATTAGGTGAGACATGCCATACATATTAAGCTGCCAAACTGATGACTCTAAAAAATGTAATATTGCTTTCATTTCAAAACTTTGCTAAGACTGGCAAGTCCTGAAAAGTATATGCTTTCTTATGAGTAAGACCAACTTGAAGACAATTTCTGAATTTCTCAGAAAAGTGGGAAACGTTATTTACAGAGAAATATCTAAGCCTGACATTTAGAAAAGAATGGGTGCATTTCAACTAGATGAAATAAGAAGGGTTGAATTTGCAGCTCTCCCGAGTTATTTTTGATTTCTGATTTTTGATGGTCATTAGTCCAGTCAATTGAATGATAATTGATGGAGCTGGAACATAAATCCCTGGGACTAATTCCAAACTCCATCCATACTCTTAACCAGTATACTACATGCCCTCCTTTCCCACACTTTATTACTGCTTGTTATCTCTAAACTTCAAGCTCTGTAAAAGAGTATAAGTCATTTAAGATAGCTTAAAACATTGGGTGAGATTTTAATGAGGTCAAGATCAAATATATTTCATCAAGAGATCTATCATTTAAATACTCAGTTCACAGCTGTCCTACATCTATTCCCTATTAGATTCTCCCAAATAAGCATGGTTAGGAGTATACTATTTTTGGTAACCTTAATTATACAATAGAAGTCATATTACTTAGAATTTGTCCAGTGAGGCTATGAAGCATGCAAAAGTCATTATAGAAAGAATTTGAGAGATCTGAAGATTTAAAAAAAATAATGACAACTTACAAGTATTTAATAGAAGTTCTCTCCCATATTTGGTAAAGTTTCTGTCCCATATTTGGTAAAGTTGGGTGTTGCTTTTAGCTTGGGCTACTGCTCTCTGGTCTGGCCAGTACCACTGTGCTATATATGTGTTTGTTCATGCTGTTGCCTTGACTGGGAAATTTGTTGCTCCACAGCCTCTACATGTCCAAATGGTACACAATATTCACAATCCTGATAAAATCCCACCCCCTCGAGGAAATACTGTCTTACCTATCCCACAATAAGATGCTTTCATTCTAGATTCTTATTACCATAAGAGTACACCCCATGCTTTGCAGACTTCAAATTGCAATATCTTTTCTTAAAACAATCTTTGAGCCATAGATCCAGGAACGAGATTTACATTTTGATAGTATGAAAAAGCCCAAAGTACATTCAGAGGCAAAATATAAGGTTCAAAGAAGATTAGCAGATTAACTAGTTTCGTAAAAGACATTAATTTAATATTCATTTGCAAAATTGACTTCTACAGGTTCTGCTTCCTCTTAGGATATAGATGGATGCAAAGATGGTACGCATGAATGATCACAGGATAAAACATTGGGAGCCATAAAAACAGTTACAAAGAAAATGACTGAAATGTATCGATAACAAATTAAGGGCCAAGTATGGATGTGCATTCAGTTTAGAATTCCTGGGAGGACCAGACTCATGGGAAGTACACACCCTTTGATATCTCTATTTTTTGGACTTTTTCTGGTACCAGTGAGAAATATTTAGAGCAAAAACCTGAGGGAGCCCTATGGTGGTTTAGATGTTCAGGGTATGATAAAGTCTAAGGGAAGAACAGGACAAAGCCCTTCCACAATCCTGACCCTACATGAGTAAAAGGGGGTGGTCAACCACTGCTGGCAACTTTGCTCTGATATGTCTGCTACTGGGGCAAGCGCATAAAACAACACCTCCCACACCCAACACAAACTTACACTACCAAGCAAAAGTCATCAAGAAAGCATAGACTATCCATTTTTCCTACCCTGAACTGACACTATGGAAAAGTCATCTGCCACTGTAGAACAAGCAGGAGATTTGTTCCTAATATCCTATACTGATACCATGCTACATCTGGGAAAGGGTCAGGAAACTCATTCAACCCCAAGAAATCCCACCAATAAAAGGTTTTGTGTGTCTTGGGCAAAAGGGCAGGAAACCAGAATATTGCAATGGCCCAGCTCCTTAAGCTCAGGTTCCCAGAGCCTGCCTAAGACTGAGGCTAAAGCAGAAAATCTCAGAAACAAACAGCTTTCTCCCTTATTACCATCCTGGGAATCTTATACAGAGTAAAATGCAATAAGAGTTTATCACTAGGTTAAGGGCAGGAGTACAGAGAGCTACCCCTTTTATGATGCAGGCATACAGTACATGCTGAAAGGTTAGGTTGGAAGAAGCACACACACACAAATATCTCCAGCTTCAGGCCACACACTAAAAAACAAGATAGAGTCAATCAACCACTGAAGTAATTTAAAACACTGAAGGTAAATATAGAAACTACGAAATTCAAACCCAGCTCAACCACTGCCTACATTAGCCAATCCCACATACTAATAACTCAAAAGAAGAATAAGCATACATATTTTTAATTAATTTCTTTAGTTCCTAATTTTTTAATAAACAATATCTGGCATTCAATACAATAATTATAAGCACCACTAATACATGATTATTTTCTGAGCTCAAACTGCTTATCAGACTTTGTCTATCCTTTTTTTTGTTGTTCTTCTTCTCTTTACACTGAACAATAAAGATATATATCTTGTCTTCAATTGATTATTAAAATGTATTCTTCTAATTAATTTAGGCTATGCCCATTGGTAAATTAAGGTTAGATATCTAGAATCCATTTTTCCTTCCATCATTATAAGTGTAGCCAGATTTTTGTTAAGGTATCTGATTCTCCCTCATGCAGTTCCAATATTTCAAGGAAAAGTAAAATATAGCAGCTCCTTAGGTGGGTTCTGATAGCCTAATCCAATCAGTACCTTTTATTTTATTTTTCACAGTTATTGGTTTAGAAAGGTCATGTGACCTAAGTTAGTCCAATAGGATTGAGACTTTGGCCTCCTATGCTTAGAATGCTGGATCAGAACTGACTTCTCTTCCTCTGGGTATGAACTGGGAATCAATCATTCTCAGTTGTGACTGGGAACACTTCTGTGACTATAAAGGAAGTTATCTTTAGGAAGAAGCCAAACTGTAGTTGGAAGGAGCAAGAGATGGGAAAAAATGTATTTTTCATGTTATTATTAAATAGCTAGGTCACACTACCTTGAGTCTGAAGGTCTCCATATCTCTGGACTTTATATTTATGTGAGTAAATAACTCCTCCTTATTGGTAAGCCAGATTGACTTTGCTTGCTCTTTTTCTCAACCAAGAACATTCTAAATTCTTATAGAACTTGTAATTGTGAGTAGGATAATTTTAGAAATCATCCAATTCCATTAGAAATCTGAACTTGATAGAGTAAAGGCAAGAGAAGAAACTAGAAAAAACAAAACTTTTATCCACAATACATGGAACCTATCAATCCTCATTTTATGGTAGCAAAACAGTTAAAGTGAGGCTTTTGGAGCATGGATTTAATCTCAGACCATGTGTTCAAGAAGCTGCCGCATTAAAATGTTGGTAATAAATAATCAGGATATTGGAGCATGTTCTCTAAGAAACAAACAAGCTTAGTCCAAAAGTGGCTATTTGAAAACAGAAAAAGCATAAACCATAGTTTGCTAAGAGGGATTTAGTTTGCCTAAGGTCTGAATCCCCTAATGTTTGAAATTTCTGTAAATGTCAAGCCTGCTAAAGGCATAGTCAGCAAAGCTAAATTTACACACTAAGTTGAAGTTAATAAGGGAGAGATGAGGAAGTGAAGAATTTAGTAAAAACAAGGTTGGGACCAAAGAAAAACCTGCCTACCCTCCTCAAGCACCTCTTGATAATTATTCCTTATCTGCCAAAGGAAGGATAGTGGTCTTTGTCAAGATGGAAGCATGAAACATTCTGGGATAAGTAGGATGTTTTATGATGGATCCTCTCTTTATTTAAAAATTTGATGTTTTGTTGTATTATGTAATTTTTACATTAACACTGATATTTTAAAATATTGCATTAAGATATTATTCATCTTGACTGCAGAGTGTTTTGGTACCACCTTAAATTTTGTGTCCTTACAAGTGCCTTATTCACCTCACTGTGGTCATAGCCATACATCTCCTCATTGGAGTCAATTATTTTGAATTACTTAGAGCCTAAGACCAAGATTAAGAAAAAACTGGAGTGACTTCCCTAGTGGTGCAGTGGTTGGGGGTCCGCCTGCCAGTGCAGGGGACACGGGTTCGATCCCTGGTCCAGAAAGATCCCACATGCTGCAGAGCAGCTGGGCCAGTGTGCCACAACTACTGGGCCTGCACTCTAGAGCCTGCGAGTCACAACTGCAGAGCCCACATGCCACAGCTACTGAGCCTGCACTCCAGAGCCTGCGAGCCACAACTGCTGAGCCTGCATGCCACAACTACTGAGGCCTGCACACCCAGAGCCCGTGCTCCACAACAAGAGAGGCCACCACAATGAGAGGTCCATGCACCGCAGTGAGGAGTGGCCCCAGCTCGCCCAAACTAGAGGAAGCCCATGTGCAGCAACGAAGACCCAACACAGCCAAAAATAAATAAATCAATTTATTTAAAAAAAAGAAAAAAATGGAATATGGTCTTTAATAATTCTGTTGAACCACTTCATCAGTCAGCCTACAAATTTTTCTCAGTTGCATAAGTCAATAGACCCCTTTTATTGATTAGCTCAATTTGAGATGGGTTTTTCTATTACTTTCCCCTGAAAACTTTCTAACATGCCTATGCTTCTTTTATCCTGCAAATCCTTTCTGCTCTGGTTGCTAGGAACACCACTTATTTACTTTAGGCAGCTTAGGGTAGAAATGGTATTAGTTTAGGTTGCCAACACTTTGGGAGATACAACTTTTATGATAACATATCCTCACTAAATGAGCGAGGACTTAGCCTTGAAGGTGGGGAGGAAAAGTACTTTTCAATTGTGAATATTTTATATACTATGAATCAAACTATGTGCTCAGTGCTCGGAAGATGGTTATAAACCCAACTGGTTCCTGGTCTTGAGGGACTCATGGGATAACGGCAAAGAAAACTCAGGTACAGTGGGTTAAGGACCAAGAGAGACTGAAATTGTTGTGATCCACAGAGAGCATGTTTGTTTGTTTGCTTGTTTTTGAGTGGGAGGGGTGCTGAATTAATTAAGGGAAACAGAAGAGAAAGAAAGAAAAAAATCTTAAACAGTAATATCGTTCAAAGTTTAACTTTGAAGAGAAAGGTAAAATAAGAGATTTTACTACATGGATTTAAAAATTAGATGATGTTTTTGATAGGCGAGATATAGTTACCTCGGTGTTAAATGAGAAGAATTGGGAATTTCTATCCTGCAGCCAGATTCAGTATCAAAATACTATATTTAGTTCATTCACTCATCTTTTCATTTCAAAAGAGCTGTGGAGTAGTTATGGCCAGCAAGGTCTTAATGTTGCTATAGGGAACTGAAATATAAATTAGGAAAAAAATAATCTAGTTTCAGAATAAGATAAATCCACATATAGACATAAGTTGTGCCATGATATAATAAGTGCTCAAAAAGAAGCATAATTTAGGTAGTGTGGCATTGAGATAAAGGCAAGGTCATATCAGTTTTGGTAAAAATCACAGAATGAGCAATGGGCAAGGGGGGTTAGATTTAAACTGAGCATTCGAGGTTAAAATGTGCATTGGCGGAAATGGTATTGAGGAATTGTTTTATTAGCTCACTTATACATTAGAATTAGAAAATGTTATTCCCCCAAGATACCATTTTATCAAAGTCTTTAATGGTAGATTTAAGGTTTTTCAGGGTTTTTAAAAGTACTATTTGGCCACTTTATTTTTTCTTCCTGAAAGAGTAGCACAAGATTATATTATAGAGTGAGTTTTTGTTGTTGTTGTTGGTGGTGGTGGTGGTGGTGATGTGTGTGTCTGTGTGTGTATGCTGGAGTATGTGGGATAACGGAAGCTTGATATGGTTCAGTTAATGAAGTATCTGAATTTTGTTGCCTAATATATGGAGAAAAAAAAGTTTTGACAAAGGCAATTCCTACTTTATCTAATTTGTGATAAAATTAAACATTGTAAACACATTTTATATTTTGATCCTTGTTTTGATGTTAGCACAGACTGTATATCTCATAATGCAGTTATATATTCATGTACACTCTCCATTTTTGCTTTCTTGCGAAACAACAAGCCTATTCACCTTAACTATGAAACCTAAACGCCTATCTACCTATTTCTGAGTTGTATCTTTTGGTTATTTTAAGAATAGTCTCATTCAAAGCAACATGACTATGTCTCTTTCTGTAACACTACAGACTATATAAAATTTTTGAAATATTTCATTTAAATGAGTAGGCAAAGAAACCCACAGATTAATAACTGTTACTGATACAGTATCAGTAAGAGATTGCATATGTGACCTTCTTTACATCCTGAATGATGAGTAGGATATATGAACAAAAACTTGCACCTAAATTTAAATTTCAGAATTTGGCAATGGATTCATTTTTTGTAATTCCTCTACTTTCTTCAAAGATATTCAAATGTTCCCCTTGGAGCACTAGCAAAAAAAAAGACATCACATAACAATGAGGCAAATGGTGGGGACTTGGAGTCATTCACTGACTAATTTTATCTGTGGAAATAAACAGTTATTTCTTCAAGCAGATTATTTGACCCAGTAGGAAATGCAGACTATGTGCTTGATATCCAAATAAGTTGTCCAAAAAACAATCACCAGTGTTGGTTGTAGAATTGCTCATAAATATTCAATGCCTCCACCTTAAGACGAAAGCAGGGAAGAAACTACCTTTGGTAAAAAGGTAATATAAGGAAACTCATCAGAGACCAAAGGCTTCTATCCTTTACTCATACCTAACTATGATTGACTTCAATCAATTTCAACCTCTCAGCAGGAAGAATCTGGCTGCAGGATAGAAATGTGAATTTCATTAATAGTATTAGACTTTAATAATGAGTTTAATATATTGAACATAGGAGGAATTACTAATCCCAACAGAGTCTTAAAAGCTGCTATTGGCTTAGATAATTTGGTGTTTTCTAAAAATAAAACGTGTTAAAGTAAGTGAATATATATATATATATATATATATATATATATATATATATATATGGATATATAGTTGTTAGATTCCAAAAGCTTGCCATTGGAATACTGCATAAATGACTTCCATTCACAGGTGGAAAAAGTGGGGTGTGCATAGATCTAGTGTTAAGAGTGTTAATCATGATGAATTTTATCATAAGAATTGCAACAGTTTCTTAAATTTGACTCCACAGTCATACATGCTTCTTTTCTCTCCCTCTCATATCCCATCTCAATCTCTAAAGAGAGTGAATAATGATGAAAACAATGACTGCAAATATTAATAAAGTGCTAGCGACAGGTAATATGCAAAGGATTTACGTGCATTATCTTTTTTTTCTTTTTAAAAAATTTTATTGATGTATAGTTGATTTACACTGCATTAATTTCTGCTGTACAGCAAAGTGATTCACTTATATATATCTATATATTCATTTTCATATTCTTTTCCATAATGGTTTATCACAGGATGTTGAATATAGTTCCTTGTGCTATACAGTAGGACCTTGTTGTTTATCCTCTGGAGGTTAACTTTTTTTTTTTAACATTTTTATTGGAGTATAATTGCTTTACAATGGTGTGTTAGTTTCTGCTTAATAACAAAGTGAATCAGTTATACATATACATATATCCCCATATCTCTTCCCTCTTGCATCTCCCATCCTCTCACCCTCCCTATCCCACCCCTCTGGGTGGTCACAAAGCACCGAGCTGATCTCCCTGTGCTATGCAGCTGCTTCCCGCTAGCTAGCTATTTTATATGTGGTAGTGTATATATGTCCATATATACACTACCACAATCTCACTTTGTCCCAGCTTACCTTTCCCCCTCCCCGTGTCCTCAAGTCCATTCTCTAGTAGGTCTGCGTCTTTATTCCCATCTTGCCCTTAGGTTCTTCATGACCTTTTTTTTTTTCTTAGATTCCATATATGTGTTCGCATATGATATTTTCCTCTTTCTGACTTACATCACTCTGTATGACAGACTCTAGGTCCATCCACCTCACTACAAATAACTCAATTTCGTTCCTTTTTATGGCTGAGTAATATTCCATTGTATATATGTGCCACATATTCTTTATCCATTCATCTGTCGATGGACACTTAGGTTGCTTCCATGTCCTGGCTATTGTAAATAGAGCTGCAATGAACATTGTGGTACATGACTCCTTTTGAATTATGGTTTTCTCAGGGTATATGCCAGGTAGTGGGATTGCTTGGTCGTATGGTAGTTCTATTTTTAGTTTTTTAAGGAACCTCCATACTGTTCTCCATAGTGGCTGTATCAATTTACATTCCCACCAACAGTGTATGAGGGTTTCCTTTTCTCCACACCCTCTCCAGCATTTACTGCTTGTAGATTTTTTGATGATGGGCATTCTGACCGGTGTGAGATCATATCGTATTGTAGTTTTGATTTGCATTTCTCTAATGATTAATGATGTTGAGCATTCTTCCATGTGTTTGTTGGCAACCTGTATATCTTCTTGGGAGAAATGTCTATTTAGGTCTTCTGCCCATTTTGGATTGGGTTGTTTGTTTTTTTGATATTGAGCTGCATGAACTACTTGTAAATTTTGGAGATTAATCCTTTGTCAGTTGCTTCATTTGCAAATATTTTCTCCCATTCTGAGGGTTGTCTTTTTGTCTTGTTTACAGTTTCCTTTGCTGTACAAAAGCTTCTAAGTTTCATTAGGTCCCATTTGTTTATTTTTGTTTTCATTTCCATTACTCTAGGAGGTGGGTCAAAAAGGATCTTGCTGTGATTTATGTCATAGAGTGTTCTGCCTATGTCTCCCTCTAAGAGTTTGATGGTGTCTGGCCTTACATTTAGATCTTTAATCCATTTTGAGATTATTTTTGTGTATGATGTTAGGGAGTGTTCTAATTTCATTCTTTTACATGTAGCTGTCCAGTTTTCCCAGCACCACTTATTGAAGAGGCTGTCTTTTCTCCATTGTATATTCTTGCCTCCTTTATAAAAAATATGGTGATCATATGTGCATGGGTTTTTCTCTGGGATTTCTATCCTGTTCCATTGATCTATATGTCTGTTTTTGTGCCAGTGCCATACTGTCTTGATTACTGTAGCTTTGTAGTATAGTCTGAAGTCAGGGAGCCTGATTCCTCCAGCTCCGTTTTTCTTTCTCAAGATTCCTTTGGCTAATCGGAGTCTTTTCTGTTTCCATACAAACTGTGAAATTTTTTGTTCTAGTTCTGTGAAGAATGCCATTGGTAGTTTGATAGGGATTGCAATGAATCTGTAGATTGCTTTGGGCAGTATAATCATTTTCACAATGTTGATTCTTACAATCCAAAAACATGGTATATCTCTCCATCTGCTTTTATCATCTTTAATTTCTTTCATCAGTGTCTTATAGCTTTCCGCATACAGGTCTTTTGTCTCCTTAGGTACGTTTATTCCTGGGTATTTTATTCTTTTTGTTGCAGTGGTAAGTGGGAGTGTTTTCTTAATTTCACTTACATATTTTTCATCATTAGTGTACAGGAATGCAAGAGATTTCTGTGCATTAACTTTGTATTCTGCTACTTTACCAAATTCATTGATTAGCTCTAGTAGTTTTCTGGTAGCCACTTTAAGATTCTCTATGTATACTATCATGTCATCTTCAAACAGTGACAGCTTTACCTCTTCTTTTCCGATTTGGATTGCTTCTATTTCTTTTTCTTCTCTGATTGTTGTGACTAAAACATGCAAAACTGTGTTGAATAATAGTGGTGAGAGTGGGCAACTTTGTCTTGTTCCTGATCTTAGTGGAAATGGTTTCAATTTTTCACCATTGAGGACGATGTAGGCTGTGGGTTTGTCATATATGGCCTTCATTGTGTTGAGGTAAGTTCCTTCTATGCCTACTTTCTGGAGGGTTTTTATCATAAATCGGTGTTGAATTTTGTCGAAAGCTTTCTGTGCATCAATTGAGATGATCATATGGTTTTTCTCCTTCAATTTGTTAATATGGTGCATCACACTGATTGATTTGCGTATATTGAAGATTCCTTGCATTCCTGGGATAAACCCCACTTGATCATGGTGTATGATCCTTTTAATGTGCTGCTGGATTCTGTTTGCTAGTATTTTGTTGAGGATTTTTGCATTTATGTTCATCAGTGATACTGGTATGTAGTTTTCTTTCCTTGTGACATCTTTGTCTGGTTTTGGTATCAGGGTGATGGTGGCCTTGTAGAATGAGTTTGGGAGTGTTCCTCCCTCTGCTATATTTTGGAAGAGTTTGAGAAGGATAGGTGTTAGCTCTTCTCTAAATGTTTGACAGAATTCGCCTGTGAAGCCATCTGGTCCTGGGCTTTTGTTTGTTGGAAGATTTTTAGTCACACTTTCAATTTCCGGGCTTGTGATTGTTCTGTTCATATTTTCTATTTCTTCCTGGTTCAGTCTCGGAAGGTTGTGCATTTCTAAGAATTTGTCCATTTCTTCCAGGTTGTCCATTTTATTGGCATATAGTTGCTTGTAGTAATCTCTCATGATCCTTTGTATTTCTGCAGTGTCCGTTGTTACTTTTTTTTCATTTCTAATTCTATTGATTTGAGCCCTCTCCCTTTTTTTCTTGATGAGTCTGGCTAATGGTTTATCAATTTTGTTTATCTTCTCAAAGAACCAGATTTTAGTTTTACTGATCTTTGCTATCGTTTCCTTCATTTCTTTTTCATTTATTTCTGATCTGATCTTTATGATTTCTTTCCTTCTGCTAACTTTAGAGTTTTTTTGTTCTTCTTTCTCTAATTGCTTTAGGTGTAAGGTTAGCTGGTTTATTTGAGATGTTTCTTGTTTCTTGAGGTAGGATTGTATTGCTATAAACTTCCCTCTTAGCACTGCTTTTGCTGCATTCCATAGGTTTTGGGTCATCGTGTTTTCATTGTCATTTCTTTCTAGGTATTTTTTGATTTCCTCTTTGATTTCTTCAGTGATCTCTTGGTTATTAAGTAGTGTATTGTTTAGCCTCCATGTGTTTGTATTTTTTACAGATTTTTTCCTGTAATTGATATCTAGTCTCATAGCATTGTGGTTAGAAAGGATACTTGATACGATTTCAATTTTCTTAAATTTACCACGGCTTTATTTGTGACCCAAGATATGATCTATCCTGGAGACTGTTCCATGAGCACTTGAGAAGAATGTGCATTCTGTTGTTTTGGGATGCAATGTCCAATATCAACTAAGTCTATCTTGTTTAATGTATCATTTAAAGCTTGTGTTTCCTTATTTATTTTCATTTTGGATGATCTGCCCAGTGGTGAAAGTGGGGTGTTAAAGTCCCCTACTATGATTGTGTTACTATCAATTTCCCCTTTTGTGGTTGTTAGCATTTGCCTTATGTATTGAGATGCTCCTATGTTGGGTGCATAAATATTTACAATTGTTGTATCTTCTTCTTGGATTGACCCCTTGATCATTATGTAGTGTCCTTCTTTGTCTCTTATAATAGTCTTTGTTTTAAAGTCTATTTTGTCTGATATGAGAATTGCTACTCCAGCTTTCTTTTGATTTCCATTTGCATGGAATGTCTTTTTCCATCCCCTCACTTTCAGTCTGTATGTGTCCCTAGGTCTGAAGTGGGTCTCTTGTAGACAACATATATACGGGTCTTGTTTCTGTATCCATTCAGCCAGTCTATGTCTTTTGGTTGGAGCATTTAATCCATTTATATTTAAGATAATTATCAATATGTATACTCCTATTACCATTTTCTTAATTGTTATGGGTTTGTTATTGTAGGTCTTTTCCTTCTCTTGTGTTTCCTGCCTATAGAAGTTACTTTAGCATTTGTTGTAAAGTTGGTTTGGTGGTGCTGAATTCTCTTAGCTTTTGCTTGTCTGTAAAGGTTTTAATTTCTCCAGCAAATCTGAATGAGATCCTTGCTGGGTTGAGTAATCTTGGTTATAGGTTTTTCCTTTTCATCACTTTAAATATGTCCTGCCACTCCCTTCTGGCTTGCAGAATTTCTGCTGCAGGAGCAGCTGTTAACCTTATGGGGATTCCCTTGTATGTTATTTGTTGTTTTTCCCTTGATGCTTTTAATATTTTTTCTTTGTAGTTAATTTTTGAGAGTTTGATTAATATATGTCTTGGTGTGTTTCTCCTTGGATTTATCCTGTATGGGGCTCTCTGTGTTTCCTGGACTTGATTAACTATTTCCTTTCCCATATTAGGGAAGTTTTCAACTATAATCTCTTCAAATATTTTCTCAGTCCCTTTCTTTTTCTCTTCTTCTTCTGGGACCCCTATAATTCGAATGTTGGTGTGTTTAATATTGTCCCAGAGGTCTCTGAGACTGTCTTCAATTCTTTTCATTCTTTTTTCTTTATTCTGCTCTGCAGTAGTTATTTCCACTATTTTATCTTCCAGGTCACTTATCCGTTCTTCTGCCTCAGTTATTCTGCTTTTCATCCCTCCTAGAGAATTTTAAATTTCATTTATTGTGTTTTCATGATTGTTTGTTTGCTCTTTAGTTCTTCTAGTTCCTTGTTAAACATTTCTTGTATTTTCTCCATTCTATTTCCAAGATTTTGGATCATCTTTACTATCATTATTCTGAATTCTTTTTCAGGTAGACTGCCTATTTCCTCTTCATTTGTTAGGTCTGGTGGTTTTTACCTTGCTCCTTCATCTGCTGCATGTTTCTTTGTCTTCTCATTTTGCTTAACTTACTGTGTTTGGGGTCTCCTTTCTGCAGGCTGCAGGTTCGTAGTTCCCATTGCTTTTGGTGTCTGCCCCCAGTGGCTAAGGTTGGTTCAGTGGGTTGTGTAGGCTTCCTGGTGGAAGGGACTAGTTCCTGCGTTCTGGTGGATGAGGCTGGATCTTGTCTTTCTGGTGGGCAGGTCTACATCTGGTGGTGTGTTTTGGGGTGTCTGTGACCTTATTATGATTTTAGGTAGCCTCTCTGCTAATGGGTGGGGTTGTGTTCCTCTCTTGCTAGTTGTCTGGTATAGGGTGTCCAGCACTGTAGCTTGCTGGTCGTTGAGTGGAGCTGGGTCTTGGCGTTGAGATGGAGATCTCTGGAAGATTTTTGCTGTTTGATATTACGTGGACCTGGGAGGTCTCTGGTGGACCAATTTCCTGAACTTGGCTCCTCCACCTCAGAGGCACAGCCCTGAAGCCTGGCTGGAGCACCAGGAGCCTGTCATCCACATGGCTCAGAATAAAAGGGAGAAAGAAAGAAAGAAAAAAATAAAAAGATAAACTAAAATAAAAAATTATTAAAATAAAAAACAAAAAATAATTATTAAAAAAATTTTTTAAAGTAATTTAGAAAAAAGAAAGAAAGAAAGCACAACCAAACCAAAAAACAAATCCACCAATGATAACAAGTGATGAAAACTATACTAAAAAAAAAGAAAAAACGGACAGACAGAACCCTAGGACAAATGGTAAAAGCAAAGCTATACAGACAAAATCACACACAGAAGCATATGCATACACATTCACAAAAAGAGAAAAAGGGAAAAAAATATATATATCATTACTCCCAAAGTCCACCTCCTCAATTTGGGATGATTCATTGTCTATTCAGGTATTCCACAGAAGCAGGGTACATCAAGTTGACTGTGGAGATTTAATCCGCTGCTCCTGAGGCTGCTGGGAGAGATTTTCCTTTCTCTTCTTAGTTCACACAGCTCCTGGGGTTCAGCTTTGGATCTCGCCCCGCCTCTGCATGTAGGTCGCCTGAGGGCGTCTGTTGTTTGCTCAGAAAGGTCAGGGTTAAAAGAGTAGCTCATTCTGGGGCTCTGGCTCACTCAGGCCGAGGGGAGCAGGGCATACGGAATGCAGGGTGAGCCTGTGGTGGCAGAAGCTGGCATTGCAACAGCCTGAGGCACTGTGTGTTCTCCCGGGGAAGTTGTCCCTGGATCACTGGACCCTGGCAGTGGCGGGCTGCACAGTCTCCTGGGAGGGGAGGTGTGGACAGTGACCTGTGCTTGATCACAGGCCTCCTGGTGGCTGCAGCAGCAGCCTTAGCATCTCATGCCAGTCTCTGGCGTCCATGCTGATAGTAGCGGCTCACGCCCGTCTCTGGAGCTCCTTTAAGCAGTGCTCTTAATCCCTTCTCCTCGCACACCAGGAAACAAAGAGGCAAGAAAAAGTCTCTTGTCTCTTTGGCAGGTCCAGACTTTTTCCCGGACTCCCTCCCAGCTAGTGGTGGCGCACTAGCCCCCTTCAGGCTGTGTTCACGCAGCCGACCCCAGTCCTCTCCCTGGGATCCGACCTCCGAAGCCAGAGCCTCAGCTCCCAGCCCCCACCCATCATGGTGGGTGAGCAGACAAGCCTCTCGGGCTGGTGAGTACTGGTCGGCACCGATCCTCTGTGCGGGAATCTCTGCGCTTTGCCCTCCGCACTCCTGTTGCTGTGCTCTCTTCCGTGGCTCTGAAGCTTCCTCCAGCCCACCCGCAGTCTCCGCCCACAAAGGCGCTTCCTAGTGTATGGAAACCTTTCCTCCTTCACAGCTCCCTCCCACTGGTGCAGGTCCCGTCCCTATTCTTTTTTCTCTGTTTTTTCGTTTTTCTTTTGCCCTACCCAGGTATGTGGGGAGTTTCTTGCCTTTTGGGAAGTCTGAGGTCTTCTGCCAGCGTTCAGTAGGTGTGCTGTAGGAGTTGTTCCATATGTAGATGTACTTCTGATGTATTTGTGGGGAGGAAGGTTATCTCCACGTCTTACTCTTCTGCCATCTTGAAGCTCTCTATGTGCATTATTTCATTAATTCTTACTACAACTTCTTGCAGTATATAATTATTCCCATTTTACCAGTTAAAAAAGAAAAAAAAAGAAAACGAACTTAAAGCAACTTTTCCAGGTCTCGCACCCAAAAAGAGGGAATGCAGGGAATAAAACTCAGGTCTACCTAAAATTAAAACCTTTGAAAATGGTGCGTTTTCCTACCTCACACAGAATCAATAGAATCCCTCTGTTCTTTTCTATATAAGCTACTTAAGACGAAATCCTCTTACCTGAACCCAACTTACACATCAAAGGAGCATTAGCAATAAGGCATGGCAATATAGCAGGAATTGTACATAGTCTTTTAGGTATTTGGAAAGACTTAGGTTGATGAAATCATAAATGTACAATTAAAAAAATTTAATTGAACAGGAAAGTGGACCTGGGCACTCCTAACGTGGAAGGTTTGTGGAACCCATTATTCATTCCTTCTTTCAAAGCTACATTCTTGTTTACTTCAGATAATCCAGTAAGACAAAGTCTAGCTTCCAATCTCATAAAGCAATGCAAACAGAATTTTCACCAATTAATAGGTAACATGAGATTTTTCCAAATGTATTCCTTTAAAGAGTACTTTACAGGCCATTTGAAGTTATTTTTGTTTTATTTTTTGGTTGAGAGGACATTTTTAAGGGTTCAAATCTCATATGGACAAGTATAGAATAAAAACAAAAAACAAAAAAGGCTGAGCAGAACAACTTAGCCTAAAAATAATGAAAGAAATCAGGAAAGGTCTAGTCATAAATCCCAAAGCCTTAAACAGATTAGATTCTCTTATTAAGATAGTCAGATAAAAGATTTATTGGCTCTAATTTTTTTCTTCTTTATGTAAGCGTATGAGAGGAACTTTTTCTGCTTCTTCAGCTAGTTCTTCAAAATAATTTTAGGTCACATCTCAGTGGTCAATTCCTGGGTCTCTAGAACCTCTTAGCAAGAGTCACTGATGCCTCTAAGCTTTAGCTTGGATATAGCAAACATTGAAGTGGTTCTCATCAAGACAAGGATTATTTTAGGATGATTACTATTACCAGTCCAAAAACCTGAGCTTCTGTCTTAATTTCAGAGCTTAGCATTTTCTGTTGGGTACTGGAGCCTTGCTCTGTATCCTTGGCTCTTATACTAGTTCCTGACAACACTCATTCCCATAATGGTTTATTGTATTTATCTAAGTACAACCAACCTGTGGTGGTGGTGTCAGAAAACTGACCTAGCAGCAACCATGATAAAAAAAAGCAATAGTACAGAGAACTTGGATAGCTTCAGTACAAAAACCACATGTAATTTAGTGCTGTATTCCACTTTTATATATTTTCCCTTGAATTCACTTTTCCTATCCTTTAGCTATCTAACATATCATTCTTCAGGTTCCAGGTTATACGTCTCTTACTTAGTGAGGCTTTTATGCAACACTTCCTTCTCAAGCACACTGATTTTCAATCTCTCTCTCTTTCTCTTACACACACACACACACACACACACACACACACGCACAGAGATTAGGCTATCCTATTATATTGTCTCACAGTACCCTCTTCTTTTCCTTTATAGTATGAATCAGGATGTTATTAAGTAATTTTGATAATTATTTGATTAATTTCATCTCCTTCAAAGATAATAAATTTGATGGAGTCTGGGAAAAAGTCTTTCTTGCTTACCATTTTATTGTTAAGGCTAGCATTGTATCTGCAATACAGCTGGCAGTAAATAAAACTGAGGAGTGACTAAATAATTTAAGTTTTGCCACCCAGACCCCTGCATTTCCTGGACTATGTCTCTTCAGATATCTATATCTATATTTATTTGCACCAAATCTGTATTTACCATCTCTTTGGATGATTGTTGTTGGAGGTTCAGTGCTACACTTCATTCAGTTTTTCCAGTCTTTTTCCTACTCAGTCCCAGCTATCGCTTAACTCTTTGTTTTCTACTGTAACCCTTACATGACTTCTGACAGACTAGTCCTCAGGCTTGCCATAGAATAGACACCAAGCTCCTGTTTTGAATTCCTTTACCTATCTCTTTACCTGTGAAGGTACCTAGACATGGCAGATTATTCCAAGATAGCTAGCTTCATATAAGGCTGTAACTGGTTATTATTACCTTAATCTGTATTTCAACTTCTCTAGAGAACATTGTCTGAATCTGAAATAATTTGATTAATCAGACAATACAGTTTACAAATAAGTCAAACAATATAAGGTATGGGAAGTGATCATTTGATTTGGCAATTATGAAGTTATTACTCTCCGTGAGAAGAGCAATTTCAGAGATGTGGGAGCCCAAATTAAATTCATAGCATCCATATGCATAGTTTTCAGTTATGTAATGGATATATGTGGGCGTTATCAGGATAGAGGTACATAACTGATTCATATATGAATGGATTACTTTCTCTTCAGTATGAATCATATATCCAACTGCCTAAGTTGAAATGTTCATCAGGATAGCACACAAATATTTTAAGTTTGATTTAATTAAAACCAAAGGTATTAATCATGTTTTACCACTACATGACCCCTACCACCACTACGACCAAGTGTTCATGGACATGCACACACACATGCATACACACACACAGCTATCCTTTATCCTATGTTTCCTATCTGAGTTAATGCCACCACCATTCACACAAATCAGAAACCTAGGAGGCATCTTGGACTTTTTCCATTGATTACTCTCTGAATCTTATTAAGTACAAACACTCCTTGATGTTAGCAATATCTAGATCTGGAATTGGACTAGATATAACTCCAGATTAAGCGATTTATTAACTGTGCTATAATATAGGTGTATACAAGATTCATTAGTGGCAAAAAGAAGAAAATAATCCACTAGTCTTGAGAAGGTCAAGTTCAGTCCTATAGAGAATAAGAAAGTTGAGACTGTATTGAAGGGTACATAGGATTTAAGCTGGCAAAAGAAACATGGACAAGCTTTCCAAGAAGAAATAGCAGACACAGAGACATGGAGTCATGAAACCATACCACAAATTAGAAACATTTATGCGTTTTGTACGGTTGGAACAAAGGCTACAAGGAAGAGAGGAGCAAGAGAGAAGTCTGGAGAGGTAAATAAGACCAAGATTTCTGACATCGCACTAGGGGGTGAGAGATTCATCCAAGAGCACTTGTGCTTTCTGTAGTGGTTTCTTACTTACAGGTGTACCTCTTCCACTACACTGTGAGTGCTTGTTTTATGTTAGGAATTATGTACTGTGATAAAGACACAATGGTGAATAAGACATGGTCACAGATCCTGAACAGTTCAGAATCTGAAGGAGGCAGAAATGTAAATAAGAAGTTTGAACTCAGGGATGTGTTTCAAGTGAAAGTATATAAAATGTGTTTTGTAATTTCCAATAAAAGAACATTTTCCCACTGTCTAAGAAGATTGAAAAGAATCTCAGCAATAGAATTACTTTTGAGCTGTGTGTTAAAAATGTTAAAATTAATCAGGAAAAAAAAGGAAGTAAGGGTGAGAAATTTGAAAAAAAGATATCATTGGTAAAAGCACAGAAAGAAGGCATTGTATACATGGGGAAATGCAGTATTTTAAAGCCAAAGAGTAGTATCTGAGGGATAATGGCAAAGTTTAGGACAGAAAGTAGCTAGATGTTGAGTTATGAAGATATTTGTATGTTTAGTTAAAAGTCTGAATAATAATACTTTGAACAATAGCAAGCTATTGAAGTATCTTAAGCAGAGGAAAATATGATAAGGTTGTGTCAAATACCCTTGTGAAACAGCCAGTGAGGAAGGTAAAGTAATAATATAAGCTGTCTGTGATGGGGACCCAAAATACATGAAGGTAGTTGAGATGGGGTATAATGAAGTACAAAAAATTGAAGTATGTATTACATAGAAGATGGATGGATTCAATGATTCATTGAAAGTAAGTGACGATGTAAAGAGTATAATCTAGTAAGGCTTTTAGATTTAATTGTAAAAGCAGACAAGACAAGACAGGTATACATGAGGAGAATTGGATTTGTTGGGTAGGGGGTAGACAATAAGACAATTTTGGAATACAATGAATTATACCTGAGAATCAGAATTTCTACAGTAAGCAACTGAAGACAAGGGTCTATAACTAGAAAGGCAGGTCTGGGCCAGAGAGAGTGACTGAGAAATTCTGAGTGAGTACATAATGGTAATTGAAAAATGAATAAGTTCACTCAATCAATGAGAAAATAATAACAAGTCAAGGGGAAAAAAATCCAAGAAACCTAAAAAATTAAGAAGTGAATAGAGGGAAACATATTTATTGAAAACCATTAAAAAAACCATCACAAATCCATAATAAAGTGGAATTAAGGAGAAGCCAAAGGAATAGAGTTTAAAGAAGGAAGAAGTATTCCAAAATGTGAAACTCTTTGGAGAAGGTAAAAAAGATAATGGTCAAAAGTAGTCATTGGATTTGGTACATAAAATCTCCTTGAAGAATGCAGGGTCAGTAGGATATAATGGAAAAGAAGCTGATAGCAGTAGCTGGGAGGAGGAGGAGCAGGAGGTGAGGATCTGGGAATGTGAGTGTAGTCTTGTATTTTTCAAGATGTTTAGTTGATGGGAGGGTCAGAGAGCTAGTAACTGGAAGAGATATCACAGTGGAAAAAAGTGATTTGTTTAGTTGCATTTATTTTTTAATGGAAACATTTAAGTAAAGTCTATCAGCTAAGATAGGAAGGTGGTAGAGAAGATAAATTTATAAAAGAGGAGGTTTGTCTTAATTACTAATATTAAACTTAGTTTGCTGTCTTATCACAGATACAACCAGCTTTGTAAAGGAGAATACAAGTAAGTAAGTTCTCCTCTTCCTCAAAAAGCTTCTGGAACATTTCTTTTACTCTTCCGTATATAAAGAGCCCATTAAAAAAAATTCGGAAACAAGATCATTCTCTCTCTTATCCATACATTTTCCATTTCTTTTTCTTTCAGTATTTCTATTCAGCTGTGTACCTTCCACACCTGACAAGTAAAGTTTTTCTTTATTCTCTGTACATTTTTTGGTTTCCTTTTAGCATAAGAATTTACCAATTTCCTGCTTTGCTACTGTAGGTATTTGCAAGATGACCATGACTATCAGAAAGGTATTCCTGCTGATGTGATATTGTCGGTATGACTGTGTTCATGATTGGTGATGTTACTGATATTTAACCCAGGTAAGTTTGTGGCTTAGAAGGTGTATTCAGTGTTTGATCTCAAAAAAATAAACTAAGGCAATGGTGCTCAAACTTTAGCTTACATCAGAAACATTTGCAGAAAACACTGATTTTTGAGCTCCAACCCTAGAGGTTCTGTTTCAGTTAGTCTGGGGTGAACCTCAAGTATTTGCATTTCTAGCAGATTTCTGGGTAGTGCTGATGCCACTGCTTGCTAACCTCACAGTCACTGAGCACCACTAACAAGGATAATCAGGTCCCCAGTTGGACAGAGTAAGTATAAATGTATGTGGGCAGCATTTTGATACTTGTTAAATAACAGCTATTGACTCCAGCTAGCATCATCACTGTTTGAAGAGAGCAGAAATAATACAAGTCATAGACTATTGTCCTTTCAAGAACACAGGTTATTAAAAGACCAGAATTCACTCAGTAATAACCTGAAACTGAGACTCTGAGATTTGAATGTGTTTTAATGGCTCAAAACATATAGCACCTCCGTAACATTTCAGATTATTGTCTCAGAAAGTGCATGGCAATTTTGAAACATGTAGACATGGAAAAAATTGGAAGTTTTAATAGAAGTCCATTTTAGACATGCCTGGGAACGTATTAGAAAATAATATATGTTTTAAATGCACTATCTCTGAGTCTGCCACCTTCTTGACATAGATTTAAGTCAAATAAGCACTTTTTCTTTTTGGGCCATTGTGCTCTGCGTTATGTTCTATTGTTTTGTAGCAACAAAGAAGCTAAGGGACAGTCTCTAAGCATCAAAACAGTGCCCCTATCATAAGCACAGTTGCAGCCATTAGGTAATTACTTTTGTTTCCTGGGAAACTAAAGTACTTGGATGCAACCCATCTTTGACCACAGGCTATGTCTCTAGGCAGCAGCATACACTGGACCACTGACCTTTAGCCGGAGGTGGATGGCTGTTAAAAAAAATAAATTATATTCCAATTGGAAAATTTTGTTTTGAAAACTTTTTGTTTTCAGTTTTTATGTAAATACTAAAGCAGCCTCCCATAAAGAGTCCAGGGAGGCATGGACCACACTAATCCTAGCCCTTACTCTGTCTAGGATTTGGGCTCAGCTAGTCCTCATTTCAACAAGTCTGTCCCTTACTCAATGTATGACCTGGGCAAGTTACCCACGCTTCCAATGCTTTAATTTTCGTCCCTGAAAAATAAGGACAAAATGTCTACCTCAGAACTTCCCTGGTGGCTCAGTGGTTAAGAATCCATCTGCTAAGGCAGGGGACACGGGTTCGAGCCTTGGTCCAGGAAGATCCCACATGCCATGGAGCAACTAAGCTCTTACGCCACAACTACTGAGCCTGTGCTCTACAGCCCATAAACCACAACTACTGAGCCAGCTCTCTAGAGCCCACAAGCCACAACTACTGAAGCCCATGCTCCTAGAGCCTGTGCTCTGCAACAAGGGAAGCCACAGCAATGAGAAGCCCGCGCACCGCAACAAAGAGTAGCGCCCACTCGCCGTAACTACAGAAAGCCCACGCGCAGCAATGAAGACCCAACGCAGCCAAAAATAAAATTAATTAATTAATTTTTTAAAATGCCTATCTCATAAGACTATAATAAAAACTGCTAGCTAATACATGTAAATCTCCCAGTAATTCTGACTGTTCCCATATTTCTATCAAATTATCCAGGAGAATAAACGTAGGGAAAGGATGTGAATAGGTGGTCTGGCTGAGAAAGCAAAAATATTTAACTCAAAACAACAAATATAATCTACTGTACAATAAAGAATTTGTCTGGCCTTTGTCCTGGGTTCCTGGCATGGAGCTTCTAAAATCCTTGGAATTTCTTAAGTGATAGGAGAGTCTTCACGTTATATTAATGAATGACTCACTGGAGATCCCTAGAGAGCTTTGCAGTGGGGGCTGGTGACCAGAAAGACCAACTGTGTGATTATAGGGTTTGGATTTTGAGCCAGGCCAGCCTCCTGGGAGGATAAGGAGCTGGAGATTGAGTTAAATCATGTGGCCAAT
Source organism: Balaenoptera physalus (assembly GCF_965194825.1). NCBI lineage: Eukaryota > Metazoa > Chordata > Mammalia > Artiodactyla > Balaenopteridae > Balaenoptera > Balaenoptera physalus. Next base: position 66,852,830 of record NC_138893.1, on the reverse strand, counting down.
GATTTAATCAATTCATCTCACCTATGTAATGAAATCCCAATAAAAACTCTGGATATCAAAGTTTAGTAGAGATTCCTGGTTAATGAACACGTTGATGTGCTGGGAGGGTAACAATCCTAATCCCATAAGGAGAGGGTGCAGAAGCTACTCATTCCCATGAGTCATATGCTCACTTGAGATAATCAGAAAGATATATATATATTTAAATTGCCACCTCCTCCTATCTAATCCATCATAGTAATTGCTCTTTTTTATCCGTGTTTTCTCTTATATTATGAAATAGTAATCTGGGAACCATGGCATATAAATAATAGCCATGTGCTCCCAGTTGACCCAAACTGAAAGCATGGGAAGAGTTCAGGTTGGGAAGCTATGGTGAGTTATGCAAAATCAAGGGCAACAGGTGGGTAAGATTCACAGTAGTAAGGGCCCTGTAAATCACATTGTTGATTAATATACAATCAACAATGATAATATTCTAACAGTAGGATAAATAGAAATGAAGTGTGAAGATGGGAATTGCAAAATAAACATAGAGACAGGTACAGTTAAGAGGAGGCTCATAGCTCAGGGTAAAGGAACTAAGTTGTGCAATTGATTCTGAGGTTTTCTGCTTCACATGTGAGTCCATGCTTCTATCTCATTCCACGTGATCTTAGAGGAGCCCTTTTCCAGAGGCAAAGAAGAGTTCATAAGTTTGTCGTCTGTGTACCAGGAAATCTGGGAGATATGTGACTGTTATATTGAAATGCTACTTAATTTAACTTTGTCTTCACTTTTACTACTCCTGAAACTTTCCAATTTGCCCCACTGCCAGCCCACTACCACCTGCCTTCTCCAACTCCTCAACTTTATCTCATTATTCCTTGCGACTCAGACTCTATCTAGTTTTATTCACCAAATTCGTTCCAACAAAATCCACTTCACTGATTGGACAAATTTTCCAAAAGGCCAAATTAGCTAAATATGCTTATTTTGTCAGTTATTCATATGATTTACAGAAATTCAAATTAGATCATATGGTTTTAACAGCTTTTGAGACTTCTATTACGTTTTAGTTGTCTAACTTTCATGTTGGTTTACAAATAGCTTTTAAAGATTTTTTTCAACATGTTTCTCCACCATGTCCTTACAGCTAAATCCAGTGGGAGCTGGAGGAAGGAGAGAGAAAGTTTTCATCTGGAGGAACAACTAAGGAGAGTTCACTCAGAAAATTGTCTTCTTGATAATCTAGCCACTGGAATAATTGGCTTTTGGCCAATTAGCTCAAAGAGAATTGGCCTGCTTTCTGCAACTTTAGACAGTAAAGCTAAAAGTTTGCCTACCAACTTTCAAAGGAGTGAAATTTTATTTTCCTTTGACTGTATATCAGGTTCCTAGAAAACTATAGAATAAAATCCTGCTACAGAAAAGGAACTAGACATAGCAATAATATTTGTCCAATGCAATCTTGAAATATGCATTAACATAGAAAAATTAGTTCATTGAATTAAATAACATGGGGCCAAGTTCTTAAGGAGACCATATGATGGGATCTTGGATGCAAATGAAATTCATGTGTGCTACAGAATCATAAGAACTGTCTGACAGCCACCTTGTAAATCCCAGCAGGGACACAGATGGTTTAAAGCTTAGTTAAAAGCAAAATCTTCTCTACTTAAAAAGATTGTTTCTCGTCAGCTTGCAAGAGAAAATCCTGATGCAGAAGTGACAATGCTCAGTTATCCAGCGGTACAAGACACTAGAAAGCAGCAGCTGTTGGTCAGAGCAAGAGAAATTTAAAATCAGAATTTGATCAGAGTTTGGACTGTGATGACAACTATAACCCTATAGATGCAAGTTCTGCTTCTGAAAGGGTGCACTGGCTGTTAAGAAGTGACAGCATTCAAATGTGAAGCAGTCTAACAATTGCTCCATTTCTCTCTTTTCCAGAAGTCTATTATTAGCACATGAGTTAACACTTGATATGTCAGAAATTCAGACTTGCCTTCGCTAACTTGTATATTTACCACATTGCCAAAGAGTTTTTTTTTTAATTAAACCAAAATAAATTAGTTTAGAGGTTGTATATATGTTTCTGTATAATGGAGAGATGATTATACTTGAAAATATTATTAACTTATTTATTGACTGAAGGTTACTTAAAAACACAAACTTGTTAAAACTAAAGTAAGAATAAAAATGTGTATTTTCCACAAATATTTAAGTAATTATTCAGATTTACCTATTGTCTCTTTCCAAGTGGGATTAAACACTGAGAAATGAACAGGAAGTTCAACAGTCAGTCTGTGATAGCATCAATGTAAAATTTGCTTTTCAGAGATTTTTAAAACTGTTCTATAATGTCAAATGGACAGAGGATTTTTATAAATTTAGAGTACACATTCTTCAGGTTATCTGACTTCAAGGTTGTGTGTAGTCTCATAATTTTAAGGAAGTTAATATAGTGGTTGTAAAATATAATTTAAACTGAAGGAGCTAGGGGTGATGATGTAGAAATCAGGGAGTTTCAACTCATGTAAACATTTGAGGTGGGACTTTTAAAAATTAATGGCACTAGGGAAATAGAGGGCAAATTTGAAGATTCTTTTCTTCCATTTATTGACTAATCCAATGGTAAGGCAAGTCTATGGCCAGGAATAGAAGATGTTCTCCATAGTATTGGACCTTGACTATTCATATATATATTGTCCATATTTCTTCTTTGAACTTTGAAGTGCCTTACATGCCTAACTATACTTAATGCATATATTTTTTATCATCTCTTTAAATATCATTCTCCATTAGTTTTGAGTTTGAGAATAAAAGTATAAGGTAACCCATTCTTATTTCACTTAATTTAAATCAGAAATCAGTACGGGAGAAAAAAAAGGAACTTTAAACATCTATAACCATAATTTTCTAAATTCTTGTTTTTTCACTAAGTTTCAAAAAAATCACAAATATTTTCTTGTCTTTTCATTCCTATCATTCTACTTCACAACTTACATTTACTCAAAATCCAGCACTTTGAAATTTACTGTATATTTATGCTTTGCTTACTTCACCTATCTCCTGAATAGTAATAGATACCATCACAATATTCAATAAAGATACATATGTCAAACTGATTTATTTTTCAGTCTCTACCCATGTAAAATGCATAAAATAAACCAGATTTCTGCAGATATTTGACTATTCTAGTGGAAATTATAAGTACGAGTCATCCAGACACAGGTATTAAAAGAGCCACTGGAGAAAAGTCTCTGTCTCTTATACTAAATTGTTTCTTCTCAAAGGATGAGATAATTTACTAAATGCAAAAAATTAATCATAATACATGCTAAATCATCACACATGATAAAAGCTGAATTTTACGGTTTATGATAATTCGTTTGGAGGACTGGAGGGTATAACTAAATAGATCTGTGACAAGAACTTAGAACCAAGTTCATTTTATTTTCAGATTCAGCAGTCAAGGCAGATGCTCAAAAAAAAAAAAAGTCAGCTAGATTTATTAAAACCTTGTTGTAAAATCCTTACTTTTAAGTTATGGAGCCTCAGAATCACAGTGCGAATTGATATGCCACCTAGAAGATAAACAAATTACTCAGCAAACAAGCTAAGAGACGTTTGCTTTTGTTTTTCTCCTGCTCCCTTTCCTGGTCATCGTCATATTTCCCTGTGATTCCATGCCATTTTTCTGTCCCCTGGATGCTCCTTACAAGAGGGTTAGAATAATAGTTTGTAATATTGTAAGTCCCCAACTCACCATTCTCAAACAAAATTAGCTAGAAATATCAGAATCACATTCATCCTTCCAAATTCAAGACAGTAACTGAAATACCTCATGGGTACTTGCAAATGGCTTTGACTCATTTTTTTAATTAATTAATTAATTAATTAATTATTTTAACATGTTTATTGGAGTATAATTGCTTTACAATGGTGTGTTAGTTTCTGCTTTATAACAAACTGAATCAGCTATACATATACATATATCCCCATATCTCCTCCCTCTTGCGTCTCCCTCCCACCCTCTCTATCCCACCTTTGTAGGTGGTCACAAAGCACCGAGCTGATCTCCCTGTGCTATGCGGCTGCTTCCCACTAGCTATTTATTTTTAATTTGGTAGTGTATATATGTCCATGCCACTCTCTCACTTCATCCCAGCTTACCCTTCCCCCAATAGACATTCCTCCAAAGAAGATATAGATTGCCAACAAACACATGAAAGGATGCTCAACATCACTAATCATTAGAGAAATGCAAATCAAAACTACAATGAGGTATCACCTCATACCAGTCAGAATGGCCATCATCAAAAAATCTACAAACAATAAATGCTGGAGAGGGTGTGGAGGAAAGGGAAGCCTCTTGCATTGTTGGTGGGAATGTAAATTGATACAGCCACTATGGAGAACAGTATGGAGGTTCCTTAAAAAACTAAAAATAGAACTACCATACGACCCAGCAATCCCACTACTGGGCATACACCCTGAGAAAACCATAATTCAAAAAGAGTCATGTACCACAATGTTCATTGCAGCTCTATTTACAATAGCCAGGACATGGAGGCAACCTAAGTGTCCATCGACAGATGAATGGATAAAGAAGATGTGGCACATATATACAATGGAATATTACTCAGCCATAAAAAGAAATGAAATTGAGTTATTTGTAATGAGGTGGATGGACACAGAGTCTGTCATACAGAATGAAGTAAGTCAGAAAGAGAAAAACAAATATCATATGCTAACACGTATATATAGAATCTAAAAAAAAAAAAAAAAAAAAGGTTCTGAAGAACCTAGGGGCAGGACAGGAATAAAGATTGACTCATTTTTTCTCTGTTCATTGTTTACCACTTCTTCCCTGTATTCACTCATTGTCTGGCAAGAAATTTCTACCGAGGTAATGTTGGCATCACTCATATTGACTCCACTACTAGGGCAATATAAGGCTTTGCTGTTTCTGAGTTTGGAAGAACAATTCTTTTGCCCCAGTTTTAAACATGACGTTGCTAAAAAGGGAAGTATCTTCCCCTATCATGTGTGTCCCTCCATGTGCTTTTTCTACTATTTTATAGAGAACTAAAGATGCAGTTCTTTGATACCTCTTTCCTCTATCTTCTTACACCCAGGACTGTGTTACGAGTCATTATAACTGGGCCAGAAGACAACCTGAATAACACACACAAGATTGTACTCAAAATTGTTACTCTCTTTCGACCCTTTTTCACAATCTCTACATCAAGTCCTCCTCCCAGCAAGTTCCTGCTTTAGCGGATACACCTTTTTTGGGGAGATGCAGGGTAAATGGTAGCCCTTATTAATTTATGAATTAGAGGTTTATTTTCTGGAGGACTAGTCTTTAGTCCCAGTGAATCTAGTGGTTTCTATAGGACTCCTCAACCCATCGTGGGAAAAAAAAGAAAACTAATAGCAAGACTGTTTTGGAAATTGAGTTTTAATATCTTTCTTTACTTCAATTAATTCAATGATAAGGCAAGTCTATTATCAGAAAAAATACTGCATATATCTGACTATGCTATAGTTACAAAGCTTGGGACATCATTGTGTGAAATTCCTACAGAACAGACATTACTAAATTATAAACCAGACCACATTGTCTATTACTGAAATATTTCTAGGAGCTTTATGTACAACTAATAGATGGACGTCCACTCTTTTAAATTATTTTTTATCATGTGAAAAGAAATTGACTTAATTTAAATTAAAGTGATATTGTAAGTAGAAAAATATAATATTGCATTAGCCCTTAACATTTATACTGTTTTTGACCATCACCTTTTTAAAATAACTGTAGGCTAGTCTTATTATTCTTCATTTTGCTGATAAGAAAATGTGGGACACAGAGAGGTTAAGTGAGTCAACTCAGATTACACAGATAGTCAAAGGCAAAACAAACTAATATTACTGAATCCTTAGTGTCTCTTGTTGTTCTGCTTAACAGTGCTGTCTCTTATTAAAAAGGACAACCATAGTTATCCCATTTATAAGCCTGCTATAATTTAGTCACATTCTAACAGATTCAATTTGGTATTTCACATTGATTAAATGATTTAAAAGATATTTAAATATAATTTAAATTATTTATCAATGACTTTGAAGGTGTTGTTTCTTCAAGGCCACAAAGCAAACCCCTTATAAAGCTAATAAATAAGTCAAGATCACATGTTTGCAGATCCCTGTGGCTGTCAGCAGAACAGACCTCAGGCATTTGGGGGTGGGGTGGGATTAATTAATTTACATAAGAACTTTAATAGTCCTCAAAATCCAGTCTTTCATCAAATGATTACTGACTGCCTACTATGATCCAGACATATTCTAGGTGCTAATAGTACATAATACAGAAAACAGAAAACATCTCAACCTTCATGGAGTAAACACTGTAGCAAGGAAAGACAGATGATAAACAAGATAAGTAAATACAATGTATAGTATGTTACCTGGTTATAAATAGTATAACCACAAAAACAGGAAAGGGAAATAGGAATTATTGCAGGTCAGAGATTAGGGGACCACAGAAAGCCACACAGAGATGGTTTTTGATGAAAGTCCTAAACGACTTGAGACTGGGAGCCATCTGTGGGACATCTGTGAAAGAAGCATTCCAGGCAAAGGAAACATTAAATATAAAGGTCATAATATAAGAGTGTGTCTTATGTGTACAAGGGACATCAAAGAATCTTTTTTGGTTGGACTGAAGAAAAGCAGTGGGAAATAGTTTCACATTGGTGATAGAGGACAATATTATGCAGAATCTTATCAATCATAATAAGGATTTAAGCTTTAATAAAACTCTAAGTGAATTGGGAATAGAAGAGTGGCTTTAGATTTTAAAAAGATAAAAAGATAACTCTAGCCACAATTGAGAATAAACTCCTAGACACTAAAAGCAGAGCAGAGAATTCTCTGTTTCTTACTACACTAAAGACATACATTTCTGCCACTGGATGATTCACTTGGAAATCGAAACTGGGTGCAATGGTAGTGCATGTTACTAAAGATCAATGTCACTCTGCTGGCTAAGTGGCTTGATCTGCAAGGGAGGTACTGGATGGGTTCTGGTATTGTTGGTTGTCAGGTCCTGTTGATCAACTGTTGGCAAATGACACTAGAGCTGTAATGAGGAAGTGAAAGATAAGCTAGACTAGCAGAGCCACACAGGAGTTGAGGTGAACTCACTCGAGACTCAAACTGAATATCGGATACTGAGAACCACTGAGTAGTGATGCCTTTAATGCAGACAGAGTCTGTCTAGGCGGGAGGCTAGTGATGGGTGTTAAAGCAGACAAGTAACAGTTATTCATATGGTCCAAGACTACCTTTTGAGAGATGTCTAAATTATGCTAGAATCACTGCCAAACCATTTGGAAGTAACAAAAGGGTTCTTTTCAGATACTTCCTTGGCATCCTTGTAGAATAGCTCTGTTAAAAAAAAAAAAATGACTCAGCACTGTATTGAAGAGGGCCCTTAAGAAACAAACATTCTTACTCCTGTAGTAAGTGACATGAAATGAACAGTCATGATCATTAACTGGGTAGTATGTGTGAATGATCAAAAATATTTTCAAACTGGAGAATGTGAACTAAAACATTTCTAGTATCACAGAATATTGGCAGAAAAGGGAATTTTGAGAGCATTTCATAAACCAGTTTTGTATGAGTTACGTTATTTCATTTTTAGGTTCCTTTTGTTATTGCTCTTGCACTTATTTTTGAGCTCATTTTCAAAAGACTGATTAAAATTCTGCCTGCTTCTGGGCTGAATACTTCCCTTCTCATCAAGGCATAAAAGCTGTGAAGTTATTGTCTTTTTCCAGGTTTATATCTCAATTGTCAATCTCCATTTATTGGATTCTTCTAGCGCTGACTTTTATTTTCAATTTTCCCTCTTATTAGCTTTATTTGGGATTATATATGATTTTTTAATCTCTATTTTCTCCTCTCTCCTTTTTTTTTTTGATCAATCCTTTGAAACTTCCTGTGGACAAGGCAGTGATACTTAATTTTGATAGAACAAAGATTAGTTACAAGTTTCACCTCTTTATCTCTGAGAAATATCAATTCCTAGAAGTTGTTGCTCATGTAAACAACATCTATTATTTTATATTAAACTTTGTTCAGCTTTTTAAATTAGGTAAGTTAGTTATAACCAATCCCAAATATGTCAAATGATCAGAAAACAATCTGTCATCTATTTAATGCTGGGATTATTGTTTTTGATATTTTTGTCATTATAATTTTATACCTAGAAAAGATGATCTCATAAATGCAACAGTGTATAATGATTAACAGATGCAAATGAAATTGCAGAAAGTTAACTTAATGGATAAAAGATGGCTATCTTAAAATAATGGTTAAAGGTCATATGACTAGGCTTCAAATGTTACAAAACAAAAATAATTAATTGAATCAACAGGCATTTATTTAGAACCTAAGTTAAACTAAGGACAGTGATAAGGCACCTGACCACAGAGCTAAACAATTAAACTTCTGATGGTAAGGAGTTCACTTTGTTATTAGAGGAGCAGAAAAAGGTAAAAGTGAGTCTTAAATGGATGCATAAAATACATTACATTGTTTCATAAAACATGTTAGCTGAATTAGTGCTTTAGATGAATATTAAAACATATATAATGTTTATATCGTGTACCTTATTTATTTATTATATTATATTGAAACTTCCCCCCCCCCAAAACACATTATTTTCAGGTCACCTTAAAGTTGAGTGAAATCAGCTAATGACAAGGAATTACAGAAGGTGCCTGGGTGGAAAATGTATAATAGGAGTAGTTATTAGAAAAAAATGGATCTCAGTATTTCACTATACAGTACATTTAATACACAAAATATTAAAAAACTTATTTTCTCAAATACTGTATATATTTCCACCTTTTGTAGAATGACCTAACTCACACTTCTCTATTAAAATATGATTCAAAAGATACTTCCTCTTAAGATGTCTCTAATTTTTACCCTTATTTATTATGGGACAATTTCTATCCTGCCATTTAATATTTATGTTGTAGGTTAGTATCAATCTTTCCTTAGAGACAGTTTGTGATATTCTCCAGTTCCATATACAAGTGATAACACTCAGGGCCAGCTTCATGAGTGTGCAAGCTGTGCAGTCACATAAGGCCCCCCACTTAGCAGGGCTCTAAATTTGATTTAATGGTCTGAACTCAGTGCCTTGAAATTCTTAATACTTTTACTTTGAATTTATGTTTTATAAACAAAGTTTGATGGGACAAGGGAGCTTTGTGTGAGCAGAGTAGATGTATGCAATACATGTATCCTCTGTTCCCTGCTCTTCCATTTGCACATAGTGTTTGCAGTGCTCCATGAGCTCAGCGTCCCAGTGTACCACAATGCTTAGAGCACTGAACTGAGTACAAGGTAAGCATGTATCTTATTCAGTTAGGGCTGCTATAACAAAGTAGTATAGACTGGGTGGCTAAAACAATAGAAATTTATTTTTTTAACAGTTCTGGAGGCTGTAATTCTGAAATCAGGATGCCAGCAGGATCAGGTTCTAGAGAGAACTCTCTGGCTTGCAGACTTTTGCCTGCTTACTGTGTCCTTCGGTGGCAGAGAGATACACAGAACTCTGCCATCTTTTCATTTTCTTAAGGGTACTAATCCCATCATGAGGGCCACATCTTCATGATTTCATTTAACTCCAATTGCTTCTCAAAGGCTGCATCACCAAATACCATCACATTGGGGGTTAAAGTTTATACATATGAATTTTGGCAAGATACTATAAGGTCCATAGCAGTATGTTACATCTACGACTGACTAAATGAGGGTGCTGACAGCCCTTATAAGTCATGTTTTCAATTCAAACCAGCACTTCTTTTGAAAGCAGAAAGAAGGTCATAATATTCTAAGAAACATGAATGACCAAAGAACACTATCATTTCTTTCTGACTCATATTACTTTCCTGCATTAACCAACTTATGCTGAAATTAATAATATAGAAGGAAAGAGAAAGGCAAATCAACCTACACTTCATTTTTCTTTCAGTCCTTTCACATTCCTGCGTGGCAGAATGTGCACAAATCAAGGAATGAAATAAAAACAGTTTGAATTAGTTTTGTGTAACATTCCCATTGTTCTTATAGGAAATAAGGCTTGGCTTTCAGACTGTTGATTGTATAGTACCAATCAGTATGCATATAGTGAGCTTCAAACTAAATTGTGTAATTTCAATGATTCCACATATGTATATGTAGATTCTCAGATATCTGCATTTAGAAGTGGTGCAGGACAAGAGATAGTGATGGGAGAGTACGAACAGAAGTTGATGCTTTAGGGCCAGCTATGCTTTGAGGTAGTGAAGCCTCTGAGGCAAATAACAGGGCATAAACACAACTAGTAAAATCTAGATGACTTCATCTTACTCCCTGGGGAATTGGCAAAGTAGTTGGTCCAGGAGAAATGTGAGGAGATACCAGCTAAAAATATTAGTTTTTTGTTTTTATTATCTACCTTAATGAAACAGCAAGTGTTCGGGAGAAAGAGAGATAAACAAAGCAGCAATATGTCCAGTGTTTGAGACAAAATATATTCATATTATAAACCAAGATTCTTGTTGGAGATCTGAAAAACATTGTTTTAATCATTATGACACTGCTTTGTGACTGCTCATCATGGAAATACGGTTCTGGGGCCAGATGGTGATGGGCATTTTACTCTAGGAACCAGAAGCGATGGTATAAAGAGCATTTCATTGAGAAGAACATTCAGATACTGGAAATTCCCTGTTTTTCTTAAATTTCAGACAAAATTTATAAGGGCTAATATTTATTTATGGTCACACCAGAGGATAAAGGAATATCTTATTTGAGTAATAATTCAAACTTGCCACAGTGTCTGATGTTCAGAAATCACCATCTGTTATATGAGCAATGCCACTTTTGGATGGAGGGGATGAAGATGGAATGAGGTTAATCTCTGGCAAAAAGGAAAAGTGTCCACTTCCTCCTTGGCTATGCAGTGGTATAATTCACAAAAGCCATAAAAATGAAGATAGTTAACACCCGACTTTCACCAATGGACAGATCATCCAAAATGAAAATAAATAAGGAAACACAAGCTTTAAATGATGCATTAAACGAGATGGAATTAATTGATACTTATAGGACATTCCATCCAAAAACAACAGATACACTTTCTTCTCAAGTGCTCATGGAACATTCTCCTGGATAGATCATATCTTGGGTCACAAATCAAGCCTTGATAAATTTAAGAAAATTGAAATCATATCAAGTACCTTTTTTGACCACAACGCTGTAAGACTAGATATCAACTACAGGAAAAAATCTGTAAAAAATACAAACACATGGAGGCTAAACAATATACTACTTAATAACCACCAGATCACTGAAGAAATCAAAGAGGAAATCAAAAAATACCTAGAAACAAATGACAATGAAAACACGACGACCCAAAACCTATGGGATGCAGCAAAAGCAGTTCTAAGAGGGAAGTTTATAGCAATAGAATCCTACCTCAAGAAACAAGAAAAGTCTCAAATAAACAACCTAACGTTACACCGAAAGCAATTAGAGAAAGAAGAACAAAAAAACCCCAAAGTTAGCAGAAGGAAAGAAATCATAAAGATCAGATCAGACATAAATGAAAAATGAAATGAATAAGAAATGAAGATAAATGAAAAAGAAATGAAGGAAACAATAGCAAAGATCTATAAAACTAAAAGTTTATCTTCTTTGAGAAGATAAACAAAATTGATAAACCATTAGCCAGACTCATCAAGAAAAAAATGGAGGAGACTCAAATCAACAGAATTAGAAATGAAAAAGGAGAAGTAACAACTGACACTGTAGAAATACAGAGGATCATGAGAAATTACTACAAGCAACTATATGCCAATAAAATGGACAACCTGGAAGAAATGGACAAATTCTTAGAAAAGCACAATCTTCCGAGACTGAACCAGAAAGAAATAGAAAATATAAACAGACCAATCACAAGCACTGAAATTGAGACTGTGATTAAAAATCTTCCAACAAACAAAAGCCCAGGACCAGATGGCTTCACAGGCAAACTCTATCAAACATTTACAGAAGAGCTAACACCTATCCTTCTCAAACTCTTCCAAAATATAGCAGAGGGAGGAACACTGCCAAACTCATTCTACAAGGTAACTATCACCCTGATACCAAAACCAAACAAAGATGTCACAAAGAAAGAAAACTACATGTCAATATCACTGATGAACACAGATGCAAAAATCCTCAACAAAATATTAGCAAACAGAATCCAACAGCACATTAAAAGGATCATACACCATGATCAAGTGAGGTTTATCCCAGGAATGCAAGGATACTTCAATATATGCAAATCAAATCAATCAATATGATACACCATATTAACAAATTGAAGGAGAAAAGCCCTATGATCATCTCAATAGATGTAGAAAAAGCTTTCGACAAAATTCAACACCCATTTATGATAAAAACCCTCCAGAAAGTAGGCATAGAGGGAACTTATCTCAACAAAATAAAGGCCATATATGACAAACCCACAGCCAACATCGTTCTCAATGGTGAAAAACTGAAACCATTTCCACTAAGATCAGGAACAAGACAAGGTTGCCCACTCTCACCACTATTATTCAACATAGTTTTGGAAATTTTAGCCACAGAAATCAGAGAAGAAAAAAAAATAAAAGGAATCCAATTCGGAAAAGAAGAAGTAAAGCTGTCACTGTTTGCAGATGACATGATACTACACATAGAGAATCCTAAAGATGCTACCAGAAAACTACTAGAGTTATAATAAATGAATTTGGTAAAGTAGCAGGATACAAAATTAATGCACAGAAATCTCTTGCATTCCTATACACTAAAGATGAAAAATATGAAAGAGAAATTAAGGAAACACTCCCATTTACCATTACAACAAAAAGAATAAAATACTTAGGAATATACTTACCTAAAGAGACAAAAGACCTATATGCAGAAAGCTATAAGACACTGATGAAAGAAATTAAAGATGATACAAACAGATGGAGAGATATACCATGTTCTTGGATTAGAAGAATCAACATTGTGAAAGTGATTATACTACCCAAAGCAATCTACAGATTCAATGCCATCCATATCAAACTACCAGTGGCATTTTTCACAGAACTAGAACAAATAATTTCACAATTTGTATGGAAACACAAAAGACCCTGATTAGCCAAAGCAATCTTGAGAAAGAAAAACAGAGCTGGAGGAATCAGGCTCCCTGACTTCACACAATATTACAAAGCTACAGTAATCAAGACAGTATGGCACTGGCACAAAAACAGACATACAGATCAATGGAACAGGATAGAAATCCCAGAGATAAACCCATGCACATATGATCACCATATTTTTTATAAAGGAGGCAAGAATATACAATGGAGAAAAGACAGCCTCTTCAATAAGTGGTGCTGGGAAAACTGGACAGCTACATGTAAAAGAATGAAATTAGAACACTCCCTAACACCATACACAAAAATAAACTCAAAATGGATTAAAGACCTAAATGTAATGCCAGACACTATAAAACTCTTAGAGGAAAACATAGGCAGAACACTCTATGACATAAATCACAGCAAGATCCTTTTTGACCCACCTCTTAGAGAAATGGAAATAAAAACAAAAATAACCAAATGGGACCTAATAAAACTTAAAAGCTTTTGCACAGCAAAGGAAACCATAAACAAGACGAAAAGACAACCCTCAGAATGGGAGAAAATATTTGCAAATGAAGCTACTGACAAAGGATTAATCTCCAAAATTTACAAGCAGCTCATGCAGCTCAATATCAAAAAAATCCAATCAAAAAAAATAGGCAGAAGACTTAAATAGACATTTCTCCAAAGAAGATATACAGATTGTCAACAAACACATGAAAGAATGCTCAACATCACTAATCATTAGAGAAATGCAAATCAAAACTACAATGAGGTATCACCTCATACCAGTCAGAATGGCCATCATCAAAAAATCTACAAACAATAAATGCTGGAGAGGGTGTGGAGGAAAGGGAAGCCTCTTGCACTGTTGGTGGGAATGTAAATTGATACAATCACTATGGAGAACGGTATGGAGGTTCCTTAAAAAACTAAAAACAGAACTACCATACGATCCAGCAATCCCACTACTGAGCATATACCCTGAGAAAACCATAATTCAAAAAAGAGTCATGTACCACAATGTTCATTGCAGCTCTGTTTACAATAGCCACGACATGGAAGCAACCTAAGTGTCCATCGACAGATGAATGGATAAAGAATATGTGGCACATATATACAATGGAATATTACTCAGCCATAAAAAGAAACGAAATTGAGTTATTTGTAATGAGGTGGATGGACCTAGAGTCTGTCACACAGAGGGAAGTAAGTCAGAAAGAGAAAAACAAATACCGTATGCTAACACATATATATGGAATCTAAAAAAAAAAAATGGTTCTGAAGAACCTAGGGGCAGGACAGGAATAAAGACACAGATGTAGAGAATGGACTTGAGGACATGGGGAGGGGGAAGGGTAAGCTGGGATGAAGTGAGAGAGTAGCATGGACTTATATATACTACCAAATGTTAAATAGATAGCTAGTGGGAAGCAGCCGCATAGCACAGGGAGATCAGCTCGGTGCTTTTTGACCACGTAGAGGGGTGGCATAGGGAGGGTGGGAGGGAGACACAAAAGCAAAGAGATATTGGGATATATGTATATGTATAGCTGATTCACTTTGTTATAAAGCAGAAACTAACACACCACTGTAAAGCAATTATACTCCAATAAAGATGTTTTAAAAAAATGGTACTATACCTAATAATATAGTAATAATAATGGCTAACATTTATTGAGTGTTTGTAATATTTTAGATACTATTTTCTGTAATTTTTATGTATTAGCTCACTTAATTTTTCACTACAATCTTTTATGGAAGTTATAGTATTACAATTCCCAGTTTACAAAGGCACAAAGAAGTGAAGCCCCCTGCTAAATGCCACAAAGATAATATACAGTAGATTCAAAATCTGGACACAAGATGTCTTGCTTCAAGATAACAATGCACTATAGAGTCATTTCATTTTATTGTAAGTAGTGTGTGCTACAGATATACATGGGTGTGTGTGAGAGAGAGAGAGAGAGAGGAAATTGAAAATCGGAGAAGAAGCCTCAGTCAATGATGGATCTATGGAGGAGCTGCACTTTAAAGTAACAGTAGGATTCTGAAATGTGGAAAGACTATTCACATGATTTTTTTGTTTTATATCAAAATCAAATTTTAAAAATATAAAAATCAAATTAAATGGTTAAAAATTTGTGTGAAGTCTCCCATGTAGACTACTTTAAAACAACAAAGTTTATTTGGTTAAGTTATGCTGTTTTAAAATTTCTGTAGTATAAAAATTTCACATTTAGACTAATACTTTACTGTTAAAAACACATTTAGATAAAAATCTTCACTCACAAAATAGGCATTTGAGAGGTTCTCCTTTTTATCTTTTGTGACTATCATAATGTACCTCTATCTATCATCATTACATAGTGTGGGTCCCTAGGAAAAGCCTCTCCAACCAAAATAGTGAAGAAAGGAGAGGTTTAGGCAAGATGGGACCCAGATAGGGGATAAATTAGTTGATGTTTTATCTTTGATGCTCTCAATCTTTCATCTCTGACCCACATCTTATTTCCAGGGCTTCTTTTCCCCACACTTGTTCTCCCTTCAAAGACCTAATCAAACCCCTGCCCCAATATTAGTCTCTGACAATTTCATTTCCAAATAAGTTACAATTTTACATTTTCTAAAGGATTATTTAATTGACTCCTTTTTCAGTAGAGACATCGATAGTCAGATATTTTATAGGGTGCTTCTCTAGTCAAATTTGCCTGATTTTTTCCCAATACTGGCAAAGATATTGATGAAATAAAATTCATATTTTATGGCAAGACAAGAAAAATTTAAGCATAAAAAATTTTTTCTCTGTGTTTGAGCTTCTTCTTTCTCCTTTAGTGTGTACTGTGCATCTGCATTAACCAGACCTCCCTAGGAGATAACCTTCCTTCTTAATCCTGTAAGCAGTCATGATGACCCACTACTCACTTTGTACATGCAGATCTGGATTGTGTAAACTGTCAATACATCATTTGATGTATAACCCTTTGTCTCAAAAACATATATAACTCTGCTTTGACCTTTAACTGGCAGAACAGTCCTCAAAGCTTTCTGAAAGACTATCTCCAGGGTTATAATCCTCAGGTTGTCTCGAATAAAATTTTCCATTTCTTTCTCAGATTGACTATTGATTAATTTTTTGCAGACAATATGCAAATTCTGGATCACTCATAGATTGCTGTCATGCACGTCAATCTTCCCTTGGAAATGTTTTGGCAAGAAGTCAGTGAGAAAATGATATAGACACGAGTGGCTTCCAAGATGTGGCTACTAATTACAGTTCAAAGTTTAAGTCAGTGGCAAAATTTTGATGCAAGGTTTGATAGCAGCCTCTAAGGATCCTGAGCTGATGAGCTCCCCAAGATGAGCAATAATCTCAGGAGATGGGAAGCTCTGGCCTCTACTCACCATGGTTTAAGCTTCTTCTGTGACAGTGGACCTTAAGAGTTGGCATGTCTTGAGTTCCTGCTGTATAGGAGGTGGTCCTAAGACTTATCCATGCTATGAAAGAGGTTCTGTTCCAAGGTGGCAACATAGGAACTTCCTGAACTCACCTCCTCCCATGGACACATCAAATCTATAGCTACACCCAGAGCAATTTCCTTTGAAAGAAATCTAGACACTAGCTGTATGATTCCTACACATCAGGCAAACAAGAAAATACACACACTGAAATGCATAAGAAAGGCTGAGACACACTCTCACCATAAACCCTACCCCAGGCATAGTGTCATACAATCGGAAGGGAATTCCCGACTGCCAGCCTGTCCTTTCAGTGTTCTCATTTAGTCACATTTGTAGTCCTTAAAACCAGATTAATCTTTATAAGACAAATAAATGTGTACTATGTTTTTAAAGGATGTTTTCTTCTTTAATATAAAGCAGAAAAGTTTTAAGTTCATTTTTTCTTCAAAAATATATGCGTGAAAATAATAATTCAACTTTTGTTATGGAACATACTTTGTTTCCTTGATTGTAAGCCTTAAATTTCATTTTCCTTTTACTTTTCTTAGGCTGTCTCAGAAATAAAGCCTCCAGAACTCAAGTTTTAATTACTAGTGTGAGTGGAATGGCACTAAGGAAGTGAAAAGAAGCTGAAAACAATTAAGCTAAAGTCATCAATTTTTAGTGAATATACAAATGTTTTCCAAAGTCTCAGTGATGTGGCTAAGACCAATGAAACATGGAGTCTTACTAAGAAGATATGTTAACGTTTCTAAAAATAATAGCTTCCTGAGTCTTCTCAGTTCCCAACACAGACATTTATTGCCTTTATTTACATTGTAAATGTTTCAAGAGGTATTTGAAATAACTCTTAAAGAAGACATAACATGGTTTGTTAAAGTTGTTTTGCTTTCAGGGTGAATGTAGTAATAACACTTTACTGTTATGGTAAAAGCAATTTTTCTCTACACTTGTACTAGAGTTTTATCAGAACCCACACATCTGACTCTATGTTTGCTGTAAGGATGGGAACCATATATTCACCATGCTTATTTGCTTAGCTTATATATAGAGTCTATATATAAAGGCAATAGCTTATATATACAGGCAAAATTATATAGATGGCAAAGTTGGGCTATGGACATTGTTCTCCCTCCCTTTTCAGAAATTCCCTCCTTCCTACAAGCCCCTCTTCATGCCTTCTAGATTCTCAGCACTTCTCATTATGACTCCTGTGAAACTATCCTTCATAAGTAATCTAAATGTGACTGACTTTGACTTTGGTGGTACATTTATTTTTCAAAAGTCCCTATCTTGCATATCATTGCTACACAGCTTGATCTCATTGTAAAATGTTTTCTTATACTTGTCCACCGTAAAAACATGATGAATGGTGTTATATTTTAACATTTAAAGAACTTTATGCATTTTTATTATCCCTAGAAACTCAGAGAATGAAGCTCTGATGATGAAATTTCAGTTACAATGTTGAACAAATTGGGAGAAGCAGTTCCTCATTGTGTTTTTCAAGTTATACCACATACATAGCTTTTTATCCTATTGCCTTTAAAGCTGACCCTGCTTAAAAGTCATATTCTAGCTCTGCTGTTGTATCAAATATGACTACTGTCTGATCACTTGAGTTAACAGAAGAAAGGGAAATAGGATATCGTGACTCTTTAATGTCTTAAATGTGTTGTAGTCTTTCCTGACTTAACAGTGTGTTCAGGCAGAAAAAATTTAATTTCCCTTAGTTGTTCATGACAGAGTGTTACACTCCAGTGTATGTGTGTGCGTGTGCGTGCATGCACATGCACACATGGACATACGCATACATAAAAGTGCCCAGGTGGTGGCCCAGGTGATGGTGGTGGGTTAGGTGGCAGTTTCACAATCATATGAATCATTTACTTGACTCATGATCTCACTGATAATGGGATGAAAGATACTGGCTTCTGTGCGTGATGATGAAGCCAATGACACCACCATTTCACACCTGCAAAGATTTCTTCCCTTTATACCCTCATTCAGCAGCCCATCAGAAGACCAGGTACTCTGGGCTGCATCTCTAAGAGTAGCTGACACTGTCAGAAGTATATGCTACAAGGGCAAAATACACTTGAATGATAGGGGAATCACAATCAAGAAAGCGTATGCATAGATATGATCAACAGGTATTTAATTCATTCCAGAGTTAAATAGGAAAAAAAATACACCCAACACTGTATTCATCCGTCAGAATGGTAATTATAAGCAGGCTAGTCATGAATCAGATGTTGGAATCTGAATCATAAATAACTGGACCCAACAAAAAAAAAGCAAATTCATAGAATTTATAGAAAAGAAAATCTGATAGTAATGTAGGACACAATTTAAAATTAATGGTTAGGGCTTCCCTGGTGGTGCAGTGGTTAAGAATCTGCCTGCCAATGCAGGTGACATGGGTTCGAGCCCTGATCCGGGAAGATCCCACATGCCGCGGAGCAACTAAGCCCGTGGGCCACAACTACTGAGCCTGCGCTCTAGAGCCCGTGAGTCACAACTACTGAGCCCGCGTGCCACAACTACTGAAGCCCATGCACCTAGAGCCCATGCTCTGCAACAAGAGAAGCCACTGCAATGGGAAGCCCACGCATCGCAAGGAAGAGTAGCCCCCCCGCGCTGCAACTAGAGAAAGCCTGCGTGCTGCAACGAAGACCCAATGCAGCCAAAAATAAATTAATTAATTAAAGAAAAAAAAGACATTTAAAAAATAAAATTAAATTAAATTAATGGTTATGTCCTAATTTCCTTGGAGGTACTGGCATTTTTTTATGACAAAATTATAATGTATATATAAAAATTGTATATTTATTGAGTGCCACAACATATTTGGTACAGTTTTTCTTGGGCACTTCATATGCATGCAATATCTCTTGTAATATTTTCAAAAATATTCCCATTTTTAATATGAGAAAATTGTGACAGACACAGGATAAGTGACTTATTCAAGGGCATAACTAGTAAATTATGAAAACAGAATCTGAACCCAGGCAGACTGACTCTATAATCCACTTGTTTAACCACATAATACATCAATCTATTCTTGCTCAATATGTCTTGATTAATTTATCAAAGATAAAAGCAATATTTTAAGCAAATGTACAATTTTTATCTACAGTGAAATATGAAATTAAAAGACTAGAAGACTAGATTAGATATAGCTTTTTTTTAATAACATTTACTCAGTGCAGCTCCCTCACTCTTTTTCTATCTCTCCTTGTCTTAAACATATACTTTAAAAACACATTTATTTATTGTATTGTAAACAAAAAGAACAAAGAGTCTCCCTCATCATCCTGTAAAACAGGATTAATTCCAACCCAGTGCAATAGCCCACTGACAGTGTGCCCTGAGGGGAACTAAGGGTGGAGGAAAATAGGATGAAGCATTCTTTGTTTGGGAATTATGGGCCCCTAGGTAATTAAGATGCACATCCAAGGAAGAATCTCAATGACCCTAGATTCTTGTATCTTCCCATACATAGAAAAACACTGAGAAAATTAACTTGAGATGTCTGTTTTTTTGTGATTAGCAGTAATCTTAACCAAGACGTATGCTTGACTACGTGTATTTCCCAGGAAAAAATATATACTGGCTCTTTCCCTATTTCTTCGGAGCAGTCCCCTTAGAGCTACTGAGAGGCTATTTCCCAGGCTATAGTTCTCAGTAAAGTCCCTGAATAAAACTGAAACTCACTGCTCTTTTGTTGTGTTTTTTTTTCCATCGACCATTTGAAAAATTATCATTTAAAAATAGCTCACCTACTATGTTATTTATATATAATGTAGTGCTTTAAATTTCCATTTGTTGTAAGGCAACTGTTTATGTACCAACTGCTTTGACTTGATGACAGGCAATTTGAGGCTATAAGAAACTCCTTAATATCCAGCAGCGTGCATCTGTATTATACCTTAAGTTGGTGAGAAAGTAATGAGGGCATTGAGGAGAACACTGCTACCTTCATTTGAATGTAAATCTTACTAATCTAATTCCATGCTATAATCTCAGAATTTTTTTTTTTCCTTTTTGGTATACATGCAGCAACCCATTTTTATTTCCATCTTGTAAACGCTCTTCCAGTCAATTATTTCAAAATTCTTTTCCTTGAATGGATGTTAGAAAATGTGAGTCTTCCTCAGGAAAATCACTGTATTGATGAAATAAAATTCATATGGCAAGACAAGAAAAATTTAAACATAAATTCTTTTTTCTGTTTGGGCCTCCCCCTTTCCCTTTAGTGTGTGTTGTGCATCTGCATTAACCACACCTCCTTAAGAGATAACCTTCCTTAATCTTGCAGGGGGTCACAATGACCCACTATCCGCTTTGTACATGCAGATCTGAATTGTATAAACTGTCAATACATAATTTGACTTACAACCCTTTGTCTCAAAAACTTATATAACTGTGCTTTGACCTCTAATGGGTGGAACAGTCCTCAGAGCTTTCTGAAAGACTGTCTCCCAGGTTATAACCAATTTCCTTGGGTTTTATATTGAGGTGTTAATACTTTTACCATCAAAATTTAATAAAATTTTGACAATTTTATTAACCAGCCCCAAGTCAATCATTTGAAAATTTTATTCATTAATCCTTTTCATGTCTTTAACTGTATGCTTGGCACTGTTTTAACCTCTTTGCAAATGTTGTCTCATTTAATTCTCATAACTCTATGTTGTAGGACTTATTATTATCCTCATTTTATATTTAAAGAAACTGAGGAACAGAGAGTTTAAACAACTTTTTAAATAACTTTGTGCCCAAGGTAACAGAGATGGCAGGTGAAGGAGCCAGATTCAAACCAAGACAGAGCAGCTCTAGAGTCCATGTTTGTCCAGCATAGGAACAAGATCATAGAAAAATTCTATTTGAAAAGTTCCAAACTTTTCATTTAAAAAATGAATTAAATTCAAAATAATTTTATTTTCCTATGCCACAGGGATAGGAATGTTATAATTTTTAAATTGAACCGTATACATAGGCAGTCTCATACATGGCAAATATGACATGTAGGTACATATATATGTATATGTAAAAAATAGCATAAATGAAGGCACCAAAATTCCACTGGTTATATTATGCTTGATGTTGAGAGTTTCTAACATCTTGGCACAAGTTACTTTATAGACTTACACCATAAAAGTACATAAAAAAAGATAAAGTCTTCACAGGGTAAGGTCACCTAGGAAGGGCAGAACAACTGCAGGGAGAGGAGACATACTCTCCTTTTGCCAATCTCTGTTTGATATATTTTCCAAGCCAGGCACTCTGTTCATTTTTCCAAATCTTTAGGACATGAGCTCTAAAATGCTTTAAAATCAGGCAGCTTGAACTGAAGTTCATATCAATGGCCTAAGCCCAATTCTTTCCCCACTATGGCTCATATGGAAGGGATAATGGGCTACATTGGTTCACTTAGTGGGTGTACTTTTGGATGAGTTTTAGAACATATTCAAACTCCATCCCTGCAGAGAGATCATCATCCAATCTTACATCTGCTGTTCCTTGTTTACTCTGTAGGTCTGCTGGTATATGCCCAACTTGACTAACACATTTACCAAGAAAACTTGAGGGTAAAATGGAAATGATTTAGAAACAGTACAGATTCTGACAGCTGGAGGTGGATATTGTAAAGACTGTGCAGGACAGGAATAGTAGGATAAGGTCTAACTATTGGGACCATAGCTGAAGTTTTTGAAACACACAAATATATTCCATCACAAAAGAAGCTATGTGCTAGTTTTGATGGCACAGAAAGAATTTTAGTGAGTATCTTAATATCCACATTTTTGATTATCTGACTGTTGAATGTTTCTAGGAGAGAGAAGCAAAGGAAAAATTCCAAATGAAGTACCAACCTATAGTGGAACATCTATAGATTCTCCCATACTCTGCACACACCCACTCCCCAATACCATCCCCCATGCCCCCACACAACCACACGTGTGTAATCATACATATATATATATATATATATATATATATATATAACTATACAATACCAAACCCACATATCTTAGTAGCAGATCTATCCAGACTAAAACCTAATAAAGATGAATGGCTGACAATTCATGTAATAACTGAAGGGCTGGGGAAGGAGATGAATGGAATAGAGATTCTACTACTAAACCCTCAGTTCAATGTGAATTTAGTATGGTTTTGAAAATATGAACAAACCTACCACCACAGAGACCTATTTTGCACATTTTCCTAAACTCTGTGTGTGTGTGTGTGCATGCGCACACTCCTTTAGCTAATAGTAACGTTGTTAATGATGAAGCGAACCAATCCTTTCTAATTGTAAACTTAAAGCACTGAAATTACATATATTACTATAAAGTCTGGGCTGTAAGTCTATGTGTGGAAACCCCTAATCTTGGTGGTCTGAAAAGGATGTCATGGAGGCACAGGAACACCTTTTGCCTCTCTCACTTAAATATTAGACAGAAAGTAGTACTCCTTTTTCCATAGGTCCATTCTCTAATCTTGACCCAGAGACAATTTTGTTCTAAAGGTGAGATGTTGTTTTCAAGATACTTGGAAAGCCAGGTCTCCAAGGATAAAGGAAATATTTTGCTTCCAAACAATTATTTATATTCCTCCTCTCAACGAAGATCCATTTTCAATAGTTTGATCCTATTCCTTGACTCTTCAGAAGCTGTGAAGGATAAGACTATTTTGGACTTGGTCATCCTTGTTGTTTTAAATTTTGCTTGGCAAAGAAATTTTAACACAACACTAATATGCATTCATTCTTTTATCTAGGATTTCAACACATGAACAGCTGTTGTAGTCACAATTAAATCTTAATTCTCTTTCTTCTTGGCTCATTAGGGCTACAGAACACTTTGTCAGTCTTAACTTCCACATATTTGTTAAAAAGTCACTATGTCTTCTCTATCATCATGTTCTTACTAAAAGTTGAAAATTCTAAATTATAGCATATATTCAACCATAACACTTCTCTACCATTGTAAGTTGACTTTCACAAGAGCTGTTACAATTTTGAATATCTTGCCTGAGCTTAACGCATTTAAACATTCCACTGAGTATAAAGTATTTCAGTGTGATACTCATAACAGATGCATTAAGTCACTGATAATACGATTCTATTAGTGTAATTAATGCTTTCATTAAAGGCAATAAATCCTGCACTATGACTTTGGTGTGCTTTGTATTTTTTCCAAAATGCTATTACATTTTTTTTATGATCTTCTGAAGAAGACATTAAAAAAATACATGTTCTTAGTAGAAAACTGAAGGCAATAAATGCTAAAGATGTGTAAATATCTCTTTTAAATGACTTATCTATTGTCACAATTTTAAATTATCCTGTAAAATAAGAATTTTTTGGAGGAGCCTAAATACCCAAGTGCAATGACTAGAGTGTTACTATCTTAAAATTTAAATAGATTAAAGAACTGCTTCTTGAAAAGACCTCATAACTTGCAGTATAGGAAAATAGATACTTTACATTAGGCAGTATTAGCTGCATGGGTCTAGTAGTCTCATTTGAAGATTATTTAACTCTTTAGCAGTATTCACTTTTCTTTGACTTACTATTTACTAGTGGATAGGAAATTCTGCAACTCTTTAAAGGTTGATATCAACGTTTACAAAAATGATAGTAACACAAATGATCTTTGTACAGTAGCACATCAAATGGATTTTGTCCTATAGAGATGCAAATGATTTATGCCCAAAGAAAAGATAATTCCAAAGTTACAGTTTTATTACTGTCAAACATTAACCAGCTTTGAATCTATTTATTAGTCTTATTCCAGTGTTCTTTCTTTCAGTGCCTATAAATACCTTTATTTCTCCTACACTCCTTTGAACCAACATTTCCTTCTAGCTGGCTGCCTCATTAATGACTTAAATAAATCTTTGACACATGCTTATATTTTTAAGAGAGTCATGCTCTTTACTTTTTGAAAGTCATATTTTAACAGGTTTTTGTTCATCTGGCTGACTCTTCTCTCTTTATATAATATATAAATATATATAATGGGGCCTAAATTGCATAAAATCTGCCACACATTTCTACAATACTACTTCAAGCCTTATTCCTTCTAATTATTTATTAGAGCTTATTAAGTCTCCATCTAATTTTATTCCTCATTATTACTTATCTTAGAATTTCTTCAAAAATCTTAATTTCTAAACTTTTTCCTCTTGGGTTTACCCCTGAACATTGGCTCCCACTACCTGTCTGTATTTTAGAATTATAATCCCAAATTGGGCTTATGATTAAATTCGTCAGTCTTTCCTTCTGTATATCTTTATTTTTAGGCATACTTATAAGTGTTTCACCATTCCTAGTTTATATAAGCCTTCCTTCATGTTTCTCTTCTACTTTGTGTGGTTTTCATTCTATTATAGTCCTATTGCAGTTATTTTTTAATGTAAATCTCTAAATCCATTTGGAATTCATTCTAGTTCATGAGAGAAAAATGGGCTTAATAATGTCATTTCCTTGTGTTTCTTCATTTATCCCAACACTGATTATTGACAGTTCACCCTTTCCCCATAGATTTGAGTCACACACTGTGTGACAAGAGGGAAGTCTGACAGTTGACTGCCATGGACTCCACAAGGTGACATTTTTCATAGATCAAGATCAGATCCTCAACCTTTTATGTCAGAAACCAATTCACCCAGGGACAATCAGACTCTCAGTGTTGGGTTCACACTAGATTTATGCATAATGCTAGTTTACAATCATTTTGGTTCAATTATTTACAGAGAAGAACATATGCTTTAAGTGGGTAGAATATTATAATGCTTCCTAGAACCCATCCTATCTAAAAATCAAAATAGCTATGACATCTATCAGTAATCAGGAAGTTAACTGGTGTGACTGGAGTGACAATAGAGAAAAATAGATAGCTGGAGAGATACTTAACTCAGGTCATGGGGAAACCTAAAGAAATAAAAATGCCATATATGTGATAACATACTCTGGTGACCAATTTGATCATATGCACCATACTCAACATCCAGCCTAATCACTGCTGCCTTTTCTATGCTGTTGAACTCCTTCACTACATACAGTCTTTCTTTAGATAAATGAGTTATCATAGATTGACATACAACTATTCTTACACATAGCTGTTCCCTCACCACATAGTGGTGATTTATTGATTTAATTAATATTAAATATTGATTTAATTGGTTGAACTCATCAAAGTCAATTTTTTCCATTAAAGCATCTCACAATCTGCTATGTCCTGCTTACAGTGGGAATTTTAAAAAGTAAATTGTTGCCCCTGAAAGTGAATTCTCAAAGATGACTATGAAAAATTGGATTCAGTAAATCCAGGCCAGGGCCCATATATCTGCATCTTAAATAAGTACTATGCATAATTGTGCTTACACTTGGTACCTCAAAAGTTCTGTGGGCTTCCAACACTTCAGTTCTGAACCACAGCTATCATTTATTGAATTACCTAATCATCACTATTACTAAGGGAAAAGCATTCCATTTGCTCATAAACCTTGTGAGAACCAGGTTATGTGTTGCTTCATGTTAAGGGTGAGTGGTCTCAGGTTAAGGATGGCAAGGTTTTTAGACCATACTTTTGGACAGGGGCAAATTCTGCAGTCCAACTGGCAAGTTGGTTTTTGTATTCATGTACCTACTATTCACACTGGGCAGGAATCATGAATAGAGAATGGTTATGGTTACATTCTAGGATTAAAGGTCCAGAAGTTCAAGCCACATGGGAAGTCAGTTTCAGTCACACAACACAAATCAGTTTTGTGGTCAGATTAAATGAGAGAAACAGAATATTCAAGACTTGGAATGGGCAACTGGTTCACTGAGTACTAAAACTGGCAGGTGGCTCTTGATCCTAGAGCAAAGACTGCCTATCTTCCTCCCTGGCTTTAAGCAACCATAGCATGTGGTTGGAGAAGGCCTAATTAGCTTGCTTTATTCTTCCAATAAGGTAGGGATCTCTGGGTGAAGAGAATTGTCCTGCAAGTCTACTTTTTCTGGCAGATCCTCAGAGTTAAGCAGATCATTTGGCATTATCTCCAAATCTCTAGCTTCTACTCTTATACCCTCAGTAGTGTAAATTTTGTACAGGCCAATATTTAGCAGAGGATTCTCATTTTTAGGAAGCAGAGCAGTAATATAATTCCTAGTCAATAACTAATAATATCTCCTGTGAGCTCTTTTTCTATATGACACAGATATAATTCTCTAAAGTTAGCCTCTTCTCTGAACATGTGAGACTTATTTCCATTATATGGAAATCATTACTACCTTTACCTTAAACCATAAAACAAAACTATTCTTTTGGACTACAATCATTTATAAGAGTGGAAGTGTGGAAAAACATTTGGCCAGGAGACTAAGAGCTACCAAAAGAGCCTGGACTGGATTGGTTCTTAGTTTTCTTTGAGTTCAATATTTTAAGATTTTGGGATTTAGGACTGCATTCTTTTCTTTATATTCTCATATCTTGTTAGTAAGCTGTATTTTTCATATTTATACACACCTTACCAAAGTAGGACAAAATAAGATGTTTTGGTCACTCTACTATCTTTTTTCTACATCTGTTATTGACAGGAGAATTCATTCGGGGGAACAACATGGCTTTGTTCTCAGCTGGGCTATTTTCTTTTTGATTATTTTGGTCCTGGAGACCGAAAACAAATCTTCTTTAGTTGCTATTAATTGTTTTGCTTTCCTTCTATTTGCTTAATTACATTCTTGAATTGATTTTTTTTGTCTGTGTGTACATTCTGCTCTGACCTTTTATTTCTCAGAAATAGTTAAGTGGGTGACAACTGTAAAAGGAAGAAGATAGTTTATACCTATTTCCTATGTTTCAGAGTTTACCACCAACTGTTCTCCCACTGCATCAATCAGTCAAATTATTCACTTTGACTTCTTGGTTAGTACTGACAGTCAGTATTCAGGAAAATGGTGGTCTTGCTGAAGGTCTGTTTTTTGGGCCGAACAGTAAATCGTGACTTACTTTTCATTGCTCACTTTGTCCTCTTTTTTTCCACACACACACACTGTATTTTATTTTTACAAGAGATACTTTGTCCTCTTAATGATGACAATATGAGGGTGAATATGTTTTATTTGTTGAAGCTGAAATTCAAATTCTAATAAAGACAATATCTGTTCTGACTCTAAGTCAAACTTGTCATGCATTCTAGCCCAATATTGTGTTCTTAACAAGGAAGTGTTCTGTAATGAAGGTCTAAATTTCCATTATGATCTGACCAGAAATGGTCAGGAATTAACTCAAACATCAAACTTTAAGCAGATTTTTGATAAACACAATATATTAATTCAGTGTATCAATTCAGCAACTAGTGATCTATACACTATGAAGCTCAGTATTATTTAGCAGTTAAGGTTATGGACACTGGTGCCAAATCACAAGTCTAAATCACCTGCTCTGCCGTTTGCTAGCTTTGGACTTTGAGTAGCTTATTAAATTGCCTCAGTTTTTTACTATGTAAAAAATCCTATCTCACAGGATTAAATTATACAATGCATATAAAGTATTTAGGATAGTTTCTAACACATGCTAATTACAAGATGAAAGCTAGTTATTAAGTTATGTACCAAAGAATATGCTAGGTATGTGAGGGTTCAAAAGTTCCTTCAAATATGATGTCTACTCTCAAGTATTAAGAGTTTAAAAAAAAATGATGAGCTTACTTGAACCATTATATGTAGCATCAACATGGTTGGCTGTCTTAGAGTTTTGCCTGAACCCCACCTTTTTCAGAATGTTCCTCTACTTCTTCCTTCTCCCTCTCCAAGGAATTGTAACTTATATGGATTTTGTTAAAATTTACATGGGAGGCAAGACAACTTAAACTTCCCAATTAGCCATTTGTCCTCTCTCCAAGATTCTCCCCTTAATCACACACTAAGGCTTTAACCTCTATTCCCTTCTCTCATAGTCATTCAAACTCCCTCCTTCCCATAGTCTAAACTGGAGCGATTTTTCTCAGCTTGGAGACCTGTTCAGCAAATCAAAATCTCTGCAATTAGTAAGCTACTTTCCCTTATTCCCCAAGTTTGACACATAATGGCCTCAGCTTATCAAAGCACACATATACAACAAGAAATAAAGTGTTATGAGACGTCAGAAGGGAAATAATTTATTTCAGCTAAAGCTGATGGGGGTGGTGTTTCATGGAGTAAACTACATTTGTGCAGTAAAGGACTAACTCAGCAGACTTGGGTTGTTAGAACCCTGCACGTTCCAAAGACTGGACCAGCCTCTGGGAGATAACCTCCAAGTCCTTGGGATATCCTGCCTGATAAGAGTTGTTGTTTACCTGGGACTTTGAGTTACACCAGATTGTTAACCAGTTTTATGCAAACATTGTGATTTATGGTGAAGGCCTTGAGCCATGCAGTGTCAGTTTGACCTCAGGAGAGGTTGGAGACTGAGTAAGTAGATCAGCCATGTGGGCACTCCATGCCTATGTGACTGGTCCCACTGGACACCAAGACTTGGTAAACTTCTCTGGTTGGCAATATTGTGTATATGTTGTCATGCATCATTGCTGAGAGAATACAGTGCTATCTATATGAATCCACTGGGAGAGAACAAGTAGAAACAAATACCTGGTCTCTCCTGGACCCTATACTATGTGCTATTTTCTTGTGCTGATTTTATTTTATTTTTTAATTAATTAATTAATTTATTTATTTATTTATTTATTTATTTTTGGCTGCATTGGGTCTTTGTTGCTGCACACAGGCTTTCTCTAGTTGCGGCGAGCGGGGGCTACTCTTCGTTGCAGTGCACTGGCTTCTCATTGCGGTGGCTTCTCTTGTTGCGGAGCACAGACTCTAGGCACACAGGCTTCAGTAGTTGCGGCACGCGGGCTCTAGAGCGCAGGCTCAGTAGTTGTGCCGCACGGGCTTAGCTGCTCCAAGGCATGTGGGATCTTCCCGGACCAGGGCTTGAACTCGTGTTCCCTGCATTGGCAGGCGGATTCTTAACCACTGCGCCACCAGGGAAGTCCCTCTTGTGCTGATTTTAATCTGTACCCTTTCATTCAAATAAACTATAGCCATGAATAAAACAGTTTTTCTGAGTTCTGTGAGTTTGTATAGTGAGTCTCAAACTGAGGGTGGTTTGGGGGAACACTAGTGACAACATTTATATTTGGATTTACAGTTGGACTGAATGAGTACAATTTCAGAAATGTAGAAATGTGAGGGCAGAGGATGGAAACAGAAAGTAACTGGAACAGAGGTTATCTGAGATGGAGGAAACTAGAAGAATCTAGGAACATAGAGAACACTGTACCATGTAAAAGCATCAGTGAACAATTCTGCCAAATATTGCATTAAATATATATTTTTAAAGCCCATTACCTTGAGAAGAATAGACAGTAGGGAGAGGTAAGATTTAATGAAATGTCTTTCTCTGTAGGACTTACATGTGGAATCTAAAAAATAAACCAATCTCATAGATAATGTGAAATTTACAGGTTAGTTCTGGTTAAAAAAATAAGATAAATAGATTATACACAGCAATTCTAAACTGCATTAAGCTAGAATTTCCTATCATAAACAGGACCTCACTGGACATTTCTTTAAAAGTACTATAGGAATAAAAACTTATTTCACTATAGTCTTTAAAATTTTTCTCCATTAAAGTGGGTGATTCTGTGTTTTGGGAAGTATATAATTCCCTTTTTTTATGGATATGTTTCATGATTTTATAAAACAGAATTCAAAGTTGATCATGAATCAGAAACTTAAACACCTACAGGAATAGAGAGGGGCCGATTGCCTTACAGTCAGCAGGAAAAACAAGCAACGTGAAATAAATTTACACAACTAAAGGAAGCTGTATAGCAGAGTGATTAAGAGGATGAATTCTGCAGTCGATTTGCTCAGTTTAATCTTGGCATGTACTTGGGCAAGTTTCTAATACAATCTATTCTATGTGTTAGTTTCCCAATCTGTCAGTTGTGGTTATTATATTAATTTCACAAAACTGTAAAAGTTAAATTCTATATAAAGTACTCAGATTTGTGCTTGACTCATAGTATACACCCACCATGTAATAGTTTTTTTTTTTTTAGATTTTGTTATGCTGCATTTTCATTTTCATATTTCTCAAGATATTTTTTGATTTTTATATTGGTTTCTTTTTTGACCCATTGATTGTTCAGGAGTATGCTGTTTAATCTCCATGTATTTGTCATTTTTCCAGTTTTCTTCTTGTAATTGATTTCTGGTTTCATACCATTGTGGTCAGAAAAGATGCTTGATATTTCAATCTTCTTAAATGCATTGATACTTGTTTTGTAACTAGTATATGATCTATCTTGGAGGATATTCCATGTACACTTGAAAAGAATGTGTATTCTGTTGCTTTTGGATGGAATGCTCTATGTATGTCTATTAAGTCCATCTGGTTTAAGGCTGGTGTTTCCTTATTGACTTTCTGTCTAGATGATTTGTCTATTGATGTAAGTGGGTGCTAACGTCCCCTACTATTATTGTGTTGTTGTCAATTTCTCCCTTTATTTTTGCTGATATTTGCTTTATATACATAGGTAAGTCTATGTTGGGTGTATATATATATTTCCAAATGTTATATCTTCTTGTTGAATTGATTCCATTATCATTACGTAATGTCCTTCTTTGTCTCTTGTTACAGTCTTTGTTTTAAAATCTGTTTGTCTGATGAAAGCATTTGTACCTAAGCTTTCTTTTCTTTTTCATTTGCAATGAATATCTTTTTCCCTCTCCTCACTTTCAGTTTGTGCGTGTTTTTAGATCTGAAGTGAAGTGAGACTTATAGGCAGCATATAGATGGGTCTTGTTTTTGTACCCATTCAGCCACTCTATGTTTTTAAATTGTTGATAGGTTTGTACTTATTGCTATTTTGTTCACTGTTTTCTGGCTATTTTGCAATTTCTCTGTGTTCCTTTCTTCTCTTGTAGTTTCATGAATTTCTGTAGTTTTATTCTTGGATAAGTTTTATTCTTTTCTCTTTATCTTTTGTGTATCTATTATAGGTTTTTGCTTTGTGGTTCCCATGAGGCTTACATATAACAGTCTATCTTAAGTTGATAGCAAGTTATGTTCGAATGCATTTTAGAACACAGCATTTTTGCCCTCTCCCTCAACACTCACATATTTTATGTTTTTGTTGTCAAATTTTACATCTTTTTATTTTGGATATACCTTAACTAATTCTTGTAGTTACAGTTACTTTAACTACTTTTGTTGTTTAACCTTTATACTAGCTTTACAAGTGATTAATCTACTACCTTTACTGTACATTTACTTTCACCTGTGAGATTTTTACTTTTATAATGTTTTCTTGTTACCAATTAGTGCATTTTCTTTTCAGGTTAAAGAAGTCTCTTTAACATTTCTCGTAAGGCTGGGTTAGTGGTGATGAACTGCCTTATTTTTTTGCTTGTCTGGAAAGCTCTTTATTTTTTCTTCAATTCCTAATTATAATCTTACCAGGTAGAGTATTCTTTTTTGAAATATTTTTCCTTTCAGCACTTAAAAAATATCACACCACTCCCTTATGGGCTGCAAAGTTTTTGCTGAGAAATATTCTGATAGTTTTATGGGGCTTCCCTTTTATGTAACAAATTGTTTTTCTCTTGCTGCTTTTAAGATCCTCTCTTTATTTTCAACTTCTGTCATTTTAATTATAATGTGTTTTGGTTTGAGTCTCTTTGGGTGCATCTCGTTTGGAACTCTCTGTGCTTTCTGGATCTGGATATCTGTTTCCTTCTGCAGGTCAGGAAAGTTTTCAGCCATTTATTTCTTCAAATAAGTTTCCGCCCCTTTCTCTCACTCTTCTCCTTTGGGACCCTTATACGTGAATGTTATCCTGCTTGATATTGTCCCATAGGTCCCTTAAGCAATCTTCACTTTTTAAAATTCTTTTTTCTTTTTGCTGCTCTTTTTGGATGAGTTTCACTGTCTTGTCTTCCAAATCACATATTCTTTCTGTTCTCCATCTGGTCTGCTGTTGAACCCCGCCAGTGTATTTTTTAATTCAGTTATTGTATTCTTCAGCTCTTTGACTTCTGCCGTACATTCTTATATTTTCTATCTCTTTGTTGAAGTTCTCTCTGTGATCATCCATTCTTCTTCCAAGTTAGAGTCTCTTTATGACCATAAATTTTAAACCTCTATCAGGATAATTACTTATCTCCATTTCACTTAGGTTTCTTTATTTCTGGGGTTCTTTTGTTTGGGACATATTCCTCAGTTTCCTCATTTTGTTTGACTCTCTGTGTTTGTTTCTATGTATTGGGCAAGAGAGCTATCTTCCCCACTCTTAAAGGACTGGCCTTGTATAGGTGATAAACCTTATTGTTTAATCTTGTCCTGGCTTGGTTGTCTCTTGAACTGTCTCTCCAGTTGTTTCAGACCTGTGGGGCCCAGAAGCGCAATCCCCTCGGCCACCAATATCTGGCATTCAAGGAGCATCCCCTTTATGGACTGTTCATGCCTGCCAGCTCTCATGGGGCTGCAGGTGTGGCACAGGGGGTGGGTCACTTGCCTACCACCTCTGGCTGGGCAACAGGCAGAATATTTAAAAGAACCAAGAATTTTAATATTTTAAGAAAATTTTCAAAATGTTAAAACATTTTGTAACCAAATACAATATACTGGTAGGCCAACTGGATCATAGACTGATAATTAGAAACCACCCCTTTATAGATAAGAAGAGTTCTTCTAATGTAGTAACACCATGACTATTTAAACATCTAAAAGTTAATTTGTAGAGTAGATTCAGGGAGAAGATGTTTAACTATATTCATTTTTATTTTATTGATTTAATAGAAATAAAGAAATAAACAAGATTAGTAAAATCCATCACCTGAAAAGCCAAAAAGTGTTCTTCCTTGTGAACCAATTCTAAAGGCATTCTAGTTTATCTAAATTACCTGGAAGAATAGTAGTAATGACAGTTCTGTAATCCCTTTCCTCTGTCCCTCCTTGGGGACACCACTCATATTAATTACTACTTTAAATAAATTAACACCTCTCCACCCCACCTTCAGCATAACACAAAACTGGAATACAGGAAACCAAAGAACTATCAAGCTACATTTTTATATTAACACACATTTTTACAATTAGTTTGAAAAATTTTAACTATGGCAGCAAGGGGTTCTGTGTTGACTATCCGTGAAATCTGCAGGTTTGTCAACTTGGAACATCTCAGAAGTCCAACAAAAAGAAAGACAGACAGACTGAAAGAAAGAAAGACACTGTCATCTGACAACTACAAGAAAAAAAAACCTTTGAACAACCAAAGCTAAATTTATTAATCTTATTGTATTACTGCAGTAGGATAAAATTACCTTGATAGAGTCTTAATAGTGTCCCAGAAAGGGAACGTCAGGTTAGCATATTTATAAAATTTCAGAGCCTGAGCTTAGTGATTTTAAGGAAGGTGTTTCAAGAAAGAGAATTTGTTAGGATTGTGTAATTAAAGCATAATAGCTTTGGATTAGTTGGCACAGTGAGTAAATGCCTTGAAGTAATTCTTGATAAGCAACCAATTAATCCTGATAAGTAAGCTATTTCAGTTGGTTCACAGTCTTATCTTTCAGGAGCAAGTATTTTCTGGTCAAGTAACTAAGGTGATTTTGCTTATTCTCAATATTATTTAACATATAGATAGGAAAGTATGCCCAGTCCGAGTACTGTCCAACATAGAGACAAGAAATTATGTTGACTTCGGTTTTCAAGTGGCATAAGGGTAAACATTTATTTTAAGGTCAGGTTTTTCATCCTACAAATTCTCTTAATGTTAAGCATTTTTTATGAGGAATAAACTATTATATACATTATATACATTTACTGAATCCTAGGATAATTTTTATTTTTATTATTGTATTGTTTAACGATTTTTATGGTAAATTGTTTATTGAAATATCAGTCTATTAAAACATCCACTGAGTGAGAGCTAATAAACCTGAATGTAAAGAAGGTGTATATTATGTTACAAATATTTGGCCACAAGCATGCACTCAGCATTTCTTGGAAAAAAGAAATCATAAAATATGATGAACTACTATATGCAAGTGAAAGGAAAGAATAAGAATCACTTGTCCAACTTGATATTCCAGATGTTATTTCCACGTTTTATTTTCAGTCTGGCCAAGTAAGTTGGAACTGAACTAAGTAAATAAATATCCATTCTCCAAACTTTTCTTTTTTGCAAGTAGTTAGCCTAGTGTTATGTGAGTTCGACCAAGCTATTCATACTTTTGTTGTAATGCTCACAGCAAAACATTCTAAAATACACATCGCTTTATAAAAAAGTTTTTACCTGTTACTTGGTAAACACTTGATGTTTACGTACAGAATAGTAATTGATTAACACAAGACTGTTATTCACTTCAGAGTTTTCTGCTGACTTTATAAATAACAAGAACATCTTTTGAGTGCTTTAAAATCCTGAAGCCAAATTTAGAGCACTGGAATATTTACTTTACATACATGTACTTGTTTCCCCAAATGTGAAAATTAAAATTCTGTATAGATATATAAAAGTTGTCATTTATATATTTAAATATTTGTATTAAAAGAAAGGAAAAGAGTTTCTTATGTGGATTTTAGATAGCACATTTCTGTGACTTGAAATGAGACACTATGAAGAAAATTATCTTTTAAATAGTTTACAATGTCACTGTGGTTTCAAATGATGAAAAGTTAATTCCAAAATGAAAATCATTTACTCCCATCACTGGGAAGAATGAGGATGTCACTAGACCTCGGGGATCAGTGAAAACGTGGGCTTGATTCTGCCAGGACTCTCATTCCACTCTCAGCTTTGCACTTATCTTTGTATCAGTTTCACTTTGTTGCGCTACTGAGCACTTTCATCTACATGGTAGGAAAAACAGTCATCAAGAGCTCTTGAGCTTCATAACTTTTGGCTTCCATTACCATTAAGTTTCTTTCTCTATTTCCAGTAAGGGAAAAAATGACTCAGATGGTTTGGTTTTGGTCAGGAACTCTCCGCAGGACCAATTATCTGTGGCCAGTGATAGGGACACATAATACATTTACAGTTCCCAATATAGCAATACAGATGTGAGAGGGTGGAGGGTGATTTTTGGATAAAAGACAAAGATACTAAGTCAACTACACCAAAGATATTGATTGTTTTCATCTCATCTGAATAACAATAAGCATTCTTCTCTGAAGACATATCAGTTACACAGTATTGGTTAAGATAACAGAAAAATTGAATCAAACTTGGTTAAACAATGTATATAGAGATAGACAGAGAAAACATACATGAAAAACCTAGAGGTATGCTTGGTATAATCCAACAATTCAATAATGTTTCTAAGAGCTCAGTTACTTTATGTCCCTCTGCTCTGCCTCTGCAATGCAGCTTGAGCCAAAGGAGGGCTGTGCTTGTGATTGCAAGATGATTGCTATAAGCTCTTCGACACAGATATCTTTGTACCAGCATTCCCACCGAAAGTCCTCTTATTCACTTTTATTATAACAGCTTAGACTCATTTCTACCCTGGAAATGTCACACTCGGCCAGGATACTGGAATGCTCTAACTGGTATGTCCTCTGCTTTTGGAATTTGGAATGGAGTCAAATGGATAACTAACATAATTTGGGGGCTACTGGATATCAAGAAGTAGAGGAGTGCTTACTGGGAATGTAACCTAGACTATCTGTCACACGTCCATCCCTTTATTGTTATCTTTTAATTATTCTATTGCTGTTTTTTTTATTTGACTGGAAGATAAAATTTAACTGAAGTCATCATCGTTAAGGCTTAAATATGTAACTCACTCCTTCTTCCTTATAGGAAACCAAACAGTTATGAAATGCTGGTTGTTGATCAAATGCTTGATATTTCAATGAAAACTCTTAAGGTTACATTAAAACTCACAGTTTACATTTGAGACTAAATTATTCCTATTCTCTCTTTCCCATTCTAAATCTTTGGGAAGACATATTTGGGTATGCCTGAGAGAGAATGAGAGAAATAGGACCAGGTCCATGGAGAGCATCCAACTCAGTTTACCTGTCTCAGTAGAGGGATGAGGAGAGCCAGCCTACCTTAGGTGGCAGCAGGAAGTATAAGAGGAGTCAGAAAGAAAAGAGAAAGCACTCTGAAGGAGGGCTGATTTACAGGATGGTGACCTGTCCATTTACGCTGATCAGGAACCAACAAAACAGATTATCCCTTCTCTCTTGTGGAAGACTTCAAAAAGGAATGAGGAGAGAAGCAAAATCTCTCCCCTCATTACTTCCCTGCACGAGGAGAAAGGGCAGAAAATTCCTGT
This sequence comes from Balaenoptera physalus, assembly GCF_965194825.1. Taxonomy (NCBI): domain Eukaryota; kingdom Metazoa; phylum Chordata; class Mammalia; order Artiodactyla; family Balaenopteridae; genus Balaenoptera; species Balaenoptera physalus. The sequence continues at coordinate 66,815,828 of NC_138893.1, read as the reverse complement.
GTTTAAAATTTCTGTGAGGAAAGAAACAATATTTCTACAAACTGTAATTGTATTCACACTTCTTTAAGTAACAAATCTCATGTTAGGTAGGAGACCACAATTATGTATGTATGTGCATCTATCTATATATACCTCTCTATATATAGTTGGCCTTCAATATCTGTGGGTTATGCATCTGTGGATACGGAGGGCCAACTGCACTCTGCCACTTTATATTAGGGACTTGAGCATCTGTGGATTTTGGTATCCAAGGGGGTCCTGAAACCAATCCCCCATGGATACAAAGGGATGACTGTACATACTTCTCTTTTATCCTCTGTAAATGGTGCATGTCTATATTTACTTTGAACTTATATTCATTCAACGACTGATTTAGAACATGGGAAGTGGGAGAGAGAAAGAAAAGATCAATGATTGAGCTGGCTGAAATGGGACCTTTGCTGGAGTTAGAGTAGGAAGAAGGGAAATAGGCAGAAACAAATTTGTCGACCAGTTTACTTACTGTATTGATGAACACCATGTACATTTTCATTACGGACAGCTATTCCTAAGGCTTGGGAGTTTATCGATCTATTTGAGAGTGAAAACTCTAGCTAACAGAATTTAAGTTACTAAGTTACTTTGTCTTTTTTTTTTTTTTTTTGGTCTTTCTCAGAAGTAATTCATCAATAAGGCCCACTTATATGTACAATGGGATTATGGTGCTTGGTAAAGAAATAAACAGAGAATAAAACCTTGGCCTAAGCCCTGAAAATGCGACACATCTCCTTTTCACTCCTTCCGTCATTATTTAGCATTGATTGATTGATTGATTGCTTAAGAGGCATCAATCGTCATCAGAGGCAAGGAATCTAGTCTCTCAGGCCAGTAAGTAGTCATCGTATAAGTAAGTACTGATCCCTGGAGATTTTATAAAAGCAGATTTTTTTTCACTCTCTCCCCTAATGAAATTTCCTGATCTTGCTATATACTACATTATTTCATCTTAAAAATCTCTAGTGGAAATGAGGACTCTCTGTCATAAGTCACTGGATATGCAGGACAACAGGGCACACAGGACTACACAGTGGCCTTCCTAGGTTTTGTCACTTGCCTAGATTAATGCTAGAGCCAAAATATTAAAAGAAAAGACTCATAGGACAGTTGGTTCTTTAAATGTAGATGTTTGGTTCTTTATGTAGAAAGGCTGGTCAAGCATGGAGGGCTAGGCAATAGGTGGTTTGAACTGCAGTATGTCAAGCTTAAAAGGGAACAGAAGGTCTTTGGCAGGTGTCGAATAATTATAGTCAAGACCATTTCCCACAGAGCATTGATAGACCTTTGTTTTTCCCCTTCACCTCACCATGTTGCTTTCTGGATTCCAAGCAAAACTCCTCTGACTAAGGACAATATTTCCCTTCCTCTCACTATTTAGTTAGGAATTACTTCACTGGCTTGTCCAATCTGTCTCTAACTTTGTTCTTAGAGGTCACCCTTGCCAGATCTGTCATGGAAGCTTGAGGCTTTATAGATGATTTTTTTCCTCGAGAAATTGACTAGTGCACATGACTGGACTTAGTTTTCAAGTATTTCAATGTAAAGTCTACCACATTTAAAGCTAGTTGATATCAAAACAATTTAAGGAGAAAATCACAATTTACTTCTTAGGGAAAGGAATATCAGCAATCCTTGTGTTAATCTTTTCTTCTATAAGTGAAAAGAAAAATGTTATTTTGGTATTTGACTTCTAACAAGATTCCACATCCTGTCACCTCAGTTAAACAAATTAAAGGACCCCCTTCCTAAGTTTTCTATTACTTTATTTATTTTGCTTCATAGATAGCTATGTTAGTCAATTACTCTATTCTAATGATTCTAATTACCATGTGTATTCTGAGAATAGAACTCTTATTACTTGATCATCACAGTAAATTTAGATACTTTTCTATTAAGAAGAGTGTCAATTCAGATGCATGCAGTTACGTTTGGAGTGTTATTAAATACTGATAGTCATATAGTAGTCTAATTTTAAAATAGAATGGGAAATTAACTCTGGCATAAAAGTTAATATCTGCTATCTTCCCTCTGATCACTACTCAAGTTCATTAATGGATGGTGGCATTGAATAGATATATGGCTACATAACAGCAATGTGTTCTTTTATCTCCAGTTGGCTGTGTTAGAATGGGTGTATTAAACCAAAATATCTTCACATTTTGGGCTCATTTGTAAAATTTGGTATCTAACTAATTAGGCAGTTTAGAAGCCCATTACATTGATGCTCCCAATGAATCATATCTCTTAGCAGTCATGACCTGTTTATCCCCTCCCCTTGAAGCTGAGCTGGGCCTGTAACTTGTTTGAACTCTTAGAACATGGGGAAAGCAACTGTCCAGGTTCTGCCTAAGACAAAAGAAGGTCTGGGAGCATCCACTTTTGCACTTGGATACCCTACTGGAGATACAATGTGAAGAGAGACTCCATGAGGAAGGGAGGTTCTGAGGCTACAATGAAGAGAGGAAGAAGCTCAGCCATCTAAGAGACCCAGTAGAGCTCAGCCCCTAATAGACCTATCAGCTGAATGCAACCTCATGAAAATCCACTGGCAAGGAGATCTGAAGAAATAAAGTAAAAATAAAATGGCAGTCATTTGAGAGTCATAGTTTTTTTGGGGGGGGTGGTTATTATTTAGTAATAAATAATTAGAACATGTAGAAATGGCAAAAACTAAATATCTCCCCACTCCCTACCCTTACCCTTATCCTCATCCATGTGGTATACGGTATATGGATTTAGACCTTTGCGCTTTGATGCAGGCAACTGGAGTCTGGTGTTCATCCACTTCGAGGATAAAGTAATGAGATATATTAATTGGACAAAACAGGATCAGGAGTCTCACTGAATAAATTAGGGATATTACATATGGAATGTGTTTCTCAAATAAGATCCCCTCTAACAGGCCCCCTTCACATTTCATGAAGTAGTTACTATGTTGGCTTGAGAAAGTAAGAAATTATGGGCAGACAGGATGTTATAAATTTTTAGTTCTTAAAATCCTTGTGAGAGTCAGTTTCTTTCTCTCTCTCTCTCCCCCTCTTCACCCACCACCTGGCCCCTCATTTCTTTCTCTCTCTCTCAGTTAATCTTGAAAGGGATATTCCTTATAATTTCCTAAAATTCTGCCTGCCAGTTGTCTTAGTTTTAATTACTTCACTACAGGTCCATACAGAGACACTAATTGTGTGTGTGTGTGTGTGTGTGTGTAAAACTGGACACAATGACTTGCATATGCCAAAATGGCTTTACAATATGCTCTTTGGCTGTGTACTGAACACAACATGTTGGATGTATTTTTGTCTAAAAAAACTCAGGCTAATTTCACTATTTTGATAAAAAATGAGTGGGTTTTGCTGAGAATATTGAGGGCTCTCACTAGATTAACCTTTTAAAACACTTGCACATCTGTCAAAAACACTGATTCTTATTATATTGACTGTAAAGCTAACTTTTTATGACTAATGAATATGATTAATGTGATGCATATGATGAAAGCTCACTATATTAAATATCACACAGGAAATACTTAAGTATCAAATTAGAAATAAAATAATAATTGTTTTTAAAATTTTAGTATATATGAAAATCACCTGTTTTGTATATGAAAATAATTCTTGAAAATGCATAGCACTAGGTCATACCTCTAATTTCTAATGAATAACATGTACCATTATAGAATTTCATTGAAACAATGTTCAAAGCTATTTAGTAACTTAGTAAATGAATTAGCAAGAATAATTAAAATATGATATGAATAAATTATATTTTATTTTTGCTTAGAATTCTTGTGGTACTAGCTCAGTAAGAAGTCTGGTTTCTATAATACGTTGTTAGACCTCTACTCATGGGTGTATCTGCAACCTCTACATTTTTGGCTTCAGTGTTCTGTTTTCACTGCATCCTGAAAGTTGACTTGAATTGATTATCATTTCAATTGCTGTTTTCCTGGTTTAATATGAATAATTGTTATATTTACATAATACAATTTCCTTGTTGTGGTTTTTGGCTTATTCCTACTGCGTGTAAAGATGCATATTTTCAGCAACAGAGTTTTTAAACTATACATTTTATTAACTAGATTTTTACCATATTATCAATATTAAAGTTGATATAAATAAAAATATTTTTAAAATTCTTGAACAGTGAAACATCACTAGTGATATAATATCTATGAATTTGTAGTGTCTCTAGAAGTTGTAATGTAGTATCAAAGGAACAGTATTCAAATTATTTGGGTATTTTTTTAATTTATGGGGATGTCATTTAGTAATATAAGATCATGCGTTAAGTTTATATCCCTTATTAAATATTTATTAAATAATTCATTTATGTTGGCACAAAAATGTTATATTTGTATTTATACTGTTATGAAATTATTTTATCATGGGATATGGAGGATGTTTAAAGACACAGCGTCCTGAAAGGAAATAGCACCTTCAGTTTAGGCAGTTGCAGTAGAGTTCACTAAAGGCCTATTTAGGAAAAGCACAGGATATAGTACAGGTGTAGTACTAGCAACAGTGGAAGCACTTACAATGACTTGGAACATGGGCTAATATGGTTATCGGAATCCAGAGAGGACAACTGTATGGAAATGATTTCCTTCCAGGAACAGAGGCTTGATAGAGGGATAGCAAATCAGTAGGGAGAAAGCTGGGAGAATAAATACCTTAACCTCATTCTGACTGGTGTCCATCTCCTAAAAGTGCTTCTTGTTATGCTAACCCAGGCCTGAAGGCAAGGGGGCCCACTATGTAATCCATAATGGTCATCTTTCCAGGGTACAGAGGATTATGAAGAAGGGTAGAGAGCGAATCTGGAAAAACAAGTGAAATTATCCAGAACAAATGGGTAACTTAAAAAATTTTGGAGAACCACTGTCTTAATAAATTGGATATTCATATAGTAATTAAAATCATGCCATCAGTGTATTCATAGACTGTATTGGATATGCATTGCAGGGTTAATTTCATTGTAAAATTTAAATACTCATCTATCTAAAAGCTGGGTATTGGTCCCACAGCATCTTGGATACCTTCTAATTAAAGAACTCTACTAAAGTCTTATCAGTATTTTAAAGGACTTTCTCTCATTTTTCAAGGTCACTTAACACTGATTTTATATCCTGAAAAAATTAACAGTTCTATATACTTCAGATTTAAATGGGAAGTTACCAGGGGATATCATTATTACACTTTTTGAATCACTGATGAAAGAATGACATTTAAAAAATCACATCTGTGTAAACTTTCAGTAGGTATTAATCCATGATATTAATGAAGCATGCATGTAATATAACTGAAAAATCACAAAGTAATGAGTGTGTTTGCATACTCTACTCATGTATTTTACAAGAACAAAAAGGAAAATAGTAAAATTTCCTATAGTTATGATAGTTTATAGGTTACATTTTGTGATCTTTATTTGATCAATGTAAATGGTCCTAATCATAGTGAAGCTGGACTTGGTATGCAATAACTAATTTGATAAATAGTTTTAGAAGAGAAAGGTAATGAAAAAAAAGAAACTTCAAATTTTAGGTAGGTGGATTGAAAAATGTGTACAATTATTGGGAGTCTCAGTGTTAGCCAGGGGAGACAGATAAGATTATCTTAGATCACAAATGGTTTATAGATCATCATATAGTCAAGTTAATACTGGGCTAGGAATCAAAAAAGAAACACAAAATTGATTTCTTCGTATAGTCAAGTGATCTGGTTAGATAATACAGACATGTTGCCCTTTATTTTTCTCTCCATAAATTGATGGATTTTGTGATCATGTGCCTTCCGTTTTAAATTATTTCACTTAAAAGTTAAAAATATTAACATTATTATGACAAATTAACTTCAAGTTTCTCTTGAAACTTTGAAAGTTATAAACTAAACATACACATTTAAAAAAAAATTCCCAAATAGTTTGAGTCCTCCTCAATTATGGAAGAAGTCATAAATTTAAACAGATTTTAGCTAATCTTGAATCTAGCTTACTGGACTGGGGAGCTATACCTTCTTTCCTTTCAGTCCTGTTTTTCATTCCTTGGATTCTTCATAGTCTGTTTCTTTACTTTTTCTTTTTTTAAAGAATATTACCTATTTATTATTTCTTCCAACTCAACATGGTGATTCTATATTTTCTCCTTATAACCCATGGTTCTCTCTGACCAGAAACATCAGCATCACCTGGGAACTTGTTAGAAATGCAAATTCTCAACCCAGAACAATTGAATCAGAAAACCTGGAAGCAGGGCTCATATTGGTTTTTACTTTCCTAGCAATGACCTTTTCCCTCTTGTCCACTTAACAAATTCTTACCTATTTTTTAATGATTTAGTTCAGATACTATTCATTTATAACATAACTGTAGTTTCTGCCTCTGGAGGAAAGGTTTCTCATAGTGATCTTTTTATCCCCAGTGTCAAGCACCGTTCCCCAAGCACAGAATAATTAATTAGTAATCAACAGGGCTGGGACTTCACTGGTGGTGCAGTGGTTAAGAATCCTCTTGCCAATGCAGGGGACACGGGTTCGATTCCTGGTCCGGGAAGATCCCACATGCTGCGAAGCAACTAAGCCTGTGGGCCAAAACTACTGAGCCCGCGTGCTGTGACTACTGAAGCCCATGCGCCTAGATCCCATGCTCCGCAACAAGAGAAGCCACCACAATGAGAAGCCCGCATACCACAACGAAGAGTAGCCCCTGCTCGCCGCAACTAGAGAAAGCCCATGTGCAGCAACGAAGACCCAACACAGCCAAAAAAATAAGTAAATAAAACAATCAATAGGGCTAACTTTATTATCCCTTTGAATTACCTGAAAAGATACAACAGTATGAAAGAATGTAATACATTTGGGTAACTGCATAAAGAGTATAGTGTTTTATGCCCCAAAAACTCATGGTCATCTGGTAAGGTAAACAGGAGGTAGACCACAAAAAGTTGATAAGACATGTTAAAGAGTTTGGACTTAGCCTGAAAGCTCTATGTAAAATTTTAGGCAGGGCAGAATGTCAAATAGTTAATGTTATGGAAGGACCACATCACAGTGGTACTGAGGTTGGGAATAACTAGCTTCACTTCGTATATGTAAATATAGGAAAAAGGAATATCTGAGACAAAGAAAAGAGCTGTTTAGATTCTTCCAGCTTCCTCTCAATCCATGGGGAAGGGTGCTAAGCAGTGGGGGCTATCCTATGGTTTATGTTCTAATACTTAAATTTAGGAGAGGGAACTTTACCAGATAAAGGCAGAAACAGTGAGACAGAAAAATATTTTTGAGAACATTGAGGGTCAGTCTGAGAAAACCAAGATCAGTTGATAAGTCTAAAGAATTGGAGAAGACAAAAATATCATGACCAACTCCAAAAACAATAGAAAATACAGATCTGGAGTAAGGAAAAAAGTTGAACATGAGTGTAGGTTGTGTGCAAATTGAGGAGATTCTATATGAAATTATCTTTATTGTAGTCACCTCACCCACAACATATGTCAATGGGCCTGACTGGTTTAATGTACAGAATCAAGGAGGGAAACATTTGAATAGAGGCTCTGAATTAGAAAAAGAAATGAGGCATGCATGGAGAAGAGTAAGTCATACTTCAAAAACTTGACACATTTATGATGAGCTAAACATGACAGAAACACGTGAAAAATATTCTATGTTTATAAAACTCAGAAAAGAACACAATATACATTCCTTTAAGTAAGATTTATCAGAGCAGGGCTAAAATAGTAATTGCCTATTTAATTGTCTCTTTTATGAGAGAATCTGAAAATACAAGCAGTTTCTGTAACATCGGTCACATGTTTGATAAAGGATTTAAGTAGGTCTAATGATGAAATGTTGACTCAGTTAAATGTGACATCCACAAAACTGATAGAGAATAATTCCAACATATTTGTTTTTCATTTACCAGCATAATAAAAACACTGTTTTTGACACTGTATGTATCAATAATCAGAGCAGTGAGTCATGTGTAATAGCAAAATGATGCTTTGCATCTCATAGTGTCTTTCAAATTAATTTTCCATGGCAGCATCATTAGCTCCAATTTATAAATCAGAGGGTACTGTATACAACTATCAGAGTGAACAGACAGATTTTGAGTGGGCCTGAATAGTGACTGCTTCAGTGTTTTTGAAGCATAAATTCCTTGCAAGTCTACAGCTTGTCCTCAAGCTTGTCTTGGATTCATTTTCTTGTTCCTGGTATGTTTCTCATTATTTACATACTGGCACGGGCCATGAATCTGTTCTGGATCCCTCAGCATCTGCATTGGAGTGACTCATAGAGAGTTTTCTTCCCTCTATACTTTTACTGATTAGTATGAACACCTGATATTGTTCATGTTACTTTGTAATCACCTTTAATTCTTTCTGGTCTTAGCCATTGGATATAAACCTTAAAAAATGAAAGTTGATGATTATTATTAGTTCATAATGGTCTTGAAGTTCATAGTTCATAATGGTCTTGACATCTTAAAAATGACTGCCCTATTTGGACATTACAGTACTCCTATCATGTAAGTATGATTTGGGGTGAATATAAGGAAACTTAATCTCAAAAAGTTTGAGTAACTTGTCTAAGATAAAACTGTAAGTGGCAGAGCTAAGACTGAACCAAATTCTGTCAAATGCTAAAAATTCCTTTCCCACTATATCAAAGAATTGACTACACAGTATAATGATTCACTTTAAGTGGCTGAGAAATCCTGCCCTGCTCAACGTTATGATTCAGAGAAACTAGAGAGGGTTTCTCAGTGCAGGGTCTTGGAACCAGGGAGATGAGTACTAATTCAGCACCTTACTTTCCTCAGTATGTATACCACACTTCTTTTATTTTCCTTATGATCTTTCTACTGATGGGAAATCAAAACAACTTTAGTGACACTAGACAATGAAGAATTTTTAGTGACACGGGACAATGAAGACTGAATTTTCATTTTTTCCATCAGATGTTTCAGCATTTGTTCTACCATATAAACTTGAAAAAAAAGGTATAATAAACAAGTTATCTGGATTTTCCTCAATGGAATATGATAGTGTCCTAAGTGATTTATATTTATATTTATTCCCCTCAAGAAATGGGAGCAGCTTTTGAAAAATATCACATATTCTTTTTAATCTCTAGTTGGAATCTGTAAGTTTTTTTTTTCCAGTTTGAAGTGAAGAGATAGAAATTTGAGACAGAAAATATTGAATCATTATACTTACTAGTGGTTCATTACACACACACACATGCACACATTTGGTGTTCTGTCCAATTGAGAATTAAATATCTTAAATTTTATCACTCTACCAGCATCTGCTACATATAGAGTATTTCATTATATCAAACAACTTATGAGGATGCAGTTTCCCTTATCTCTGATATTCTAGTCTTTTTGATCCACTGACCAACCAGCCAAGCTATTCTCCATTCCCATGAGTCAAACTATATTCCTACCTTGGGCTCTTCTTCTTTCCACACAAAGTGGATGGATGAAATAGTATCCACTGGGAGGACTTTTTTTCCTACCTGCTAGTTTCAGGACTGCTCCTGATTTTGGCTTTAGCACAGCAATCATCCTTTATTGGTGTGCATCCCATACTAAGAAACGCTTCTATTAAGCAAGCTTTGCCTTTTTCCTCCTTCATTAGTTAGTCATAAGGTAACCCAATGTGGACATAGGTTTGTGCTGAGGAGGAAGTCACAGTGTGACCGTAATGGATGACAGGGAGGTTACCTAATCATGTATTTGTGTTCTTTGGTTCTTGCTTGTGATTGATCTTGAATGTACCTCTTCCACCTAATGATGGATTTATGCTGGGCCACCTATGCTTTTGACTTGTTGGTTCTGACAGAAACTGGATTATGAAGGAGAAGTTCTGATCACATGGTTACTTGATGTGACAGATTCTCTGTCTCTACAAGGCCCATAGCACATCAGAACTATTTTTGTATACTGTACAATTATATGCTGCAGATGTCAAAAACTGGGCCCATTAGCTTAGAGTTCTAAGTTGTGATTTTCATATTGAGGTTGCCATGTGCTCCACACAGGGTATTTTCCAATAGCATATAGACCTCTAATGTCTGTTGACTTGTATTGTTCAAATGACAGGACTGCTTGAATTGCCACTTGGACTTCAGAGTCCTTTCATATTCTGAATTCTGCTCAAATCTGATAGTCTTTTATGTCTGTCTCAGTCTACTTAGGCTGCTATAACAAAATTCCATAGACTGGTAGCTATTTATTTCTCACAATTCTGGAAGCTGGGAAATCCAAGATCAAGGTGTTGGCCAATTCAGTATCTCGTGAGAGCACACTTCCTGGCTTGCCGATGTCCACCATCTCTCTGTGAGCTCACATGACCTCTTCTTTGTGAGCATGAGGACAGAAAGAGCTCTGGTGTCTCTTCCTGTTCTTATAAGGGAACTAGTCCCATCACGAGGGCCCAGTCTCATGATCTCATCTAAACCTAATTATCTCTCAAAGGTCCCATCTCCAAATGTCATCACTTTGAGGGTTAGGGACTTTAACATATTATTTTGGAAGGGAGGGGAGACACAATTCAGTCCATAGTAATGTCACTTGGTAAAAGTGGCACAACATTATTTACAAGTTTAGAATATGCTGCTGCCTCCACAACCAGTAAAAAACTATCAGGTATGGTGCTTCTTTCTTAGCAGTATGACATATAAGATGCAATGATTCATTCATCCTTTGTTCTTTTTATTTTATTGGAGTAAAATTGCTTTACAATGTTGTGTTCCTTTCTGCTGTACAATGAAATGAATCAGCTATTTGTATACCTCTATCCTCTCCCTCTTGGACCTCCCTCCCACCGCCCCCCCACCCCATCCCATCCATCTAGGTCATCACAGAGCACCGAGCTGAGCTCCCTGTGCTATACAGCAGGTTCCCACTAGCTATCTATTCTACACATGGTAGTGTATTTATGTCAAACCTAATCTCCCAATTCGCCCCACCCTCCCCTTCCCCCCCATGTCCACATGTCCATTTTCTACATCTACGTCTCTATTCCTGCCCTACAAATAGGTTCATCTGTACCATTTTTCTAGATTCCACATATATGCATTAATATACAATATTTGTTTTTCTCTTTCTGGCTTGCTTCACTCTGTATGACAGACTTTAGGTCCATCCACATCCTTTACTTTAGAAAGTGTCCCAACATCCCTCAGACAGCTGGATCCCTAAAAAATTCACTGATATGGTAAGGCTTTGAATTTTTTTAAATCTCCATGTTCTAGAATACATATGTCTTGTCAAGACCTCCAAGGTACTTGTTCATTCTTAGTCATCTACTTCAATTAACAAGATATCATTGACAGAATGACTAATGTGATGTTTGGAGGACTGTATAGATTTTCCAGGTCCATTCAGACTATAGTATGACAGAAGGCAAGAGAGTTACACAGCTCTGGATCAATAACATACATATGCATTGTTTTCTGTCCCATGAGACTGTGAAATGCATCTGGTCCTCCTTCATAAGAATGGAAAATAGCACATTTGTCAGATTCAGTGGTAAATTACTTTATAACTGAAGGCATGATTTAATCCCATCTTTCATGTTACATTCCCTTTGGTTCAGCACTCTCAGTACCTATTTCCATACATATTTATCATTGCTTTTATTATATTAACCACACTTTGTAACTCTTTCGTAATATAGTCCCTGTGGCTTTCACACTTCACCTTAAATTTGTGATTATCTTCAACTTTTCACTGATATCAATTACCCCAACAATATCATTCAATTCCTTAGTCATTATTATTTATATTTCTCAATTAGAGCATTACAACTACCAATACATTTCCTGCCTCAACTATCTTACCTTAGTTTAACATAAATAAGTTCTAATAATTGTGCAGCCACAACATTATAAGGGCTATCATTGTTCCACTTACAGGCAGTAATGATGTTCTCATTATCAGCCTGCTGGTGGGTGATCCATGTCCAGTGTCTTACTTTAGAGCCTACTTCCTTAGAGCATGCCTAATATCAATGGTCTTATTTGAATTCCCTTGGAAACAGAGTCTAAGATGGAGATCTTTGTGTTGGATCAACACCTGTGGTAAGGAAGTATAATTGTGTACAGTGAGATGTTGAACTGGGATGCAGTATGACAAAAGGCCTCAATCAATCCTACAGAGAGCCCTGGACTTGGAATGGCCTTTCATAATCATCCTGTCCTGAGAAAGAGCCAGTCCTTTATATGGCTGCATGGACCAATAATTGGATGTGGAATAGGAAGGGAGTGACCTGGGGTAAGTGGCTTTTCCTGGTTAATGACAGTTCCTAAAGAGGAACTCAGCTTATCATTGTTATTTCCCAGTATACTCTGAAGCTGGGGGAGTATGTATCTAAAATATTAGTTTGGGATGGCTTTCCACAGGTTCCAGTTCAACGGCTTTAAAGAATTCCATGAGAATGAGAAAATACTAAATCCTCACTATTTATACCAAAATTTTATCCATCAAACATGTATATAAATCAGAGACAGAAGTAACCTAATCACCAGAAGAATGGTGGGTCACAAGATTAGTGAGCAATGGATATTTCCTGCTGAAGGGAATACTGCTAAAACTGTTGAATAATCAGAGCTACTGGCAGACTAGAGACCTTTAAATATTGTTGTATCCTAAATAACATTTCTATTATTCTACAGACCTAACTGTATAGTTGCTGGGATAGTTTCCTAACCACTCATGTCTCAAAGGATCCTCATCACACATCCCATGTATAAAAGTATTTGTATGAATATTCTTTCTTTGCAACTAAGGTAACTTACTTTTTATAAGACAAATACTATTTAAGGAAAAATAAGAAAACTTGACCAAAAATCATTTCAGGATTATTTATTATTCTTGAATTTTTCTGCTTATTTGTATTGTCAGTTGCCTGCAAATGTTTTTACTATCAGGGTCAAATTAACATAATAAATGTATGATGCATGAAACTGATCTTAATCCTTGTTTTGAGGCTCATTGTCTGTGATTTAATTTCCATGCCAAATTAAATAAATGTTATCATTTGTAATTCATATAATTTGTTGTAAGGAAGTAGAATTAGGTCAATTAAATTTACATCAGGGCAATATGTTGTTTTTTAATTGTTTATTTAAACACAAAGTCAAAGTTGACATAAGGAATTTGCATTATTAAGAGCACAAGATTTATCATTCTCTATAAAAATCTATATTCAGCATTTTTTGGACAGCTATGAAATATAGTCTATTCTGGAAGACTATATTCTTTTCATTTTTTCCCCCAGATTTTTGGCACTGAGACAGTTTAGAACACTAATTGGGATTACTTTGGTAAATCATATATTAAAAGTAATCTCTCTCTAATGAGTACATGGAGAGTATTATACAGAATTATATTTCATTTCATTTAAATCCTTCAATTTATGTAGTTGACATAATCCTGTAGCTCCACATTTACAGCTAGGATAAAACCACTCTTTATTTAAGGCTTTTTATTTTTTTTTCAGCAGAATGGATTGCATTTAAATGTAAATTCAGTTTTATGAAGCTCAGGAAATATGTTTTTTTGACATGTAGAAATCTGAAAAAGATAATGAAATGATGCAACACAGAACAAGAAGAATCCTTCAGATCTTAATCAGTTAAAGAAGGGATATAGTTTCATAAAGGGGCACAGTTATAATAAAATCAGAAATAATTTAAATGTGATAAAGAAAAATAAAGAAGAAAAATTATGTCAGCATTATATTTACATGAAAGAAAGGAATCAGCTGACTCTAAATAATTATGGTAAAACAGCTGCTAGAATTTTATGAAGCTCTTTTTAGCAATATTAACTTTTTTTGCACATACTTTTTTGTGGTCTGGTATTCCTATAAGCACAAACTTTTTAGTCTTTTTACTATTAAAAATGATATTGTATTGTTATTAGAAACTGGGTATATCATATGCAATTTTCTAGGGGACAGGTGCTAGCTTGGTATACGTACTTGGATGAGAAACATTAGAAATAACGCTTAGCAATATTTGGAGATAGCAAAGTAAAAAAATTAGAAATAAAATGCATAAAAGTTTACATCTTGACTAAGGATAAGTTCAGTAGAGCTGATATTCTAAAATTTTGAAAAGCTTGCTCATTTTTGCAGTTGTAATAGATTATATGATTTTTACAGAGCATGTTTTATAATATGTACTGCTCATAAAACTGTTATTATTCAATTCATTTACCTGTTAAGTGAAATAAAAATGCATTTATGTTACATTTGTGTTCCAAGGAAAAGAAAGAGGCATCCTAGAGAAACTATTTCATTATTAGCTTCTACAGTCACATTTAGTATCCTTGGATTACAATTCCATTTACACAGAATTTAATGTCAGAGTTATTAATGCCAATGACAAGCTTCAGGCTCTCCATTTATGGAGACTTTCCACTTTTGAAACTGTGTCTAACTTATTAAAGAAGTAGACATAGTTTTGTTCAGCAACACTTTTATTTCTATTCTTTATTTTCACAAATAGTCATCTATAACAGTGTGGAACCTATCACAAATTAGAATAAGAAAAGTGGCACACCTCTAATGTCTCACTTTCTTTACTTGGAGTATTTTTGGTTATTATAACAGACAGTAGGGAAAAGTGTAATTTGAAATATCTGACACATGTAGTCTAGAGATCGGACAAGTGAGTTATGCTGTCTTAAAATCAGAGCAAGCAACTTAAAGGAAAAAACAAAATAGTTTTGGTTTAAATGCCAAACAACTAAAAGTCAGTTTTACATTTTCCTTTCTGTGGTTAGAAAATTTACCTGTACAATATTTTAGAATCTAGAATGCAAACCTTCAAAGCACTTATATTGACCAAGACATCGTTATTTCAAAAATATGTGCAAAACATAATTCACAGAAAGTGTTTGAATACAATGAATAAAAAATATCCAAAACTCATGTAAATTTATTCACTGATGGTTCTGCTCTACTTTTGGAAGCATTTTCTATGGCAGGGATATTAATGCACACTCTTCTGTTTAGGAGAAATAAGATTAGAGTCAACAGCTGGTGCCTCATAAGTTCCGTTTTCAAGGCAGTGATACAAATGGTATGGGACTTAATCACCGTTCCTCAAGCTTTCTCCTCTGCTGAGCTTACTTGTTTTGGTAAGAAAAGACCTACATACTATTTGCTCTCACCAGGGATTCTTGAAAATCTTACAGATTAACAGATAGATCCTATTAATAGAGTTTCAGTGGAAGGTATACCTCTTGCACTGATCAAATTTTCTCATTTTATTTTGTAACTTAGCACTGTGGTGTGTACGGGTGTAGTTCTAATTTCTTTCTGAGGCACCTTGTTATAATATCAAGAGTTTAAGCCCTTGAATTTCTTCTTTAATGCCATGTGTCTTGTCCTTGTCAGTGTCAGATTTCTGAATAAATGTGGTGGATTGAATAGGCACTTTTACCTCTGTTTCTACCAAATCCTACCAGTGACAGGAAGTGACTTTTCAAAAGACATATCCTTTGATGAAAAAAGAGAACAGAAGAGATAAAACTATTTTAGAGGCTGGAAACAGATGACTAGTGGTGATTAACCCAACAGTTCTGAATCCAAAGTTAGCAGTGGATAAAGCTGGATGATTTACCCTACTACATTCCCAAAAGGCTCAGAAATTTGCTGTATTTAGGACAAAGTAATGGGCAAAATTAGGGCTAAAACTGAATGTTTAACTTCTTTTTAAGAAGCTAAACCCCCATATATTTTCTTTACTTTGAGAATCTGGATGGTTTTCCTCTCTCAGTCTAATAGAATATTGAAAGTATATTTTCTAGAAAGCATAAAGCAGCATGGGGAACAGAAGGCACCGTTGAAGCAGAAGTACTATAATGAAAACAGGGGCACTGATTGAAATATTCTTTGTGAATATTGAGTCCTCACCTTCTTCTCCCAGGAAGGATGGTTTCTGGAATGATGACAGCCGGACATAGCACCCGCATAAGAGAATATCATATTGTGGATTGAGGGTGCAGGTGGAGTGTCACCATCCAAAAGGAAAAAAACTTAACTGTACTAAGATAAGATTTCCCCAATGAACAAACAATTCCAGTGAATCCCATAGTCGACAAACCCATCCATGGATAGTGAACCTCCAATCAGCATGTAACTGATCCTCCCTTAAACTAGAGTAGGCAGATAAAGAGCACCATATACTAGATTAAGCCACCGTATCAGAATTAGAAACTAAACATAATTAGAAAAAAAAATTGGAGGAAAGAGAAGAAACTTTAAAAAATATATTTCAATAATATTTTTAGAGAAAAAAAATCCATTAAATAAGAATGGGCTGCTATATAAAAAGAATAAAGAACATGGTCTTGGTAACAAAAATATGCAAGAATAAATGAACATCAAATTAAAAATCTCAATAAAAGCATTGGTGGATGGGATTGAAAGGCAAATGGCAAGCACATAAGTAAGCCAGAAAACTCACCCAAGCTTACAGCTGAACCCCACAAATTCATGAACCAAATAAAGATTAATTATTTTATGCCACTAATGTTTTGAGTTATATGTTACGCAACATTATCATGGCAATAGATAACAGATACAGTTACACTTACTTAAAATGTAATTATAAGCAAAAGTACAGTTAGTACAATTAGTCTAAAGAGATTTGAGAAGAGATGAGAATGACTGATGGAAGCAGATTTATAAGCAATTACTAGAGATTAGCCTATTGGCTAAGGCATCAACCATGAGTAGGTATTAATTGTATTGTGTAATCTCTTGGGTGAAGTAGAAATTGGTTAACACAGATTCTACCTTGCTTTGACTGTTTAATACTTACAATTGTTTACTGAATAAGGGAATGGATTTTCATTTTACAGGAATAGAACTGAGATTTTGAGAGGTTAAGTAGCAAGACTGATGTTAAATTGTCATTAGCAAGAAGAACCAGAACCCCAAAATATATCTGACTCCAAAGTCCGTATTTTTTATTACTACATTATATTGATTTCCTATTTAAAATATTCAGTTCCGGGCTTCCCTGGTGGCGCAGTGGTTGAGAATCTGCCTGCTAATGCAGGGAACACGGGTTCGAGCCCTGGTCTGGGAAGATCCCACATGCCGCGGAGCAACTAGGCCCGTGAGCCACAATTACTGAGCCTGCGCGTCTGGAGCCTGTGCTCTGCAACAAGAGAGGCCGCGATAGTGAGAGGCCCGCGCATCGCGATGAAGAGTGGCCCCCACTTGCCGCAACTGGAGAAAGCCCTCGCACAGAAACGAAGACCCAACACACCAACACAGCCATAAATAAATAAATAAATTAAAAAAAAAAAAAAATATTCAGTTCCCTCAAATTATCCACAAACATTAGTTGATTGGGGATTTCTGAGGTGATTTTTTTTTAAACCTATTTTAAAAAGGACACGTTCCAAAGATTTGGCCTATTGAGAAATGAATTTCTTTACTTGACATTGTTTATCCAGAAATCCCTCAGACCATCTTTACTTTGATGTTCCAGATCATATGTCAGAGTTAATGTTAAATGGAAAACTGAGGTAAAAGGAAAAGAAAAGGAAAGAAAGAGGAGGGGGTGGGGTTGTAGAGTCAGGAACTGCAATCAAAGTTAGAAACAAAACCTGCATGAATGATATGTTCATAAGTCTCACAATTAGCAGGCAACTGCATTCATGTATAATGATTTCCCAAGCAATATCCTATTTTTACTACATATTATCAAGATACACACATCCACACACACACATACACTGGTCTAAACTACATGATCCTTATTTAGTAGGGAAGGAGCAAGTTCTTCATTTAACTTATGCTCTTGAACACAATTACAATTAAACAAAATGTGTTTAGGAAAATTATCTTCCGCTGTTGCAGTGTACTTGAAACTATTCTTATTTACAACCTAAATATGGGTGGCTGTTAAAGAAAATTGTAACACAGTATTAAATTTTTATAGTACTGTTCATGTCACTAGAAAAGAGGCTTAGAAAAATGCCTCCTTGTTTTCCATGAGCTTAGTGATGAACTTTGACAGGTTACAAAAGAAATGGGATGTAAAGCAGTCTGTGGGGTGCTAGGTGTTTGTACAAAGCCAGATTATTTTTTCACCCTATTTTATTTCCCACACCCTCATAAAAAAGTAATGCCACATCTTCAGTTTGCACCCCACTCCTAACCCGTGATGTAACTCATTATTTGTTAAGGAAATATATTAATAGTAAACATTTCAATATGGAATTAAATATGACAGTAACATTTATTCTTATTTGCTTGGCACAAGTGGCTACTTGATTAATGTAGGCTAGTTACTATATTTAAAATGAATTTGATGAGATGTTTCAGAAAATATTGTTGGATGGACCCGTTTTTTTGAATATAAGTATATGGGCAGAGAGATATACACACATATATACAGAATATAATTTTTATCACAGTAACCACTACAACTTTACTAAGACACAACAATTTTTACATGGTCGGCACATTTGAAAAAAGGAATGCAATCACAGTATAAAATAGGGAACAGTGGACCTGTTATATATATGGTTTGGATATTACTTAAATATTGGCAAATCAGTAAGACTTCCCTAAATAGGCTCTTTCTTATATTCATGGCTAATAGGTCTGAAAATTATTCAGGTGAACTGCCCTCATTTTCAGTTAATCACAGTGCCAAAGTCCATAGATACCCTAGAGACACTTAGAATACAATTGGACAGGCAAACATTTTTTGCTGTATTTATTTATGTTTCTTGTGACAGAACTGATATATTGTGAAGTTTGTCCTTAATATGATATATAGACAGATGCTAAAAGAAGTTTGAGAAAAACACAAAAGAGTTTCCTATTCACCTACATCAAGCTATCACCCAGAATACAGCTGGAAAATATTGACTAGGCAAAATTCTTTACTCATGTTAGAAGAGATACCTGTACAATTTATAGTTCTTAAATATAAAAATAGATGTTCAGAAAAAAGATAAAAATAAATTATAGCAAAAGCAAATTAATAAGGCATCAGTATGTTTGTGTCACAAATATTTTTTATAAATTTCATAGAATTTTATAAACATGTTATAAAACAAGTTATACTATGAGAAGATTACCCAGTGGTCTTGTACTGTAATTCTATCAAAAAAGGTGGAAAACTTATGAAATTATAATTGAAACTCTACCCATTTTAAGAAAACTTTCTACTATGTGATTCATGTTAGGAATGAGCCTTTCTATGAAGTAATTACATCACTACTCTTGCAAAAGCAAATGCAACCCAAATATCATATACCTCATAATAATTAACTTGTATCTACTGAAAAAGGTCAATGGTGTGGCATCAACAAAGTGCAAATATTTACTGAAATACAATTATAATACCAAAGAGAATCATTTGGTATAATTCTACCCTTAGGCCTTTAGTGGAAATGGTTTTATCTTTAGGTCAACACTTGTTGCATTTTCTGCTATTCTACTGGCAAAATCTTCATGCACTTATTATAAGGCTATGATATCAGGTAAAATGCACCATAGAAAGAAGTCACTGTCTTCTCAGTAAATTTGATAATATTGACATATAACTCATTAAATTCTAGTCACTAAGCTGGCTTATATAGTTTTAAAAAGATATGACTTCTGCCCTGAAAAAGCTAAAATAAATTTAAAACTAATGAGGGTAAATGTTTATATAATGATACTTCCATATCATGCTACAATGAAGGAATAAACAGATTTGGAAGAGTGAAAAGACAACAAAAGACAAGACACTTGAGATGGGTGGGGAAGGTCACATGATGGGTAGCAGAATAGGAAATAGGCACACTCTGTGCATAATCTGGAGTTGGAAAGCTTATTTTACCTACTTCACGATTTAGTTTGCTTTTCCCATGGATGATGGTAATAGATGGAAAGGAATTTCCTTTTTCCAATGTAAACACCAATGGTTTCCAAATCGTTATTAATGGAGTTGTATTAATGACTATAAACATTTTTTTTCAGGATATTTTCTCTCAATGCAAGAGACAATAGCATATTGTGCTGCCTTACTCACTAACACTGCACACTTGCCCCGTAGGCTCCACTAGCAATATCAGAAACATTTTAGAAGTAGAGCAAATTAACCACTGAAAGACTTCTTTAAGATCACTCAGTGAGTGAGGACGCAGGTCCCAGCTGATATTTTAGTTTACTAATTAGTTTCAAGTGTACAAGAACCTTTTGAGATCTGACAATTTTCATAATTTATGAGAAATTATTTTTTTTCCAATGATTATTGACCAAGAAATTTTTCAACACATGGAAACATCAACAGTCCTGTATTGTATGTTTACAAATGTTTCCGTGGCTGACCTATTTGGAAAATATTTAGGAAATCTCTTTAATTTCTTTGAAGAACATTGTGGCCTCATACTGACAATTTCAGAGTATATTTCCTATATAATAGTAACACTTTAAAAAATTTTAAATCAATTGGTTGTAATTTTAAGGAAAGGCCCTTTATTCTACTGTGTTTTTTAAGATCAACCAGATGTTGTTTAAGGGTACAAATTTGCAACAAGTAGTAAATAAGCCCTAGAGAGCTAATGCACAGTGTACTGAAGCTAGACAACAATACTGTATTATACTCATCAAACTTACTAAAAGACTAGATCTTAATTTTTCCAACTACTAAAAAGAAATTATAATTATGTGATGTGATAGAAGTGCTAATTATCACTGCAATGGCAATCATATTACAATATAGAAGTGTATCAAATCAACATGTTGTAGACATTAAATTACACAAAGTTATATGTCAAATATATTTCAATTTAAAAAAAAGACCAACCAAATGCCTGAGGATTATAACTCTTGGTGAAATGTATAATTTTGATAAATATTAAAATGGAGCATTATAACTTAAGTAGATTCATATAATTTTAGTGCAAAAAATGACTAAATAATTTCTAACCTGAATGTTCATATTATAGATAAGGAAACGGGTTCAAAGTATGGTAGTATATTTTTGCACACTAATTGCCATGTATCTAAGAGAATCTTGCTGCTTCTCTCTCTGGTTCAAATAGGATGAAGAATATATTTGAAAACACTACCCACTGAGAAGAAGCAGAAATAGAATTCAATCAAATTTGACAAATATTATTGCTTAATGGAATGGAAACTAATAATTCAAAGTAAAAAATATTGCTATGATTTTCCATTTGTGGTGTTAATTTTATCCTAGATAACATAATGAAAACATTTTAGTTACTTGTTTTTATGAAGACTGTTTTCCCCAATCTGACATTGTTAAACAGCTTTAAAAAATAAAAGATAAAATGTACAGCCCTCGTGTATTATAAACAACTCTGATGGCAGGTAAATATCTAATCATGTTTGTTAATTTTTATATCATATTTCACCTTGAGAGTGGTTTCATACAAAAAGGTAAAGCAGTGTCCACTCACACTGCTGTTGTTTCCATGGTAACAAGCTCTGACAATAAAATATTTTATTGTAGTTATGTTGTTTCACTTATTGGCATAATTCAAGTATGTTTCCAAGTTCCTCATGTCGAAGGAAGGTCCTTTATGCCTGAAAAAGGGATATCTACCATGGATATAGAACAGCCCAGTCTACCATTCCTCATGACCTGCATTATGGGAGCTGTCCTCACCCAAGCCTATCCATCAGAAAAAGTGTTCTGGGCTTCCCTGGTGGCACAGTGGTTGAGAGTCTGCCTGCCAATGCAGGGGACACGGGTTCAAGCCCTGGTCTGGGAAGATCCCACATGCCGCAGAGCAACTAAGCCCGTGAGCCACAATTACTGAGCCTGCGCATCTGGAGCCTGTGCTCCGCAACAAGAGAGGCCGCGATAGTGAGAGGCCTGCGCACCGCGATGAAGAGTGGCCCCCGCTTGCCACAACTAGAGAAAGTCCTCGCACAGAAATGAAGACCCAACACAGCCATAAAAAAAAAAAAAAAAAAAAGGCGGAGCGCAGCAACGAAGACCCAATGCAGCCATAAATAAATAAATAAATCCAGTAGTTATATATATCCTGAAAAATATGACTATTAGGCATTACAATTTGGGGGTAAAAAAAAAAAAAAAGGAAAAGGGTTCTTTCTAACACTGCGGTTGTTCCCATGGTCTGTTCTGGTCTGTTCCTGGTTGAGATGGGTGGAGTGGGGGTTTTCTGAAGAAAGGAGACAGTACTGGGCTGGAATCTCTGATATCTTTTTACATTTTTCTTCTCATTTCTTCTGTGAAGTTTGTCCTTGCTCACTTTCCCCACTTTAATGAAGTTAATACTGATTTTTTTACCCTGCTAAAATTCTACACCTTCTGGTATCATTATATGCATCTCATTGGATTAAAATTAATTATCGGAATAAGCTTCTCAGGATTTGTTTAGAATTTAATTATACTAATAATTTTCAGTATATTTATTTACCTTATCTAGTATTCCAGAATATAATCTGGAAGGTGATATTTTAAATACCTGATGTATGACTACAGGATATTGAATCTGGCTTTAATTAAGTACAGTTTCTTTAAAAAGTGACAATATTTGGTATTTTTCCAATAAGGGACAATTTAGTTCATTACATATAGTAAGGATAGGCCTGGTAGGATGTAATTAATGTTTGTAATTTCATTTGATTTAGTTTAGAATTTTCTTCTCATTTTTAATTATATTTTACACTAAAATAAAAAAAAAAATTTATCTGCCTCATTGACTTCACTGAGTTGATTTTGTAAAAACTACAGATATTGCAATTATTTTTCTCACTTCCACCATGTTCTTTTAAATGAGTTTGATAACCCTTTTCTTCTCTTTGTGCCCTTGTGCCTTTTAATTATGAAAATCAAGGTTTATATGTTTGGTATATTTTAATGGCATGAATAAAACAAGTTTCTTTTTTAAAATAGCTATAATTAATAGTATCTGATCCTGTGAGCTCATAAAACAAAAAAAGACAAGAAAATTAATGTAGAAAATGTGCATGTAAATTTAATTACATCACAGTCCTATCATAAATATGATCTTGTAAATATTTCTATACCAAATTATCAAAATTAGAGGGTAAAATGTCAGTAATTTTAATGGTATTTGGAATGGCAAATTTACCCATTAACTCTATCAGAAAAAATAATGTAGGGAGAGTGAGAAATTTATATGGTAAGAAAATAAAAAAAGAGATACAGAAAAACTCAGAAAATAAAAAAATGTTCTTGTCAGGTATTTCTATGTGCTTAAGGAAGGAAACTACATTTCTATCAGTAGAAACCAGCATAAGATACAATGATAGATGATACGCCATTTCCAACAAGCACTTACAATGAGACTGACTTAGAGTGCTCATGACCTATTCCCTTAGTAGAAGAGATAACCAAATTATCTTTCACAATCCTTTTAGTGATGGCTAGAAAAAGAAAATAGAATACAAGTCATAAGGCAGCATTCTCACCCAACACAAGTTAAATTACACCTTCTCTGAAGTAAGACACTATGACATATATCTTTTATTTTAGTGGAATTCTTTCCATGCCTTGCTCTCAGTAAACACTCAAACAAGTTGATTGCTTAATGAATACCAAATCAATGAAAAGTTCTGAAAAAAAGAGATAATACAGTAATTTTCATAGCCTTATCATTTTAAAGATAATTCACATATATTCTCACATGGAGAGGGAACATGATGTTATTGGCTGAGCTGATATAATCATTAATAAACCTGTGCTTAAATTCCAATTTTATCAATAATTTGTCCATAGTGAGTTCACTCAAATTTTCTTGGCACAATTGCTTTATGTGGGGTGGAGGGGAAGATGTTGAACTAGATAATTTGCACCCTCTTTCCAGTTTCATTGATCTATCAATATCCCAAGATAATATTTATATTGAAAATTATACTGTCCACTGCAATCAATTTATTGCATATATATATTACATATATGTATCCTACACATAAACTACTGCATAACAAATTACCATAAACTTAGTGGCATAAACCAATGCATATTTATTATTGCACACTTTCCATGGGTCAAGAGTCTGGGCCTGACTTAGTTGGATTCTCTGCTTAGGGTCTCACAAAGCTGAAATCAGGTGTTTGCTGGGCTGTGTTCTTATCTGGACACTCAACTAGGGAAGGGTTCATTTCTAAACTCCCTCAGGTTGCTGGCAAAATGCATTTCCTTATGGCTATAGAATTCATGACAGTTTGCTTCTTCAAAGTCAGCAATGGAAAGGGAAAGTTTTCCACTTCTTCAAGTCTCTAGCTTCAGCAAAGGCCTAGGCCCTCTTTTATAAGCTCACCAAATTATATCAGGCCCACCCAAGAAATTCTCTCTTTTGACTAACTCAAAGTCAATTAATTAAAAGTCAACCTTAATTACATATGCAAAAATCCCTTTGCTTTTGCCATATATCAACAAAATCCCAGGGGTGATATACCATCAACCTTGCCATATTTTATTTGTTAGATGCAGATCACAGGTCCTGCCCACACTCTAGGGAAAGAAATTACACACAGACATAAATACTAGGTGGCAAGAATCATGGTAGTTTCTTTAGGGTATGACCATCACACTAGCTCTATAACAAGCACTGTGCTAAACCCTAGGATTAAAAAAATGTGAGTAAAACAATACACTTTTCCAAGAGTTTATAATATAGCTGGAGACACAACTAAGCATATACATACGTTCGTAAGGATTACTGGTACCATGATAGAAGGGATATGAATGAGTGGTTCCATTCTAGCTGGAAACAGAAGTGAATAGGGTTCTTAGAAAAGGGAACACCTGTGCTGGATCTTGAAGTCTTGCTCACAGACAAGATAGGCAAGTAGATTTAAGGAGTGGATCAAGAAACTTCAAGATATGTAAGATGGCATATCATTGCATATCAGAACAAAAGAGAGTTTGATCACTCTTTCACTAGTGTAGTGATTATACTTAAACTTGTAAAATGTGTGTACAATGCACAAATCAGGATGTTCAGTGTTTTCTGTACAGTGAATTCTGTGATTCCCAGATCTCTACCTTAGGACTGAGACCTTCCTTACGAAGGCTGCCAGAACTTTTGGCTTCTGATAGATCAAAGCTGAGTCTCTCTATGGAAATTCCTTTTAGCCAAAAGGAGCTAATTCTATCACGATTATGTCCCATTGCTGGCAGCAGCTCACACCCAATGACTGGAAGATATAGTACAAAGGTCCTCACTTCAATTCAATAGTATCATCTGAAAGAATAAGTGTGAAATATTGTTTAAAAGATGGCTACAATTCCTTCCATGCTCCCTCACAATGTGACCTTACTACTTCTCTCATCACCAAGAGGTGGCATCTATCTTATGTCCCGTTGAATATGGGATGACTTTGTGGCAGGCTTTGACTAAGAACATGGCGGAATTTCGTCCCAGGTGTCCAAAATCCACACCTCAAGAGACCTTACAACTTCTGCCTTCATCCTCTTGGAACATCATACCAAGATCACCATGTTTTAAAGGAGCCCAGGATGAAAGAGCTTGTGGAAAGAGACAAAAAGAGAGAGAGAGAAAGCTGTCTCAACTTTCCCAACCTACCTGTCAGCTGAAAATAGTTGCATGTATGTGCCAAGAAAAAAGCAACAGAGGAAGCACCCAGACTACCCATAGAATCATGAGAAATAATATATCATTTATATTTATGCCGCTAAGTTTTGGGGTCATTTGTTAGACAGCAATAGATAATATATATAAATGTGTACTAATAATACTAAAACATAAGGTATTGGCTTTGGGACAAGGCAGTGAGTGGAGATCTGAAGAGTGTTAAGAAAAAAACTGTTATTGGAGACTAAAAGGGCAATGAGGAAACTGCTATATGAGGCTGGAGAAAGGGTGACCCATGTTTATGTAGGGCAGAACAAATGGAGAGATAACTGCCTGCAAGTAATTTGGTAGTTTGAAGATATGCCTAACAAATTATGGATCTAAGATTCCTATAGAAAACTTTGAAAGTACTAGTTTTTGTTTGTTTTGTTTTAATTTATTTAGTTCCGTATTTCTAATATACAAGAAAAAAAGAAAATGATTCATTTTGTAGCCAAAAATTAGAGAACATATAACTTGACAAGACTTGTTGGATTGGAAAATAAAACGGTTTCTCATCTGCTCTTCTTCAGCCACCAAAAGATACTTGAAATTAAATTAAAAGTTGGAAAATCAGGGACAAAGAGGTCTGGGAAGAGGCATGTAGATGTGATCAAAAACAATGAAAATCATTGTTTTGCATATTAATACTCAAAAGAGAAGATCCATCACAGAAGAGGCACTAACAATCAAGCTGGCAGAATGATTCATTCAGATGACAACTGCCAGCACCCAGTCTGGAACAATGGGCTCTTGAATGGAACAGCCATGGTGACAAGGATGGAAGCTATGTATAAACCCAACAGCATGAGTTACCACTCACCAAACCTTATGTAATTAATATTTCGGCCAGCAGCTGTCAGCTAGACTATGCCTCTGATGTGATATTGTGGGGACCAGCTATCCAATTGATGGAAGACCAGCTATCCAATTGGTGGAAGAGGCAATAAGTACACCTTGACTGAAACTGACATATTCTGAAGAGGGATTTACTTTTCCTGATTGTAGGTCTCTGTAAATACCACTATCTGAGGATCCTCAGAGTATTTGCTCCAATAGCCCTAGATTCTACAAAATATTGTTTCAGACCAAAGTACCCACTTTCCAGCAAAGTATGTAGAAAAGAAGGCACATATTCATAAGATCCACTTGTCTTATAACATACTGTATGAACCAGAAACAAGTAGCCTGATAGAGTGATGGAACAACTTTTTAAATATCCAGCTGGAGTGTCAGATTGGAGATGATATCCTGGAAGGATTAAGTGTCATTCTCCAGCACATAATATATCCTAGAACAATGGTAATAATACGGTGTTTGTATCCGTAGATAGAATACCCAACTGAGTTCAGTAATCCAGTGTAAAAGTAGGAGTAGAATCACTCTCAGTGATGCACTCAGTACAACTGTATTTCTCTCACTCAAGACTCAATGTCTTGCGGTCCCAGTTCAAGAGATGAAATCATTACACCAGGGGTACAGCAAAGTCCCATTAAACCATAGGCACTGCCACTTAGTCACTCTGTGTTCCTTGTGCCAAGAGAGCAGAACATTAGGAGGAGATAAGGCTGTTGATGGATAGTGGGGACGGGGAATGTACATTTGGCTTTATACAGTAGGGTATCTTTTGGCAATATCCTAACTAACTTTGAAGATATGAAGGTCATGGAGATCAGGGATTCAGACCCCTTAGGGATTATAAGGTAAAACACTAAGTAAGTGCAAGTACTAGCTGAGGATGAAGGGAACTAGAATGGGTATTAGAGGAGGGAGATGATGAATATCAGCTGCAGCTTCTGAGACTACTTTGCCCTACTTACCTTCCACTTACAAGGTGTCCCAGGATAAAAACCAATCACAATTCTAGCAAAACTGTTCCCTTCTGGATGGATTAACTATATAAAGCAAGTCAACCAAAGCTACACAAAGAGTGAACTAAAGTGGATGCTGTACTGTGTCACTCAGATCCTCTTGCAGTGTGGAGGCATTTATTCCCACAGCAGCTGGACGTGGTAGGTACTGCTGCTCACAGCTTAGTCCCTCTCACAAATTTCCCTGAGACAGGAGCTACCTTGTTCAAGGGTACCCCATCCACGGTAGTTAACATCCAATGATGATTAATGTAGGAGCACAAAGCCCGGGTCCCCTTGCCTCAATCCACGGCATCTCTGAAGGTCATTTGAACAGTGAGAGCCTCTTTCTTTGCTTAGGAGTGTTAACAGTACAATCTGAAGTACAGAGCTATAAAGAAGTGGACTTGCATATTATCCCCTTTGTGGGTGGAGCGTCATATTTCATGCTTTATTTTATCTTACTAAACTTTATCTTTCAGTGCCCTTGTTCAGTACATCAAGGAGAAAGTGTGGCCTGTTATACAGTCCCTTTAATTGTCGAAATGGGATAAGTCACCTTCTTATAGTCACTAATGTAGAGATTCACTGTCAAGGGGTTACTTCTGCACCAAGGTCCTTGGCAAGAGAACATGGTTCGTAATTGCTCTTGGCACAACGTGAGTAATGTGGATAACTAATGAATCAGGAAGCCCCAGAAACAATACATGCAAGAAGAGGATGGTCTCCAAAATGAGGCATGGACAATTCTGAGCATTTTGTTGAATAAGCAGATCATACACTATGATTAAAACAAAATACATATAAGCATATAGATGCTTTGTACAAGATGTCAAGAGAAATGACTATCCTTTTTGTTATTAATCAGATATACTAAAATAATAAATAAGCTGCATTAATGTGCTTATTTCAAATGTGCTTGAGAAATCATAAAAAATGCACAGCAACTAAAAGTTCACATAAGTACCCGTAGAATACTCTAACATAAACTCCTGGGCAAAAAGAAAATCTATTATAAATGGCAGAATACAAATTTCATATTGCCTTCTGTGAAAAAAATAATACTCTTATTGTTCATCACTTTTTGAATAGCTTAAGCTGATATAGTAACTTCTTTTTACCATCTTAGTGCAGTCAATGATTCTGTAATTGATAGATATCATGTGACATATGAAAAGAGTAAGATGCATTTTGAAAGTCTGACAGTGCCCAAGGCAGCCTTAACATTTCCCCCAGCTTGACTATAATTTTAGCTAGGTTTCTTCCTGACTCTAGATCATGGCCTTCCTTTTCTAAGAGCATTTACATTAGAAAACTTTTCATTGTCAATTCCTTCTCTGCCCCTTTGAGATGTAAATCTTCTTAAAAGCCTCTTGCTAGTTTTACAACTTAGGAATGTCTTTCACAAGGACCTAGGAGTCATCCCTTTGTATTGTAATTGTCAAGGAAGATAGAACTCCTATTTCTCAGTCTCTGTGGAAGGGGAGAAGCCTAACTTTGGAGGTTAACTTGTACCAAGTTGTAAAACTACCTACCTGAAGATGGGAGAAAGTTTTACTTTTTCTCTAGGAAGGTCAATTAGCAAACACAAATGACCTGTGATTCCCCGTCCCCCATCCCCCAGCTTCAGCTTTAAAAGGATCTCTTGGCCTATGTTTCAGCAAAGTTGAACTCAAACTGAGTTCTTGTCTCTCTCCTCTATTTTCAAGAAGCTTGCATAGTCTTCTTTGCCTTTGACAGCATCAGAGAATATCTTTAGAAATATGTTGAAATACTGCAACATAAATTCTTATATAAATCAGAAAACTGGCAAATTTGTGTTTTATATCAGCTAGTGGCTTGGCAATAATTGTGCAGCATTTCTTACCTCTAAGACTGAATGCTGGGTAGCAGATTGGAGACATACCAGAAATTAGGGCCTCATCCAAAGAATCAAAAATGCTCTCAAAGAGAACGTGTATCTCAATAGTCACAAAAGGATCAGTGTTTAAGAATGAGAACAGTGCCAGCACAGTGACTCAACAAATTCTGGTGAGCATAGATTGTAAACTTCCTGATTAAAATTTCACTAAACATCTAGTGAGATTATTACAGTGTGCCAACTATTGGCCTATTTCAAATTATTCTCATCCATGCCTATAGTATTCATTATCTTTTATAATCAGCGTGTACAAATATCTGGACTGAAACATTCCATTGTATAATACCATTGGTTGGATTGTAATAGTATATTTCCTTTCTTTTACATCAGTCAGGAAGTTATCGATAAGCTCCAAGTACCTCTGGTTTTTCTTTATGACTTGCTGTATGCATTATCAATGAATTTAACAGCATAATTTAGCTGAAAATGTAAATATGCTTTATTTCTGTAGCCTAAAATTACCTGATAGATTCTCAAAGAGATTATGGGATTGTTCTTAAACTTGAGGGAATAATAGATCCCCTGAGAACATAACCAAGTTATAGACTCGCTTCCCTATCAAACTACATGTCCACTAAACATTAGGAGATTCAGATCTCTCCTACAACACCTACTTTTACCCCAGGAAAAAATTCTTCATACACCCCCCTTGGATTGATATGGATCACAAGATTGAAAAAAATTGAATAATTTTTTATATTGGACTTTTAATAAGTCTCTGAGTTAAGACTGAGAGTCTGGTTCCTGATTCCAAAAATGTGCACTTTCTAATACCACCACCATCAACAATAATTTTAAATATCAACTTTCTTACTTTAAAGTCCTCACAGAGCCACAAAACTGACAGAATTTAATTTATATTTGATGACTTCATAGACTTGGAGTGAAACTATTTCTCAGCATTTGTTCCTTTTGTGCAAAGCCCTAACTCCATGGCCTCTCCTTAGAGAATGCTTCCTCCATTTTCTTGATCATTTCGGTTTTTCTACTCTGACCACCATATTCCATTTTCCTAGGTTTACATGAGATCTGGGTTCAGTCCAGTAATGCACAAGCAGAAGGATACAGGTGAAAACTATTTTCAACAATCTGCATTATATATTTAAAAACATGTAGCTTTAAAAGGAAAAAAAAATGATAAGAAGAGTCAAACTGAGGGTGGGGGAGCTGAAAAAGCCTACTTGATATTACTTAGATTGTAATAGTTGAGAATGTGTCTCTATCTCTTTAAGATATGAATTTTTTGGAAGTTATTTATTTTTAAATGAATACTATAGTAAATTTGATTAGCCCCCTCCTCTACTTTTCCAAGAGACAAGTTCTACTTTGATTTTTTTAAAAATTATTGCATTTCCCTTCCAACTTTAAATTTCAGTTCTTCAAATACTTATTAATTTGTGATCTTCTGATATACTCAATAAGAGAGGAAAAACATATATTCTGTATCAATGTATATTTTCAATTTTCCCCTTTGAAATGAGGTCAATATGCAGAGGAGAGTCATACATGCATAGGCTCTAAGACTCTGCACTTGACACTTACACAATCAATGTTGAATCAATAAAGCCGGTGGGTAAGAACCACAGAACAAAAGTTCCAAGTACCTGAATTTGGTTTGATGCTTTGACCCAGGATTATAAGATATTACATTTGCACTTGGTTTCAAATAATTTTCAATATTAATAATAGAGATAACAACCCAAATAGTCCATCTATATATTAGAAATGATAGCTCCTGATGAATTCAAGTTTTACCATATCAAAATTTCATTCATCAGCAAATTAAAACAGCTGCATTTGAAAAAAAAATAAGTTTGGGATCTTTGATTAAACATTTGAATTAGAACTCAAAATTGAGGAGGCTGAACTTATTTTTTGTAAGGTCAATGGCCATGTAAATAATACATTTTAAACACTAGATATTATTCCAGTTACTATGGCTATGTAACAAATCAAACTTCCAATGTTAGTAGTCTAAAACACCAATAATTTAATTTGCTCACGAATCTCTAATTTGGGAAGTACTTGGCATGGACAGCTTGCCTCTGCTCTGCAGAGTGGCTCAAATGCTGAGGATAAAGTCACCTGAAAGCTTACTCACTGCATGTCTGACAGTTGATGTTGGGATGGCCCAAATAGCTGGAGACTGAAAAAAACTGGGCCTTCTTGGACAACTCCATCTTTATGCGGTCTCCGCATGTGATATCTCCAGCACAGGGGTTTCAGGGAACCAGACTTCTTACGTGTTGGCTCAGGGATCCAGTAGTGCTTGTTCTGTGAGAGAGAGCCACGTAGAAGCCATGCTGCCTGTTTAGACCCTTGGGAGTCAGGTAGCATTAGTTCTGCTGTACTATATTGGTCAACACAGCTATAACATTTACCCAAGGGGAGAAAACTTAGACCTCTAGCTCTCAATGGAATAACTTTAATGTCATATTTCAATAAGAATGTTTAACATGGGATGTATATTGGTATGGCAATATTTGGAAAATATAATCTCTCCATAAATGATTAAGCTTACTTTAGAGTTAACCTAGTAATATTACTAGGTTTAATATTATGATGTTCTAAGAGTTCATGGGAATTAAAAAAAAAGTTACTGATCCCTTAGCAAATATTAGGTGCTGCAATAAATACATTAAGCACAGCATCTCATGTTATCTTCTCAACTTTATGAGACCCTTTCTAAAGTTTTTATCATTTTGTAGATTAGAAAACAAAGATTAAGTAAGGTAAATAATTTTCCACAGGTATATGGTGGATTTACACTTTGAATTCATATTTGAGTTCTGAGTGATTACTCTTAATAGTTCTGCTACACCATCCTGGTCCCTCATTTTAAGGAAACCTTTGAGAAATAAGTTGATTGACTCATGAGCACACAGCTCAGGTCTATTGACCTGAGACTAGTGTATAAGATTCCTGAATCACGGTCCATACCAAACTGTTTCTAATGAGTAAAGCAGATGTAAGAAACACTGACAGTTTACTTGCAAGGATTTTTTTAGAAGGTGACATAATGTTTAAATGGATCAGAGTAGGGCCAGAGTTTACTCTGGATAATGCGCTGGGCAGGCTGCCAGATCCTCAATGATCAATTCTCTTGATGGAAATTCTTACAAAATTGCTCTTATTACAGACTCATAGAACCTATACCAATTTGCGCTAATGCACCCCTGTTACCTCCAGATGGTGCCCTCTGCCTTCGAGAAAGTCCTCAGCTAAGCCACCACACCCACCAATAAAGAAAAATCCAATGCTAGGTGTACACAGACACTCTTGGCCACTTTCATCCTTTTGACCCTTTTCTGTCTCACTTCAGCTCTTATAATGTGTTTCTGGTCCTCTTCTTCTATGAAAATTGAACTTCAATAAAACAAAAAGAAAATTTGGTAGTTTTTAACTGTATACATGTCCATTATAACACATGAGTTTTGAAACAATCATTTGCAATAAAATAATTAACCGATTAATGACAGAGAAAAGATTTAAACTTGAGACCCTTGAACTAAAAAATAATTGTTTTCACTCTCCAATTTCACTCCTTTTGTGTAAAATAAATATGTCTTGATTTCCCTGGGATAGTCCTGATTTATACCTGTTGTCCTGTTGTGATTACTATTAGTGTGTTCTTTGACTATCAAGTGTCTCAGTTTGAATGATAAAGTCATCTTCCTTGGAGCCGATAAACCAAGTGTAAGCCATTAAGTCTCCCCTCCCCATTCTCCACCAGGTATTAACTTGAAATTCTCTGAGTAGAATACTTTTCTTTCCGTAAAGGAAATTCAGACACTGTGTCTGTACATACACATGCACATCCTCCTTGTAGGATTTGTGAGTATTGCCATGATCTCAAAACACAAAGAGCCCCTCCTAGATCCAGTCTAACCCCTAAACCCTCTTCATGCTGTCTTGATCTTAATCTTAAAGCACCTGGTCCATCTATTTTAGGTAAAATTTTTGTTGTTGCAAGTCACAAAATCTTGTCTCAACTTCACTTAAACCAAAAAAGTAATTTAACTAATCACATAACTGAGAAGCTCAAAGGAAGTGGTCTGATGGGGCACCTTTGGATCCAGAGCCTCAACAAAGTCATTAGCACATATTCTCCCCCTTTCTCTCTCTCCCTCCATTAGTTGCCTGCTCTTTTCTCTGTATGACCTTGATTTTTCTCAAGTAGTCTTGTTTACTGTGTTTACAAACAAGTCACAAGCAACTCCAGGCTTACATTATACGAATGGACCTCTCTTCACCAACAACAGTACTAGCAAAAGGTAGAGGGCTGATTCTTAGTGAGATGACTTGGGTCACATGCTCATTTAGGAACCAGTCACTATGGTCAGGAGTAGAGAAAATTCTAGTTTGCCACTCTCACAATCAAGTGTTCATCCTTGGATTTACAAAGTGATATTATTTCTAAGCCAAAGACATTGATAGAGAGTGGGAGGATGGTGCTTCCCTGAAGGAAATAAGGATGATTAAGGGGAAATGGGTGCTGGAAAATTAAAGACCCAGCTATGCACAATTTTGCTTTTTTGCTTGTTATAAATTATATATGCATTAAGTGGGGGTGGAGCTTATGTAATTAGAAAAGTGTTATTTTTCCACAAATGAAACAAATTAATGTCCAGTAGTTATATTTTAGAAAAAAACAAAAAACAAAACAAAACAGGTATTTCTGTGCTTCTTCAGCGCATGGCTATACCTTTTCTGTCCCACAGGAAAGGTGCTAAATATCTTTGGACATACTTGGTGTTCTTTTTTGGACTAATTCTATCATTATTCTCTGCCTCTAAGCACTGAGGCTGTGGTTAAAAAATAGTCCTTTTCTGCTTTGTTTTATGGGATATATCTAGACCAGGCCATATCTGCTTATGTAGGACACCAGTAACGATGGCAAATTCAAGACTGCATGTTTACTAAAAGCTGGGCCTTTTCTCATCCTTGTCTTGACCTGTACCCTGCTCTATCAGCTTCCTGAACAGTGCATCACCCACTGTAGGCAAACAGTGAATATTACAAGCTTGTTGAACCATACTTATCTATTCTTAGATTTTAGCATGTTCTCTTTATAAAACAAGTGAGTGAAAAGAAGATGCATTATCCTAGGAATGGTGTTTCATTGTACAGTAGAAAACATCATAGCACAAGGAATTCAGATTTTTTTTTCCAGTTTGACAAATTAATAAAGAACTCAAATCAGCTTGATTTACTTGTGATACAATAACTTATTGAGTGCCTCCATTATGCCAGACCCATATTCACTATAGTTAACTGCAAAGAGTCCCTAGTCAGAGCATAGTCTGTAAGGCACATGGTCAGAGAAAACTAATTTATGCATAGCATATGTTTTTAATCAGAGATGAATATCAGAATTAGGGAACTTTATCAAATGCACATGACTGCATGTGCTCCCCAAAGGTTGAGACAGTCTGGAATGAGACTTGAGTGGTACAGACTTCTAAGTTTCTTCTCAAGTGATTTTTGGAAGACATGACTGATTAAGTCTGGATATTATATTTGAAGGTGTTCCAGACAGAATGGGTCCAAGATCCCTTGAACCTTTTCCAATACCACAACTTTGAGTAAGTAATGAGGTATTCTACTTAAACATGCACTCCTTGAGTAATGTTGCAAACAGAGGTTAAAGATACTTCAGTAAACTTTCCATTCCATTTCATTCCTATTGTTGACAGAGTAGTAGAAGCTGTCAGAGATTCCCCAGGATTTATGGAGTATTGGCTTTGTGGAATTAAAATATACAAAACTGGGCAGATAAATAAGAGTGGTAGTTAATTCTTCTATTTTGTTACATTGAGAGTTAATTCATGGAGTACATTTTTGTTGCAGTTTTAAACTTGAATCTAATATGTTTCTCAAATGCTATTATTTGTATGGCCTACTGGATGTCAGGCAAGAAACTATTGTGAAAAGTCATTAAAATATCACTATTGTCCAGGGAAGTTACAAACATCTGTAATTGGAATTCAGATCTCCTCCTTCTCCTTTTTCTCCTTATTACCTAAAAGCTGAAGAAACCCAACTGAGACAAAATGGGAATTTATTAATTCATGTAACTCAAAACAACCGGGATTAAGGGAAACAAATAATGTTCTTTGTCTCTGTTTCCATAACTCTATATGTAGGCTCCTTAACTCTATATGAAGTGGGAGGAGGGGATAAAATGGCCACAGTCAACTTCAAGTTTTCATTATTACAGTTCAGCAATCTCAGAGAAGAGAAACTCTTCTTTTCCCAATTTAGGATACATAAACCTGAGAACGGGGATCTGATCAACCTAGTTTGTGTCATAAACTCAATCCCTGGGAACATTCATGATGGCCAATCCCTACAATACTATGATTAGAAGCTCTACCAGAATGGCATGGTAGGTGTAATGAGGAGAAGCAGTTCCCCTAAAGAAATGTGCATGTGTGTGTGTGTGTGTGTGTGTTGGGGAAGAGATGATACTGGAGTTGCTCAAACAGAAGAAGGAGAAATAGGCGTTGAGTATAGTAAATCCACAGATGCCTACGGCACATACTTTCAGTACTAATAGTCCAAATAAAGAATGTGTCTTCACACTAAGCTTAGACACAGAAGTTAGGATTCCTCAGCAAAAATTTTGTTCTCTGGGGTGGTATATTAGAATGCCTACAGAATTCACAGGAAAATATTGGTTTAATATTATTTTTAAGAAAAGATCTTATGGACAATAAAATAAAATACAGAAATCTAATATTTCATTTATTTGTGTTAAGAGTATCACCAAGGGGTTTGTTTTTATTACAGTTTTCCATTTCTCACCAACATAGCCCCAAATGATGTTAATGCTATCACTGCTTGTTTTTGATCTGAAATATATGGTTTAATGCCCTTATCATGCTGCCCAGCTCTGTCACAATAGTCCATTACCTGAATGGAAAACTCCTAGTAATGTGAAGCTTCCTTTTCTCTCTTTCTTTTCCTTCAAGTTTCATTGAGATATAATTGGCATACAACACTGTATAAGTTTAAGGTGTACGGTATGATGATTTGACTTACATACATCATGAAAGTTTAGTGAGTATCCATCATCTCATACAGACACAAAATAAAACAAAAAATTGTTCCTTGTGATGAGAACCCAGGATTTACTCTCTTAACGACTTTCATATATAACATACAGCAGTGTTAATTATATGAATCATGTTGTATTTTATAACCCTAGTACTAATTTATCTTATAACTGAAAGTTTGTACCTTTTGACCACCTTCATCCAATCCCCCCCCAACCACTGCCACCACTGCCTCCCACCTCTGGTTACCACAAATCCGATCTTTTTTTCAATGAGTTTGTTTGTTTGTTTTTGAGATATAATTGACCTACAACACTGTGTTAGTTCCCGGTGCACAACAGAGTGATTCAATATTTCCATACGTTATAAAATGATCTCAATGAAGCTTCCTTCTCTTAATTTTTCTCTTCTTTCTTCTCTTCCTCCTTCATCTTTAAAAACCTGTCCTCTTCAGTACATATAAAGAAATTTAATCTTTCTCAAATAGCAAGTAGAACATGATTTCTGTCACATTTTTCCACTAAGGAACATGACATATAAAAATAATTTGTGAGGAGCTTCAAGATGGCAGAAGAATAAGACGTGGAGATCACCTTCCTCCCCACAGATACATCAGAAATACATCTACATGTGGAACAACTCCTACAGCACACCTACTGAACGCTGGCAGAAGACCTCAGACTTCCCAAAAGGCAAGAAACTCCCCACGTACCTGGGTAGGGCAAAAGAAAAAAGAAAAAACAGAGACAAAAGAATAGGGATGGGACCTGCACCAGTGGAAGGGAGCTGTGAAAGAGGAAAGGTTTCCACACACTAGGAAGCCCCTTCGCGGGCAGAGACTGTGGGTGGCGGAGGGGGGAAGCTTCGGAGCCACGGAGGAGAGCGCAGCAACAGGGGTGCGGAGGGCAAAGCGGAGAGATTCCCGCACGAGGGTCAGTGCCAACCACCACTCAGCAGCCCGAGAGGCTTGTCTGCTCACCCGCCAGGACAGGTGTGGGCTGGGAGCTGAGGCTCGGGCTTCAGAGGTTGGATCCCAGGGAGAGGACTGGGGTCGGCTGCGTTAACACAGCCTGAAGGGGGCTAGTGCACAACAGCTACCCGGGAAGGAGTCTGGGAAAAAGTCCGGAGCTGCCGAAGAGGCAACAGACTTTTTCTTGCCTCTTTGTTTCCTGCTGCACGAGCAGAAGGGATTAAGAGCGCCCTTTAAAGGAGCTCCAGAGACAGGCACAAGCCGCGGCTATCATCACGGACCCCAGAGACGGGCATGAGAAGCTAAGGCTGCTGCTGCAGCCACCAAGAAGCCTGTGTGCAAGCACAGGTCACTATCCACACCTCCCCTCCCGGGAGCCTGTGCAGCCCGCTACTGACAGGGTCCCGTGATCCAGGGACAACTTCCCCCGAAGAACACACGGCATGCCTCAGGCTGGTGCAACATCACTCCGGCATGTGCTGCTGCAGGCTCACCCCGCATCGGTACCCCTCCCTCCCCCCAGCCTTAGTGAGTCAGAGCCTGCGAATCAGCTGCCCCTTTAACCCCGTCCTGTCTGAGCAAAGAACAGACGCCCTCAGGCGACCTACATGCAGAGGCGGGGCCAAATCCAAAGCTGAACCCCAGGAGCTGTGCGAACAAAGAAGAGAAAGGGAAATCTCTCCCAGCAGCCTCAGGAGAAGCGGATTAAATCTCCACAAACAACTTGATGTACCCTGCATCTGTGAAATACCTGAATAGACAAAGAATCATCCCAAATTGAGAAGGTGGACTTTGGGAGCAACGATATATATATTTTTTTCCCGTTTTCTCTTTTTGTGAGTGTGTATGTGTATACTTCTCTGTGTGATTTTTGTCTGTATAGCTTTGGATTTACCATTTGTCCTAGGGATCTGTATGTCCTTTTTTTTGTTTTTTTGCTTGTTTTCTGGGGTTTTTTAGTATAGTTTTTAGCATTTGTTATCATTCATGGATTTGTTTTTTGGTTTGGTTGCTCTCTTCTTTCTTTCCTTTTTTTCCCCTTTTTTTATTAGTTTTTAAATATTTTTTTTAATAATTATTATTTATTTTTTATTTTAATAACTTTTATTTTATTTTATCTTCCTTTTTCTTTCTTTTTTTTCTCTCTTTTACTCTGAGCCGTGTGGATGACAGACTCTTGGTACTCCAGCCAGGCGTCAGGGCTGTGCCCTCTGAGGTGGAGGAGCCAAGTTCAGGACATTGGTCCACAAGAAACCTCCCAGCTCCACGTAATATCAAACAGCGAAAATCTCCCAGAGATCTCCATCTCAATGCCAAGACCCATCTCCACTCAACGACCAGCAAGCTACAGTGCTGGACACCCTATGCCAAACAACTAGCAAGAGAGGAACACAACCCCATCCATTAGCAGAGAGGCTGCCTAAAATCGTAATAAGGTCACAGACACCCCAAAACACACCACCAGATATAGACCTGCCCACCAGAAAGACAAGATCCAGCCTCATCCACCAGAACACAGGAACTAGTCCCTTCCACCAGGAATCCTACACAACCCACTGAATCAACCTTAGCCACTGGGGGCAGTGACACCAAAAACAATGGGAACTACGAGCCTGCAGCCTGCAAAAAGGAGACCCCAAACACAGTAAGTTAAGCAAAATGAGAAGACAAAGAAACACACAGCAGATGAAGGAGCAAGGTAAAAACCCACCAGACCTAACAAATGAAGAGGAAATAGGAACTCTACCTGAAAAAGAATTCAGAATAATGATAGTAAAGATGATCCAAAATCTTGGAAATAGAATGGAGAAAATACAAGAAACGTGTAACGAGGAACTAGAAGAACTAAAGAGCAAACAAACAGTGATGAACCACACAATAAATGAAATTAAAAATTCTCTAGGAGGGATCAAAAGCAGAATAACTGAGGCAGAAGAAGGGATAAGTGACCTGGAAGATAAAATAGTGGAAATAACTACTGCAAAGCAGAATAAAGAAAAAAAATGAAAAGAATTGAGTACAGTCTCAGAGACCTCTGGGACAATATTAAACGCACCAACATTCGAATTATAGAGGTCCCAGAAGAAGAAGAGAAACAGAAACGGACTGAGAAAATATTTGAAGAGATTATAGTTGAAAATGTCCCTAATATGGGAAAGGAAATAGTTAATCAAGTCCAGGAAGCACAGAGAGTCCCATACAGGATAAATGAAGGAGAAACATACCAAGACACATATAAATCAAACTATCAAAAATTAAATACAAAGAAAAAATATTAAAAGCAGCAAGGGAAAAAAAAAAAACAAATAACATACAAGGGAATCCCCATATGGTTAACAGCTGATCTTTCAGCAAAAACTCTGCATGCCAGAAGGGAGTGGCAGGACATATTTAAAGTGATGAAGGGGAAAAACCTACAACCAAGATTACTCTACCCAGCAAGGATCTCATTCAGATTCAACAGAGAAATTAAAACCTTTACAGACAAGGAAAAGCTAAGAGAATTCAGCACCATCAAACCAGCTTAACAATAAATGCTAAAGGAACTTCTCTACGCAGGAAACACAAGGGAAGGAAAAGATCTACAATAACAAACTCATAAAAATTAAGAAAATGGTAATAGGAATATACATATCAATAATTACCTTAAAGGTAAATGGATTAATTGCTCCAACCAAAAGACACAGACTGGCTGATGGGATACAAAAACAAGACCCGTATATATGCTGTCTACAAGAGACCCACTTTAGACCTAGGGACACATACAGACTGAAAGTGAGGGGATGGAAAACGATATTCCATGCAAATGGAAATGAAAAGAAAGCTGGAGTAGCAATTCTCATATCAGACAAAATAGACTTTAAAACAAAGACTATTACAAGAGACAAAGAAGGATACTACATAATGATCAAGGGATCAATCCAAGAAGAAGATGTAACAATTGTAAATATTTATGCACCCAACATAGGAGCACCTCAATACATAAGGCAAATACTAACAGCCATAAAAGGGGAAATCAACAGTAACACAATCATAGTAGGGGACTTTAACACCCCACTTTCACCAATGGACAGATCATCCAAATGAAAATAAATAAGGAAACACAAGCTTTAAATGATACATTAAACAAGAGGGACTTAATTGATATTTATAGGACATTCCATCCAAAAACAACAGAATACACTTTCTTCTCAAGTGCTCATGGAACATTCGCCAGGATAGATCATATCTTGGGTCACAAATCAAGCCTCAGTAAATTTAAGAAAATTGAAATCATATCAAGTATCTTTTCTGACCACAACGCTACGAGACCAGATATCAATTACAGGAAAAAATCTATAAAAAATACAAACACATGGAGGCTAAACAATACACTACTTAATAACCAAGAGATCACGGAAGAAATCAAAGAGGAAATCAAAAAATACCTAGAAATAAATGACAATGAAAACACGATAACCCAAAACCTATGGGATGCAGCAAAAGCAGTTCTAAGAAGGAAGTTTATAGCAATACAATCCTACCTTAAGAAACAAGAAACATATCAAATAAACAACCTAACCTTACACCTAAAACAATTAGAGAAAGAAGAACAATAAAACCCCAAAGTTAGCAGAAGGAAAGAAATCATAAAGATCAGATCAGAAATAAATGAAAAAGAAATGAAGGAAACGATAGCAAAGATCAATAAAACTAAAAGCTGGTTCTTTGAGAAGATAAACAAAATTGATAAACCATTAGCCAGAGTCATCGAGAAAAAAAGGGAGAAGACTCAAATCAATAGAATCAGAAATGAAAAAGGAGAAGTAACAACTGACACTGCAGAAATACAAAGGATCATGAGAGATTACTACAAGCAACTATATGCCAATAAAATGGACGACCTGGAAGAAATGGACAAATTCTTAGAAATGCACAACCTTCCGAGACTGAACCAGGAAGAAATAGAAAATATAAACAGACCAATCACAGGCACTGAAATTGAAACTGTGATTAAAAATCTTCCAACAAACAAAAGCCCAGGACCAGATGGCTTCACAGGCGAATTCTATCAAACATTTAGAGAAGAGCTAACACCTTTCCTTCTTAAACTCTTCCAAAATAGAGCAGAGGGAGGAACACTCCCAAACTCATTCTATGAGGCCACCATCACCCTGATACCAAAACCAGACAAAGATGTCACAAAGAAAGAAAACTACAGGCCAATATCACTGATGAACACACATGCAAAAATCCTCAACAAAATACTAGCAAACGGAATCCAGCAGCACATTAAAAGGATCATACACCATGATCAAGTGGGGTTTATCCCAGGAATGCAAGGATTCTTCAATATACACAAATCAATCAATGTGATACACCATATTAACAAACTGAAGGAGAAAAACCATATGATCATCTCCATAGATGTAGAAAAAGCTTTTGACAAAATTCAACACCCATTTATGATAAAAACCCTCCAGAAAGTAGGCATAGAGGGTACTTACCTCAACATAATAAAGGCCATACATGACAAGCCCACAGCCAACCTCATTCTCAATGGTGAAAAACTGAAACCATTTCCACTAAGATCAGGAACAAGACAAGGTTGTCCACTCTCACCACTGTTATTCAAAATAGCTTTGGAAGTTTTAGCCACAGCAATCAGAGAAGAAAAAGAAATAAAAGGAATCCAAATTCGAAAAGAAGAAGTAAAGCTCTCATTGTTTGCAGATGACATGATACTACACATAGAGAATCCTAAAGATGCTACCGGAAAACTACTGGAGCTAATCAATGAATTTGGTAAAGTAGCAGGATACAAAGTTAATGCACACAAATCTCTTGCATTCCTATACACTAATGATGAAAAATCTAAAAGTGAAATTAAGGAAACACTCCCATTTACCATTGCAACAAAAAGAATGAAATACCTAGGAATAAACCTACCTAAGGAGACAAAATATCTGTATGCAGAAAATTATAAGACACTGATGAAAGAAATTAAAGATGATACAAAGGGATGGAGAGATATACCATGTTCTTGGATTGGAAGAATCAACACTGTGAAAATGACTATACTACGCAAAGCAATCTACAGATTCAATGAAATCCCTATCAAACTACCACTGGCATTTTTCACAGAAGTAGAACAAAAAATTGCACAATTTATATGGAAACACAAAAGACCCCGAATAGCCAAAGCAATCTTGAGAAAGAAAAACAGAGCTGGAGGAATCAGACTCCCTGACTTCAGACTATACAAAGCTACAGTAATCAAGATAGTATGGTACTGGCACAAAAACAGAAATATAGATCAATGGAACAGGATAGAAAGGCCAGAGATAAACCCATTCACATATGGTCACCTTATCTTTGATAAAGGAGGCAAGAATATACAGTGGAGAAAAGACAGCCTCTTCAGTAAGTGGTGCTGGGAAAACTGGACAGCTACATGTAAAAGAATGAAATTAGAACACTCCCTAACACCATACACAAAAATAATCTCAAAATGGATTAAAGACCTAAATGTAAGGCCAGAGACTGTAAAATTCTTAGAGGAAAACATAGGCAGAACACTCCATGACATAAATCACAGCAAGATGCTTTTTGACCCACCTCCAAGAGAAATGGAAATAAAAACAAAAATAAACAAATGGGACCTAATGAAACTTAAAAGCTTTCACACAGCAAAGGAAACCATAAACAAGACGATAAGACAACCCTCAGAATGTGAGAAAATATTTGCAAATGAAGCAACTGACAAAGGATTAATCTCCAAAATATACAAGCAGCTCATGCAGCTCCATATCAAAAAACCAAACAACCCAATCCAAAAATGGGCAGAAGACGTAAATAGACATTTCTCTGAAGAAGATATACAGATTGCCGACAAACACATGATAGCATGCTCAACATCATTAATCATCAGAGAAATGCAAATCAAAACTACAATGATATATCATCTCTCACCAGTCTGAATGGCCATCATCAAAAAATTTACAAACAATAAATGCTGGAAAGGGTGTGGAGAAAAGGGAACCCTCTTGCACTGGTGGTGGGAATGTAAATTGATACAGCCACTATGGAGAACAGTATAGAGGTTCCTTAAAAATCTAAAAATAGAACTACCATATGACCCAGCAATC
Organism: Balaenoptera physalus; assembly: GCF_965194825.1. Taxonomy (NCBI): domain Eukaryota; kingdom Metazoa; phylum Chordata; class Mammalia; order Artiodactyla; family Balaenopteridae; genus Balaenoptera; species Balaenoptera physalus. The sequence goes on along the minus strand of NC_138893.1, from coordinate 66,772,239 downwards.
CCACTACTGGGCATATACCCTGAGAAAGCCATAATTCAAAAAGAGTCATGTACCAAAATATTCATTGCAGCTCTATTTACAACAGCCAGGACATGGAAGCAACCTAAGTGTCCATCGACAGATGAATGGATAAAGAAGATGTGGCACATATATACAGTGGAATATTACTCAGCCATAAAAAGGAATGAAATTGAGTTATTTGTAGTGAGGTGGATGGACCTAGAGTCTGTCATTCAGAGTGAAGTAAGTCAGAAAGAGAAAAACAAATACCGTATGCTGCAGAAACCTGCAGAAATACAAAGGATCATGAGAGATTACACATATATATGGAATCCAAAAAAAAAAAAAAAATGGTCATGAAGAACCTAGGGGCAAGAAGACGGAACAAAGACGCAGACCTACTAGAGAATAGACTTGAGGATATGGGGAGGGGGAAGGGTAAGCTGAGACATAGTGAGAGAGTGGCATGGACATATATACACTACCAAATGTAAAATAGATAGCTAGTGGGAAGCAGCCGCATAGCACAGGGAGATCAGCTCGCTGCTTTGTTACCACCTAGAGGAGTGGGATAGGAAGGGTGGGAGGGAGGGAGACGCAAGAGGGAAGAGATATGGGGATATATGTATATGTATAACTGATTCATTTTGTTATAAAGCAGAAACTAACACACCATTGTGAAGCAATTATACTCCAATAAAGATGTTAAAAATAATAATAATTTGTACCTTCATACTGACTAATTTAAAAATATTTTAAAGTCTCTGAAATCAGAATGAGCTTCACAGGTGCTATCAAAGGAGTTTCACTAGCCTATTTCTCTTACTATATTTTCTTGAAAATTTCTTATGAATATAATGTCTCAAATTATAATTGACAGCAGTGTTATTATCAGAGTAATTTGAAATTAACACTCATTGGCTAAAAGGAGTTGAACAAATACATGTTATTTGAGAACAGGGACAGATTGCCTAGATTTAATTCCTGGTTTGGCTTCGTACGAGCTGTCTGCTTTGGGGCAAATTATTTTGACTCTGTGCCTCAGTTTTTTCTTCTGTAAAATAACAATACTATAATTAATTATGTTTCAGAATTGTTGTGGACTTAAATTGGTAATGAATTGCATTAGTGCAGTGCTTAGAATAGTCCCTGGTACGTAATAAGTATTATATGTTTTGTTCTTATTGTAATCATCATCATTCTCATTATTGTTAGGCTGTTGTTAAAATTCTTATTTATAATACTTTCAATCTGCAAAGAACCCATAATGATAGAAGAAGCTGATTCTCAATCTCAGAACAGGTTTAGTTGGACTATTTAACCAATCTGGTTGTAAAATACGTAACCCAGAGTGGATCTGTTCAAGCATTGCATAAAAGGACACGGACTTATTTTAAATTAAAAATAATACAAATCATAAGTACCTTAGAGTCTGATATTAGGGAAAATGACACTTGCTAATTGACATTACTGTGCTATCTGTAAGAACCTTAACCAGGAAATATCTATAAATTGAATTTTTAAGAGGCCTACAAAATGACACCTCTTTTTGATTAACCACCAGTATATTGGTACAAAATGTGAAGTTTTTTTCTCCTGCATACTAGAGTCAGTTGGAATAACTGTGCACCTGGGAATGTGCTGAAACCACAACAGTAACAGAACTTGATTACTTCACTGAAAGTTGATTGGATTTTCCACTGTCGGGACCTATTGATACAAAGAGTTGAAATCATGCAGCTACTAAAAACAGTAATCTAGCCATGATATGCCATGATGCAAATGCAATAATTTTTTTGAGAGAGAAGAGTAATTTTTTGAAAGATAGAAATAAATTCTGAGGGAAATTATTTTAAATATAAGACCATTAAAATCACTTTGACTTGATGTAAGACCACTTCTCTTACAAAATGAAAACATTTGTCTTGATCCTTTAGAGACATCCATTCAGTATGCAGAATATGTTTTCTGCTTTGCTTTTGTCATTGTTAATTGTTGATTTTTTTCTGCTCTACTCAATGCAGGGTTCTAATTACAAAAATCTGGTTCTGTGATATATGTGTGAGGGCTGGTTGTCATAATTATAGTAAATAATAACATAATTTAATTGGCAGGAGAAAATTAGTGCACATTTCTATAAGTCAAGGACTGAAAAAACACATTATAATTATATATGTGTTTTCATGTGTGTGTTTCTACAAAATATATACTCACAGAAAAATTGAAAATGTTTTTGTATGTCTTAATACCCAGCAATTTTGTATGATATAAGCTTAGCATGAACAAAAGGAAACATCCACCATCTATAACACTGAACACACTGCACAGACAAGCTTTAAATATAGCAGAGTAGGGAGAATCAAATCTTGTTGAGAGATGATTCCACAAAGAGGGTTGCTTATCTAATTTTGCCATATTTGGACACTAGACTCCACGGTGACATGATACTGTCATCTACGCATGACAGTACTTGAAATAATTCCTTAATTTGCATTTGAGAATATGTGAAAATAAGTTATGGAGAGCACGGTGATAATATATCATTAAAAACATGACCTTTTTCATACTGACTCATCAAGGATATGTAGTAAATTTTGGCATCAGTCTTCAGTTCCTCCTCACCAACAATTTTATGATCACCTTTAACCTGTATGACTAAGGAAATAGTTCTGACCTGAACTGGATTAATTATTTTTCTCTTACATACCCCACATTGTTGTATTCAATACAATCTAATCTTAGACATCGGATTCTTTTTTCTAGGTTCTAATTAGAGGCAGATTGTAACTGTTGCATTGCAGAATTTAACTGGGTACTGGCAGACACTGAGAATTTGTCGTAAGTCAAAGGACAAATATAAGAGTTTAGTACAGTGCCTTTTAAAATTGATTTCCAAGTAATAATGTTTATCCTTTCAATAGATTTTTCAAAATACTGGCGGCCTGCTTCCCTACTGATCTCAAGAATGTTTGCATGAAGCTTAGTTTTTTGTCCTTGAGCCACTTTTCTGTTCTATTGGCACATGGGTCTTGTCTGTCTTGATCAGCATCCTCCACACACTGGAGCCATGGAAGTCCTGTTTAAAAACATTTTGGTGGAAAACGTCTCTTTTGCTTGAAGACAGCATTGAAAGGGTTTGGTCAGAAATATCATAATTTATCCATTCATGTCAGTACTGCAGAGGGTACATGTACTAAAGTCTATAAAATAAACCGTTTAATGAAACAGTTACTCTCAACTCTTGACTGCCAAGGTCATTGTAGAACTTCAGTTAAGATAACCAAATAAGGAATTTAGTATTTTCATAACTCTATCCACATCAGGGAGTTTAGTGGGGAATGTACAAGTTTGGTGACTTCAGCTTTAACTTGACCAATACAAACTAGAAACTAGAAAAGAAAATGGAATTATTTAATGTAGAGGACCATTAGGGGACCAGCAGACCATCTGAAATTGTATCAGCACGAGTAATACTGTGATTACATTTGCATGTGAGATATAACTGAGGATATCCATAGTTTTATGAATATTTTTAAAGGGGTCTGTTACCAAGGAATGTTTAAGAACCAGAACCATTCTGGTAATTCTGTGCATCCAGTAAAGTAGAGAAAGAATGAACACAGAAACAGTCACTCTGAAAATATATGTGAGTTGTGTAATGAAACCAAAATACAGTTTATGCACATGATAAAAGAAATCCATATGCTTACATGTGTGCAAATAAATATCCAGCATCTGCTAAATATCCCATTAACTTTTAAAATTCCTACTAACAGACACTAAATTTTCACCAGGTCAGTTAAAAGTGTGCTTTTAGTTCCAATAGCAGAAAAAAATCCTTGTACTTTCTTGGTTCCCCTAAATCCCTTTATATTCTGGTGATAATATTTCAAGGTTTAGAAAAGCCAATCATAAACCTCAGAAGTTTATACTTCTGTTAAGAGGAAAAAATAAATAATGAATAGCTACATAATATAGTTAGGAGGATTATTATGAATAAATGCATGTAAAGCTCTATTTAGAACTTGCTAAATTCACTATAAATATTTGCTGTTGTTATTATAAATGAACAAATTATGCTATTCTCTGAACATCTTCAGAAAACAGAAAGATTATTTCTGTAATCTATAATTCATAAATCTATGGTGTAACTGCTGCATTGTGGTATTTGGCTGGGTCTTTGTAGACCCTGATAATTTGTCAAACTTCAGAACACAGATAGCATTTTAGAATTTCCAACTTAATCTAGAATTCCAGTAACAACTCAAAGGGAGTCCCTTGACAACACCAGGAAAGACCATGTGAAGAGGATGAAAAGACAAGGTTCAGACTTGGGGAAATATGTGCCAACAATACATCCAACATAGGATTAGTATCTAGAATATATAAAGAACCCTCAAGACTCAAATTTTTAAAAATTCATTTTAATTAGAAAATGAGTAAAAGACATGAACATATCTTTCATTTAGAAGGATATGCAGGTGGCAAATAAGCATGTTAAAAGATTTTCAGTATCATTAGCCAGCGAGGAAATGCAACCATAAGGGAATGTCACTGTACACTTACCAGAATGGCAAAAAATAAAAAATTCTGGGAACACTAAATTTTAGTAAGGATGCAGAGAAACTGAATTACTTGTACATTACTGGTGGGAATGCAAAATGGTACAGTCACTCAGGAAAAGTTAGGTGATTTCTTATAAAGCTAAATGTGTAACTACCATATGAAGCAGAAATTGCTCTCTTGGACATTTATCCCAGAGAAATAAAAATGTATGTTCACATAAAAACCTGCACACAAATGTCCACTGTAGCTTTATTTATAATAACCTAAAACATGGAAATAACCCAGATGTTCTTCAAAGAATAAATGGTTAAATAATCTAAATATTTCTCAGCAATGAAAGAAACAAACTACTGATACATGCAACAACTTGGATGAAACTCCAGGGAATTATTCTGAACGAAAAAAAAAAAAAAAAAAAGGCAATCCCAAAAGGTTACTTCACTTATAATTCTATTTATATAACATTTTTGAAATGACCTTGTTATGGGTTGAATTGTGTCCCCTCAAATTCATACGTTGAAGCCCTAACCTCGATTACCTCAGAATGGGACTGTTTTTGGAGGCAAGACCTTTAAAGAGATAATTAAGTTAAAATGAAGCCATTAGGGCAGGCCCTAATCAAATCTTAACTGGTGTCCTTGTAAGAAGAAGAAATGTGGTCACACAAAGAGACACCGGGCACACACATACTCCAAGCAAAGATCATGTGACGGCAGAGTGAGCCAAGAAGAGAGGCCTCAGAAAAAGTCAAACCTGCTTACTCCTTGATCTGGGACTTCCAGCCTCCTTGAGCTTTACCACTTACTTGTAGTTATGGAGTTGTTCTATATTTTGGCTGTGTGGTAGCAGATACACTAACCTATGTACACATGTGATAAAAGTTTACAGAGCTAAATACACACACACATACAAATGAATACAAGAAAAACTGGGGAAATCTGAATAAATTTGGTAGATTATATCAAGGTCAATATCTTGATTGTGATATTATACTATAGTTTTACAAGAATTTACATTTAGAAGAAAAGGGCACAAAGGATCTCTCTGTATTATTTAGTATAAGAGACTGTGAATTTAAAATTAAACTAATAGAACTTTAATTAAAATATGTATTTTTAAAATAGGGGCCCTGCATCTTCTCTGTTACAATTAATTAAGGCTATTTTATAATTTGTGTTATTTATTGTTGTTGGGATTTTTTTCCCATTTATTTTCCCAGATAATTACTCAAAGGTAGACAAAGACAAAATGGTCTTTATTTGAGGAGAATAAAGGTAATTCAATATCACTGAATTAGCAATATAGTTTATTCTATTTACAAATTATGGGAGAAAAAAGCATTATTTTATCATTGTAGTTTGAATTTCAGCGAACAAATTCTAGTATGTATGTGAAACGTAACTTGCCTACCAACACTTATTTATTCCTTTGTTTGTTTTTTGTTTGTTTGAAATTATCTTGAATTATATTTTGAGATCTAATTCTAACTGTAGGAGTTTAATCTGAGTCACTTTAATTCTCATCAGTTTCTTGGGGATGAAGGGTGGGGTATTTGAGGACTCTGTGTCTATAGTGTCTGTGAGGGAGGAGTACTAGCTAGTCTTTGTTATCTGAACACACTGAATCCTTTGAGATATGCATTTTACCACTTCATACTCAGTCTTTTATCAAATTAACTTAAAGGTAAATCATCCATTTTTACCACTGCAAGGTCTCTAAAGTTTCAGCTTTCTTTTGGTAAATATCATGCCACTCTCAAGGGTACAGAAAATATTTGGTTGCTTCCATTGCTCTTATACGCCTCTGGGTCTAAATTAAACTTTATGTAGCTTTTAAAGACTCTGTACTATTCACAGGTAAAGAAGATATCATTCTACTATATCTGCATTGGGATGAGAGCCAATCTCAAATCTATCTGCAGAAATACTCCACATAATGATATCTGTATGAGTTTTCTATAACTTTGTAAAAAAAAGAAAATTACATTGAAACTTAGTGGATTAAAACCACAGACATATATTATATCACCACTGGATCAGGAATCCAGGCTTAGCTGTTTCTCTGGCTCAGAGTCTCTCACAAGGCTGCAAGCAAGATAACGTCCAAGGCTGCAGTTATCTTAGACCATCTCACATGGCTGTTGGCAGTACTCAAGCCCTCACTTCCTGTTGACCAGAGACAAGTTCCATTTCTTGTGGATTCCTCCATAGGACCACTCACAACATGGCAGCTTGTTTCCTCCAAAGTGAGGGCACCAAAAAAAGAAGAGATCTGGCAAGATGGAAGCCATAGTCTCAGGAATGCCATATTTTATTTAAAAGAAGAAAGTTACTAGGACCAGCCCACACTCAAGGTGATAGCATTGCACAGGGCCTGACACTCAGTGTTGCAGATGTCTGGAGGCCATCTCAGAGGCTGCCTACCACACTAACCTACTGCCCATATACTGTGCCTGTAGCCTGTGCAAAGGGGAAATCTGGTTTCCCTCAAGAAAGGCATAGATCTGCTTTCTCAGGAGAAACATAGATCTCCTCTGCTCTGGAATGTCCCGCTGACCTTTAGCCTCCTCTTACTCCTCATACACATAAACAAATTGATCCAAGGATTGGGACAAGTCAAGATATAGAGACAAAATTTTGTGTTTTTTCCACAAGTTTATGATTTCCTTTATCCCTAAGAATTTTTATTTAACATGGAAGTGAGGTAGCTTGCCTCTTCATCTATTTTTTTTCAAATCTATTGTTTATGCCCTGAATCCTTCAAGGTTTGGATTTTTGAAACACAAGAGCATAGCATTGACTTTATTGATTTCCATATTTTGCTGTGTCCTCCTTTCTTTGAGGAGGTAAGCATAGAACAATCTAGATCCTGCTTAAATAGGGGAAGTATCATGGAGTAATGTCAAGAGTGAGGGCAAAAATTAGCATATCAAAATGCATCAAATTTTCATCTCATCATGTAATTTTACAAAGTAATAGTAAGTGATTCCAAATAAGCACTGTTAAAATTAAAGAATCTAAATAATGACTTTCAAAAGAATAAATATAGAAGAAAGGTTACTAAAATGTAAGACTTTTCACAGAAAATTCTAAACAAATTACATTTAATGATGACTTACTAGACCATTCCCCTTCAAAGTAGAAAGAAGGCTTAGATGGTCACTGTCCTCACTGCTGTTTAAAGTTGTTTACACAGCACCACTATTTACAATAGCCAATGCATGTAAACAACCTAAATGTCCAGTGACAGATGAATGGATAAAGAAAATGTGGCATATATATACAATGGAATATTACTCAGCCATTAAAAAGAATGAAATAATGCCATTTGCAGCAACATGGATGGACCTAGAGATTATCATACTAAGAGAAGAAAGTCAGAAAGAGAAAGACAAATACCATATGATATCACTTCTATGTGGAATATAAAATATGACACAAATGAACATATCTACAAAACAAAAACAGACTCACAGATATAGAGAACAGATTTGTGGTTGCCAAGGGGGAGGGGGTGTGGGGGAAGGAGTTTGGGACTAGCAGATGCAAGCTATTATATATAGGATGGATAAAAAACAAGGTCCTACTGTATAGCACAGGGAACTATATTCAATATCCTGTGATAAACCATAATGGAAAAGAATATGACAAAGAATATATATGTATGTATAACTGAGTCACTTCGCTGTACAGCAGAAATTAAACACAACATTGTAAATCAACTATACTTCAATAAAATTTTAAAAAATTGTTTAGAAGGCTCTAGCTAATGCAATAGCAAGAAGATGTAAATACTGGCAAGAAAAGAATCAAATATATCTTTACTTGAAGATGATATGACTCTGAGAAACACAAAAATTTGGTAAGAAGACAATATTTGTAAATAGTATAGATGTATATGCTTAAAGACCATTTATTATATATATATGTATGATTGAAGAGAATCATACATCCCTAGAGGCCATTCCAAAGTTGATAGCTTGAATATATTTGCATATAAATACACTCGTGGCTCATTATATTGCGGAACTGTTTAGTGCATCAATAGAATTCATTGTAAAGTAAATCAGAAATCAACAAACAAAAATAACTTTTTTTGTATTTTATACACAGATAACTGTGTTCAGATCCTTGTTGAATTCCTATCACCCTAGACATTCTTAGCTCTGTTTTTCCTCTGTTTCATATTTGGTTTTTTTCCTTCTCTTATTCTATTTCTGGCCTGCCTACACTCAACCACTTCTTAAATATAGGGATTTTCTAAGTTTCTTGCCTTGTCTTTATTTTACCTTTCTTAACACTGCTCCTATGAAGATCACTTTCAATCTCATTTAGTATCATAGACTCATGACTTTAGAACTTCCTTTCATATGAATAATATTCATATCCTCAATAAGACCTCTCCTGAGAATTCCAGCCTTACCACACACTATAGCCCAGGGATGTCCTCAATGCTCAATATGATATGCAACTTAAACTGTACAGTGCAATACTGAACACACATCTTCATTCCTCTGAAAAAAATTAAAACAAAACTTAACTCAGTTTATTATCATGACTTCACTATTTCAGATAAGATCATCACCCATTTACTAATCACACAGGTTTGCATGGTTGAAATCATTCTCGAATTTATATCTATTTCTTTATCCTCTTTATTCTGTCTCTTTGATACTGCTAAAGTCACTATTCATTTTGCTTTTCCACTGTGGTTTTCTTATTTCAGGTCCTCTTTAACTCTCACATAGACTATTAAAGTTTTTTTGTTGATATGTTTTTCTGTCACTAGTCATGGCCTCCAATACATTCTGAACCCCATTGCCAGATCTGTCTTCCTATTGCAGACATTTTATTCCATCAGACATACTAAAAATAAAACAAACAAACAACAAAGCTCAATTGAATCCCTCTTTCCTATACATTAAGATCTGAGTATCCTAACCTGGCAATTCATGCCCTTTTTAACATCTTATATCTTCCAACTCTTATTCTCACCACCTAAGCTCTAGTCAAACTGAACTACTTATTTTTGTCCCTACACAACTTATCCTTCCTGACCTCTGAGATATGACTTATAAGCCCCCTCTATCTCCAATCCCCTTCAACATCATCACATGCTATAATTTACCTATTCTTTACATACAGCATAAATACCATCTTTTTAGTGAAGTTCTCTAGCCAGAGTAACATCATCTTTCTCTGAGCTCCACTAGCACTTTAACTGTGGCATTTTTATAGCATTTATCTCATCTATGTTATATTAGTTATATTGCAGACTTGTGAGATGCTGAAGGAGAGGACCCTAAGCTGTGCTCAGACTCTAAACCCATAGAAAGTGTGAGATAATAAGTATATTTTGTCTTTAGCTGTTAAGTTTATGGTAATTGTTGTGCAAGAGTATAAAAGTAAATACAGATTTTGATGCCTCGAAGTGGGTGTTCTTGTCAGATACCTAAAAATGTGAGAGCAGCTTTGAAATGAGGTAGAGGCCAAAGTAATTTTGAGGAGCATGACTGAGAAAGCCTAAATTGCCTTAAACAACTGTTATTAGAAATATGGACTTGGAAGATATTGCTGGCAAGGGCTCAAAAGGAAAGGAGGAACGTATTTTCAGAAATTGGAGGAAGGGAAGTCTTTGTTATATAGTGACAGAAAACTTAGTAAAATTGTCTCCTGAAGTCTTATGTGAAGAGGAACTTAAATACTGAACTTGTTATATAGCTAAGGAGATTTCTAAGCAAAGTATTAAAAATGCCACCCTGATTGCTTCTTGCTGCTTACAATAAAATGTGAAGAGAGATTATTTGAGGGAAGAACTAGTAAACAAAAAGAAACCAGGGCTTGATGGTTTAGAAAACTGTCAGTCTCTCCACATGGCAAAAGCTATTAAAATTAAGTAATTGCTTCTAAAAATGTGGACTAGAGAAAAAGGGGGTATCCATGAAACCTTTTACTAAAACCATAGAAAGATCCAAAGGTCACTGTATTCAGTCACACAGAAACCCTTTCAGGAGATTAAGCATGTGCCTCACATATCCTCTCAAACCATAAGGTCTCTGGGAATCTTAAGGGCATTGCCCCTTGGTCATTTCAAAAGGAGCCAATGATAGAGAAGGGATTATTATTCTTAAAAAAAGTGCATGTGGTCTTTGTACAACAAAGTGAAATTTGAAATACATTGCAGACCCCCAAAGTTCTTAAGAAAACTGTCTCAACAGAGACACTACTATATGGAATTGAAATTGACAGAGTACAAAAGGGCAGGACCCTGTTGGACCCTCAAAATGTTATTGGTGCAAAGCGGGTTGATAAAACTATTCAGCTGCAAACATATACAAACTATGTTTTACAGTTGTTCAGTTGTGGACTTTGAGTGAGATGGAAGCAGCTATTCAGAATGTTTATTTTGCAAAGTTTTAAAAAAGTGAAGTGTAATTTTTTCTGCTGACAAAATTCACTGGAAGGGACCGTGTCATCTACCTTCTTGTTTGCAAAGATCTTTATATTTTTCTGGTATGTTCAAGAGTGTTCTTAGTATTTTCTGAGAGGGATGATTTCATGGTCTCCTCTGCATTAGCAGGAAAGAATACAGAAAGTAAAGGAAATGACAACCAAGTAGACTTTTGTGACTGATAGTTATTATAAAAAGGTTTTTTGAAAAGGTTGGTTTTGTAGTATGTTTATTAACAGTATGCTTTTCTGCAGAAATCTCCCCAGGGTGAGAGATCAGTGAGAGTGAATACAACAGCAATGCAATTTACAGATGTAGTTGGCAAGTCAGAGCCAGAAAGCTTTCTGGGCCAAGAGAGGACCAATTACCACAGCTATTACTGAAAACTTGATCTCCTGGTTAGCATCGGTGCCTCTGACCATAAAGAGTAGTATTTTTGAGGTTTTGGTACAGTTTATTAGATTCTTATTGGTTTGGATGATTCACTAAATAATTTATTATTAATGAGTTCTGTCTATGTACTAGTATAATAGGCTAACATAAATTAAACCATACTTATACAAAAATTGTCAATGGCCTCATCACATTCAACATTACATATTTAAAAATCCGTAAGATTTTACACAATATATAGTAGCTGCCTATATTGTTATTTTTGCTGTGTTCCAACTTCACATTTTATTTTATTTTATTTTATTTTATTTTATTTTATTTTATTTTATTTTATTTTCTGGCTTCTCCAAATGGTTGAATTCTCCCTTCAGGATATTCAAGCAGTGCAATTTTCTCTGGCTGAAATATTCTGATTTATCATCCTTCCTGAAACACACACACACACACACACACACACACACACACACATACACACACATTCATGAGATTTCAAAAAGCAATTTCTACTCATCATTTAAGTAACTTCTTTAACTCAATCTAAGTTTGGTCAATCTCTTAAAATTTTTTAAAATGGATAGTGTTTTCCCTTCATTGCACACTACATTTCACCATTATTTACTTGTGGGATTTTTTGTTGTACATCTGTCATTCCTATTAGACTATAATTTCTATGAACATAAGGACTGTGTCTGTTTTATGATGGTTAATGTGTGTAAGGCACTGTAAAAGGAATGTACAAAGTATTCAATCAATATCTGGGGATGAATTAAATATCAAATTGTTAATAGATATTTTGCATAAGTATATATATTTATTTTTAATATAATATCTCCATTAGCACTCTTCTTTCCCCTTTTTTAGGGGAACTGATATCTTTGGAATTTATTAGAAATTTAAAATTTCTGTTTATGTAATTATACATTGCCAATTCCCAGTTAGCCATTTCCTCTTTCAGTCATGTCCTCATTAAGGTTTCCTTAGGAAACCTTAATATCCTGGTTAAAGGGAGGAATAATGCAGTAAAAATAGGCATATTCCTTAAACAGAAAACACTGAGCCTTGCATAATGTTAGAACCAATAAAGTAATTTTGATTAAACCTCTGAAACTGATTTTTTTTATATTGCAATATTTATGCAAGTATAATTCTTGCTCAGCTTTCTTGTCCTGTCTCTATTAGATTCTCTCATCCATCAGCCTGGCTATAACTGGGAGCCTAGAGGACACATTAGTTTGCTGCTACTAACATGTTTTCAATTTAAGTTTTATCTGTTATCTTCTTTGCATAAATGGCCTCTATATAGCTGCCAATTATCTACAGAGTCCAGAGGAGAATATAGCAGGACTGCTTAATATACTGCATGTACAAAAGTGGGGGGCAGAAAGGGAAATTGGAATCATTTAAAATTTTATCTGAATACTCTCTGTTTCCTGACAAAATATACCCAATACTATCAGCCTCTACTTTTCTGGTTCTGTTTTTGTTGTTTAAAGCTATATAAATATAAATATATTTACCAGCATAAAGTGGGAGAAGCTAGGAAGGAAGGCTTCTGGGTCCCTTCAACGCACAAATTTATTTAGTTAAATCAAGAGATTCCCCCTCTTTTTCTAAGTTTCCACGTTCTCACCTGCAAAAGGAGTAAAACACATATCTGCGCAAAGCCAGAGAACTAGACCAGGCCATGTCTAATTGAGTCTCTAAGCTCTAGTGTTCCCCATCTTAGCCTAATAAAAAGATAATATATCAAAATGGAGCTACTGCTTAAATCATAAAGCACAAGTCTTGCCTACTTTTAGGACCAATGAAATTAAGTTCAAATTGAAACTACAAAACAAATTGTCTTTGTTAAAAGAAATTTATATTAAAAGTCATTGTGGGTGTCTTCTCTTCACAGAACTAGAATAAACAATCCCAAAATTTGTATGGACCCACAAAAGACCCTGAAGCAGTCCTAAGAAAGAAGAACAAAGCTGGAGTATCACACTCCCAAATTTTGACTACACCACAAAACTATAGTAATAAAATCAGTATGGTACTGGCACAAAAACAGACACATAGATCAATGGAACAGAATAGAGAGCCCAGAAATAAACCCATGCTTATATGGTCAATTAACTTACAACAGGGAGGCATGACTATACAATGGGGAAAAGACAGTCTCTTCATTAAGTGGTGTTGGACAAACTGGACAGCTGTATGTAAAAGAATGAAACTAGAACATTTTCTCAAACTGTATACAAAAATAAACTCAAAATGGATTAAAGACTTAAATATGAGACCTGAAACCATAAAACTCCTAAAAGAAAACACAGGCAATACACTCTCTGACATCAGTCTTAGCAATATATTTTTGGATCTGTCTCCTCAGGCAAGAGCAACAAAAGCAATTAATGGGATCTAACCAAAAAGCTTTTGCACAGAGAAGGAAACTATCAGCAAAACAAAAAGGCACCCTAATGAATGGGAGACTATATTTGTAAACAGTATGTCCAATAAGGGATTAATGTGCAAATATATTAAGAACTCAATTCAATATGAAAAAGAAAAACAACCAGATTAAAAAATGTGCTGATGACTTGAATAGACATTTTTCCAAAGAAGACATACATATGGCCAACAAGCACATGAAAAGATGCTCAACATTACTAATCATCAAGGAAATGCAAATCAAAACCACAATGAGATATCACTTAACACGTGTCAGAATGGCTTTCATCAAAAAGACAAGAAATAACAAGTGTTGGTGAGGATGTAGAGAAAAAAGGAACTCTCATACACTGTTGGTTGGAAGTAAATTGCTGCAGAAACTATGGAAAATGGTACTGGAAGTTCCTCAAAAATTGAAAAATAGAACTACCATATGACGAAGCAATTCTTCTTTAAAAATTATTTTTCCTTTAGCTTGTTGGTTCATTGGGTTTATGTGCTCTAATCAATACTGGTTAAAAATGGAAAATATAATTTAAAAAATTAAACAAAGACTTACATATTTAATTACTCAGTCTTTCAATCCACTTTTTTTCAAAGTATGCATTATAATACCTAAATAATACATTAAAAACAAGTGAATTTTCAATTATTTTACACTCTACTCAAAAGTCTGTGAAATACAGGTCTCTAATGCAAGAGAAAAGATTCCAGTCTTTGCAGTTCTGAGTGAACGGATATGACCCAAGTAGGCAGCGATTCTGAGTTGTCTTTATCTGAAGGCTGGTGCCTGCTTAAAATGCTGTGTGAGTTGATGACTTTATCCATCCTCCAATAGGAAGAAGATGCAGATGTTGGCAAGAAATAAGCCAAATTTTAAAGGATCTGTAAGAGATCGTCAGCACTGAGGTCTCTGGATTTGGCAGCAGAGTACTGGAGAGCCAGAAGAGGGCTAGAAGTCAGGATACCAGGTTTCCCGTTCTGTCTGCATCAAAAGTTGTGCATTTTGGGGGCTTATTATACATCTTTTTAAAAATAAGACACTTCTAAGAGATAATATTTAAAGCCCATGCCAGCAATGCTGTTCAATGATTGGGGCACTGAGCATCTGCCTTTTTATTTAGATTTGACTTCCCATATCTGGTTGATCCCCAGACTCTCTATGATGTTTTTGCTAAATTATTAGTTGCCAGCATCCATCACTAAAACTTGGTCTGTGGTGGGGCTTTGGAATCTGTATTTTTTAAAAAACCTCTCCAGAGGTCAATATAGATAAAACAAAACCTCACTAAACTTGGCAGAGACCTGAAATACCTGGTCTATCCTATGCCTCAGAAACATTTTTTTTCCCATTTTAAATTTTAAAATAGGTATATAAAATTATAGAAAACTTGGAAGACACAATAAGGAAAAAAATCCCGAATCATTCATAACATCAAACCATAATATAAATACTATTAATATTTTTATTAACTTTTTAAATTTTTGCTAATATAGACCCTATTACATAAAGAATATATTATATATTTATAGTATTATGAAAATAGATTTATACATTATGCCATTTTTTTAAGACATAATGAACATTCTCTCATGCCATTAAAAATTCTTTGAAAATAAAATGCAGTGATTACATATCTTCCATAATATACAATTTATGTAATGAGTACTATTTATCATCTAGTTTTAAATTTTGATAATTATAAAAGTTTGTGATAAATACTTTGGTTTGTTAATGTGAGTCCACATCTTTTACTATTTCCTTGGAGTAGAAAGTCAAAGAATTACACTATATTGGAGAAGCTATGTGGAACATTGCCAAAGCCTGCACTGTTTGACATTGCTCTGAGAATGTGAAAGGTAAGAAGGAAATGGGCAAAGTTGTGTAGAAAGTTATTTAAGTACAACTAATAGAATCTTAGATTTCTCCTTTATAGAGAACAACTACAGAGATATGCATCCTCAGCAAGGCTGTATTTCATAAGTAAAAAAAGTTATGGCTGGGTAAAGAGAAACTGCATATAACCCCAGTCTTCCTTATTACTTTTCCTCTACTGGCTTTTTGTGGCATCTACAGGCATTTTCAGAAATTTGTTGAAAGCTGTGTCAAGGATGGCTAATGTTTGACAAATGCCACTTTGAAGCATATTTGATTATGTTTTCTGAGATGGATCATTTCAATAACACCAGCAGTATGTTTAATAAACCCAGGTGCATGATTGAAAATAATATGTATCTTGTATGCAGAAATGAACACAATTTTTGAATCTTATAGAAGACCCTGAGTTAATACTTCTGAGATAAGCTATCAAGATCAGCTGTTTACCTTGGCTGGAAATAATGTGAAATGTCTTTCTATGGCTTTTTTTTCTTATTTCTTCTCAATATTTTTTTTTTTATAAATTTATTTATTTTTGGCTGTGTTGGGTCTTCATTGCTGTGCACGAGCTTCCTCTAGTTGTGGTGAGCAGGGGCTACTCTTCGTTGCGGTGCATGGGCTTGTCATTGTGGTGGCTTCTCTTGTTGCAGAGCATGGGCTCTAGGCACATGGGCTTCAGTAGTTGTGGTTTGCGGGCTCTAGAGCGCAGGCTCAGTTGTTGTGGCACATGGGTTTAGTTGCTCCGCGGCTTGTGGGATCTTCCTGGACCAGGGCTTGAACCCATGTCCCCTGCATTGGCAGGCGGATTCTTAACCACTGTGCCACCAGGGAAGCCCTCAATATTGTTTTTATTTAATCTCTCGGTGGTTTATTTTCTGAAGGCCTTTCCAATGTCAGTGGTTCTCCTACATAGGATTTACAATTGGTGACTCTCTACAATGAGAAAAAGGTAGTCCTTTCTACCATTAGCACTCACATCCTAGAATAGACTAAAAATTAAAGAAGTCACTCTAGAAGAATCCATTTTAGTGGTCAGTTCTTAATGACAATTTCTAGGCAGTGAAGTTGGTTTGACTGGAAAACAGAACAAGCAGGGTGAGAAAGGAGTAAAAGTAAAGTGGGGATAAACATTTAAACAGCACGTCTATTGTGAAAGATAGGCTGGCAGACTGAAGATGGTCTCACTCCATACCCTATGAAGGGATTCAGACTCTAGTTGAGCTTGAGCCTTTGTCTACACCCCATGTGCTGGGCTGGTATAAGCAGAGGAGGGTGTTCTGATAGACCATGAATTTGCAGCCTTTTTCAATTATAAATGTGAGCTGGGCTCAAATGATGGAATGCTGAAAACACCAGCTTTTTGATGAGAGAGGATTTTGAAACCAGAAGGGCTTCATCAATCTTCAGCTAAGACTTGTCAAGTAAAACAGGTGACGATTTAATCGTTCTCAGCAAGGCAGTTTGTTGCTCTAAAATGTGTGGTTTTCTTATTGTTTCTTCCTCTGCAATCTACTTAACAGAGGAAGGTTGTCAACCAACATGCGTTGTAAAGAGAGTAGTCTGAGATTGCAACTAATTCCTTGGCCCTGCTAATTGTACTTATACGATGTACACAAATACAATTTGCAATTGGGTTTTTTGTGGGGTTTTTTTGTGGGTTTTTTTTTTTAATTTATTTATTTTATTTATGGCTGTGTTGGGTCTTCGTTTCTGTGTGAGGGCTTTCTCTAGTTGTGGCAAGCGGGGGCCACTCTTCATCGCGGTGCGCGGGCCTCTCACTATTGCGGCCTCTCTTGTTACGGAGCACAGGCTCCATACACGCAGGCTCAGTAATTGTGGCTCACGGGCCCAGTTGCTCCGCGGCATGCGGGATCTTCCCAGACCGGGGCTCGAACCGTGTCCCCTGCATTGGCAGGCGGATTCTCAACCACTGCGCCACCAGGGAAGCCCTTGCAATTGGGTTTTTTAATCATACACTTGAAAATTTACAAGAAACTTCCTCATTTCACAGTTAAGAAAAGTCCAGTGAATCCATGTTGCTTGCCTAAGTCCAGACAGCTTATGTGTGGCAGAGCTGGCACTGGAATTCCTCTCCTTACCCCAGGTCCATTTCATTTCATCAAAAAATACTGCCACCTGCTTAGAGTATTTGATGAACAGAGAATGTCAGATGCTGCAGCAATTCACAAGCTCTGGAACAACCATAATGCCTTTCAATGACTGTTGACTTGTGTGAATTCAAACCAGTGACCCTGTGCTATTAAGTCATGGAGCCCTCTATCATGATACCAAATGTTTACCAAAAATAAGTGACTTTTCTATTAGTAGCAGTCCACACCCCATAAACATATCAGTAAGTCATATTCTATTTCATTTTCAATATACGTGGGAAAGTATTTTTATTACTTATTACCTTTTAAAAAGTATTTCCAGCCTAAAATATCTCAACCTTGCCTTCTTCATGTATCTTTCATCACCAAGCAAGGCCCCAGGCCTGCTCCTCATGCCCCTTCTCATATATGTGATTTTGGTTCCTGCAAATGTATGTGCTCACACTGAAGACTAAGGCAGGATTTTGTTTTTGTTTTTATTTTCTAAGATGTCAAATCCTTTGGAGCATCATTCTTATCCTCCTGGATCCACATCTATTTTTTTCATCAATTGTTCTTATTTTGCAGAAAACCATTATTTTCTTTTTTTCAAAGTAATGAAGAAATGAGCAGTTATGTGACATAAGTTTAGAGCTTAAACTCAGAGTGAGAGTTTAGCATTTTCTCACCATTACTATTAATTCAATTTCTCAATCTAGTTCATACTTCCTAGTGTATTCTGTGTATTTTAAAATATATTCCAAAGGATATTTTATGACCTGTGGCTTTGAGGGCTTTACATTCTTTAAGGGCTTTACATTTTTATTAATGCAGCTTATCTTTAGATATATATTTTTGCAAATGCTCTGAATTTACATATCATGTGATATTAAGTTAAAGAGTCTGTTATCACAAGGACCCAAATCTCTCTTTCTTAATAAATTAAGTACTTAGAAAAATACACTAAGTATACCCAGGCTTATAAAGTTACTATTTAATTTAGCAATACATTCTTTCCTCTTTTCTTGTTTTATAACAAGAAAATGTCTAAATATATTTCTTAGCAACAAATATCTTTCACATAATAACTTAAACATTGAGGAAAATAAAGATTATTATAATGCTTTCTAATATAACAGTTTTCATGTCAAGAAATAATCACAGAAATTTGAATAATTGTATCCAAATAATGTATAATAGCATAACCAATCATACTGAATTACTTTTGAGTGATACTAAAGCACATCCAATTTCTGGACTGGCCATGATCTCTGTCCTCTTCAAGCCCTATCAGTGGTTTGAATGCCTCCCATAGATCACCTCATCCCTCTCCATCCATTATCCAGCTAGCTCTCACTCATACTTTATGGCTCCCCAACAACTCAGCTCTTCTAGGAAGTTGTAGTAACCCTTGATTAAATACCTTGAATAATTCTAACAAAAGAGGTGTCAGGTAACATTATGAAACATCATTTAAAATTAGATAATACTAAATAAATGGAGGGAAATATAATGTTTAAGGATCAGAAGATTTAGTATCACAAAAAGATTTTGCTTTCCCCAAATTTGATCTGTTAATGAAATGCAATTCTAAGAAAAATCTTGTTTTTTTATTTTTCTGAAAAATTGAAAGGCTAGTTCTTAGATTTATATAAAAATATGGAAACAAGAGTCAAGATAATTTTAAAGACGATAGGAAATTGTAGCACAAACTACCCAATATAAAGTTTTATTATAAATATATGATGCTATGGTAATTGAACAAGAATAGAAACACAGACCAATGGAACAGAATAGGGAGTCCAGAAATAATCTCATATATACGTCAGCACTCAATTTGTTGTGATGATGGCCCTGCAGAGCAGTCAGAAAAGGAAAGTCTAATCAATATGGATAAAATATTAATATTGGCCCCTTCTTTATATCATAAACAAAAATCAATTCAACGTGGATTTTAGAGCTAAAAATTTTTTAAATCTAAAAGGTGTTCATGACCTTGGGATAGGCAAATCTTCCCAAACAGGATATAAAATGTAATAACTGTAAATAAAATCACTGGTTAAAAAATGACATTAAAGTTAGGCACTTCATTCATCAAAAGACAGGATTTGGGGAATGAAAAGGCAATATACAGAGTTAGAAAAGACATTTGTAATATTGAATATAACTCCCAAAGGACTTATATGAAGAATATGAAAAAGACTTCTACAAATCAGTAAGGAAAAGACAGGCATCCTAATAGACAAAGGGCAAAAGACAAGAATTAGCACATCACAGAAAAGGCTATCCAATTCACCAATAAATGTATGAAAGGGTGCTCAACTTCATTAAAATCAGGGAAGCACAAATGAAAGTCAAAATGCTATACCCATACACATCCATCAGAATGGGTACAATTAGAGATACTAACAACAGTAAGTTTTGGGAAGGATGTATAGAACTATCATATGCAGCTTATGGACATGTAAAAAGTATATCAACTTAGGAAAATTATTTGTGGCTCCCTAATAAAGCTAAAAACATGGCTCAGCATCTCTCCTACATATATCCACAAAAACGTATATGTCAAAATTATTGGCATAAAGTTGTTCACGATTTTTCATTATCATCTTTTAATGTCTAAAGGATTTATTGTGATGGCCCCTCTTTGATTCCTGATAATTTTCCTTCCCTCTCTCTCTCTCTCTCCTCCCCTCTCTTCTCTCTCTCTCTCCCCTTCTCTCCTCTCCCTCTCCCTCCCTCTCTCTTCCTCTCTCTCTCTTTTTGAATCTTTCACAGGCAACCACTCTGCTCTACTCTAAGCTTCTCCAGAGTCCTTTGCCTCTGTCCTCTCTGGTTCAGCTCTTTATTATATAGATCCAAGTAGCCTCTGCCTTTTTCAGTATTTCTTTTTCCCTCGTTCCCAGGTACCCCAGAATCACAAAACTTTTAGGGTCTTAACCTGCAAGCAAGAAGACTCCTCCTTAGAAACAGAGAATTACAAATATTCACAATTGAATATCTTTTTATTCCTCTCATATTTAGACTAAAATTCCAAAAGTTCCTAGTAAAATTTACTTATGGAAAGAATAACAGCTGAAGACAGCACTATCAATATGTGACTTAGATTTTCAGACACATTTGGGAAGAACAAACTGCAGGGAGAGGGAGAAGAAAAACAGATCATAAAAGTTTTAATGGGGAGAGTGTCATTTTTCATGGGAGGTGGGCAGAGTGCAAGACTCCAACATAAAGAAAAATAAATGACCGTGTATTTGATAAATGGAAAAGAGGACCAGATAAGGAAAAGGGAAACGTTTTATTTTCCAATTTTGCCTGTGCTAAATTGTCTATTCCTTACCTCTAGACTTATAAAGAGAATAAAGCTGTAAATATTCTTCAAGTTTTAGCCAGCTTTGTTGGTAGCCTGATCACTAAGAAGGGAAAACAAGAAATTAAGTGACCAGTATATCAAGTATAACTGTTAAGTCAACAAAATAAAATGTTGGAGCATAGACTACATAGAAAAGTTTACATTTAGAAAAGTGCTCGCTTTATAATTTTCTATTGTAATACTGGCTTTGCTAATATAATATTTAAGAAAAGTGTTTGATTTTCTTTCTCTTTCATTATATTCCTTATTTTCACATAACATAAATATTCAGGATTCCTAAATCAAGAAGCTTCTCATCACAGCACAGTAACTGCTCTTCACCAATACTCAGTCTTAATAGTTTGAAACATCCATTCACGGTGCTTTCAATATGTATCTATTCATTCATGACTCATTCAATCAGGTCAAGTATATGAATATGAAACCCACTGGAATGAAGCCATAGTAGAAATTCAATATTTCTACTATGCAATAATTTCCCCCAGCAATGGAAACAGGCAAAAGAGGTTACTTTACAAGCCTAGAAGGAGGTATGCATTGGTGGGGAGAGAAGAGAATTAAAACATGCACTCAAAGTAATGATCACAGCGTGCTAACATGACACCTAATATCCCACAGGGAAAAAAACATTATATGCCTTCATAATACTACAGCGCATGATTAACAACTTTGTTTGTAAGTGTTCTCCTATACCAAGTTAGGTAATTTAAATCTAGAGTAAGTTCAGATGATCTCAATGGCAAGCTTTGGCAAAGTCCCAAGAGCGCTTTATATTATGCTGAGTGGTAAAAGACTTCACAGAAAACTTTAATAATCTCAAGGTTGGAACTGAAGAATTTTAATATTTAGGACTTTAAAAACAAAACGAATGTAAATAGACATTCTAAGGTAAATAACCTCTTCTAAAACTCTTAATTCTCTTAGCATTGTTTCTGCATCTGTTAGCATAATCAACATTTGGATTCATTTTTACAATATGATATATGAGGTCATTTATTTACTCATTATAAAAGCATTTAGTGTATAGGTACTATGGGTAAGTTTTTTGTCAGAAGGGATAAATATAAAAATTCATGAAATACTTTTTATGCTCTCAGGAACCAGAGTCTACTCTATTTGTTTAAAATTTTGTAAACATCAGGGCTGTTCGCTCATATTGCAGACAAATAGTAGGACAGAACTTCTAAGCCCCCTAGCAGTTAGGCATGGACATGTGCCTTGCTCGCACTAATGATATGTAAGCTGAAATGTCTTGTGTTTTGTCTATGTGAAAACTGTTCCTTTACTCTTCACGTGGTAACAGATGAAGTTCCAAATGTGGACACTTCATCAACCTGGGGCCCTGATTAAAAACAATGTCAAGCAGAGCCCTCTGCCACCCAAGATGGCTATGAAATCTGAACAGGAAATAAATTGATATTTGCTGCTTTAAGTTTTCAGTTTTATTGTTGTCATTGTTGTTACAGCATAACTGAATACACTATTATTTTTTTTGTAATCCTAGTTATTTGCATCTCAAGGATTCTCTAGGTAGTTCTATCCATGAGTTTTTCTGTATTCTGGATTCCTAGGTACCAAGCAGCATAACCAGAACCATATCCATACCTATATGAGGTAGAGAAAGAGAAGTAATAGGCTATTCCTGATGGAAAGGGACTGGGGTTACATGGAGAGTTGCTCCCTTGGGATCTGTTTGCAACTGTAGGGGAGACTGAACATGGAAAAAAGGCATGAAATAAATAGATGTCAAAGAGAGTCTGAATCAGCAAAGAAAATAAAGGATAAAGAAGGGATTGAAAAAGTATTGCAACTGTGGGAGAGATTCAGAACTCCAAGTGGATGAAGAGTGAGAGGAAGTGGGTCCAGAGGAAATGAGGAAGCCTACTGTAAATTTTACACAATAGTATTAGTAGCAAATATCAGCTAACATTTATTGAGCATTTACTATGTGCTAGATATTTTGCTAAATACTTTTCACATTTAACCTCATTTAACCCTTATAACAACCTTAACGAAGTATTGATGGATACTATTATTTCTGATATTTTAAAAATGAGTGAGCTGAAAGTCAGAAAATTTCAATAATTTTCCTAAAACCAGAGAGTTATTAGGAGAAGCTAGGATTCAAATCCTTTCAGTGTGTGTCTGGAGTCAGTACTTACATAACTGCCAGTTATATTTCCTAAATTAAAACAACAAGGAAGAGATCAATGAACTTTCTTTTACTAGGGATTATAGCAAGACTTCAGTCTCTGCTTTTGCTTGAATTTGAGATTTCAGGAAGATTCTCATTCCCTTTTCATATTTCTAATTTAGTTCCTATGAGCTGCTTATACCAAATCTAACTCTACTGGTACTTGTGTAAAATAAAGCACTCAAAGATGCAGAATTGTTTATAAGGAATTGTTGACTCATACCTACTCAACCTGAACCCCCAAATATTGATTCTGACAGCACCAGATAGGGGCCATCACATTCTGGGGCCTTTTATGACTTGAAAGCATAAGGAAAAGGAAAAAAAATAATTGCTTAAAGGCTGAACTTACTCTTTGAAGGAGAAGTATGCACATTTTACCTCTTTATTCCTAAATAATAATTTTTTGACTTTAACATGTCTGATATTGGTTCCTATTTTTATTGCCATTAGGCTTAATTTTCCTCAGCTAGTCTAGCAGTCTAGCAGGAGTAATAGTTTGAATGCTTGCCTAGTGATTTTTGAAAGTCTATTTTGCTTCAGACAACTATTACAAAGCCTTAAACTTTGTAAAAATTTTAATATTGTTTTTAATATTGATTATTTTAAAAATTGATTTCTCTGGAAGATATTACTTCTCAAATATCCCCCCATCCCCCAGCAGCACAAACACTGGATAGGACCTAGTCATTAAATGCCTTCAACACGTAGAATATACATGCTTTGCAAAATGTTTTCTGCAGCTACTTAAAATTCCCTTTTTTTTTTTGTTGACTCCGTGGTTCAGCAGCAGAAAGAATTTCTTAGTTTGGTATAAAGGAAAGAACTGCTGGATTGACATGAAAAGCTACTGATTCTATGTTACTCCTATATTTCACTGATAATCTGTGTTCTATTCTATGATTTCACAGCCCAAAGTTTTGCTTTGTAATTATGTCAGGCTAGTTATCTGTTTGAGATACTTAATCATGGCTTACAGCAGGGACAGCAAATGGGGTTCATTAACTGAGCCACTATTGGACATTTGGGAGTGATTACCTATCCTGGGTTCAAGAGAAAAATGAGTGGAAAAATGTATTATTATGTTTACCATGTACCGTGGTTGTAGGAGGAGGTAAGACAACCTGAATATATTATTATTTCTCAGACTTTCCATATATGAGAATATTAACTTATAAAGAAATTCCATTTGTCTTAATTTTTGTTGTACACCTCACTTTTATACTAACAGAATTTAAAGTTATATATTATATATGCTCATCTTGTAATGTAGTTTGAAATTCGAGCTTCACAATTAAAAACAAGCAAAGGTTAAAAAAAATCCTTATACTTCTAGGAAAAATTGAAATCAAGGAAATGTTGGGTCAAGTGTCTGCATCAATCTCTGGCCATGCTTACTGCTGTCAACAGAGAGTGTCAAAGACAATTATCATCCTAGTGAAGGAGGCTGATTCCTGTCTCATTTGTCAGTGACAGCAGAATATCATGTACAAACTTCCCTGGTTTCTCCAAGTCCAGAAAAAGAAAAAAAGAAATGTCCATTTGACAGGCACATAAAATCCTCATCAATAACAAGAGTGGCAGCAGGGCAGGGGTGGGGTGGTTATCTGCCTTCTCCTACTATTGATTTACCTCCTTCTGATCTCAACTTAGACATATCATCTCCCTTTCAGGGAGTAATCTTTTCACTTCTGTATTTTCATTCTCCCTGAACATTCTCATTAGCACTGATGCTAGGTCTTGTTGTGAAACTATTATGTTTTACAATTTTTCAGTGTGTGATAAGCAGTATAAGTCCATGCAAAGCCAATACAGTCTGTTGTAGGCTCTTAGATGGAAATCATTAATGAAATTAATATTAAATCTATTTGAAAAATACATTAAAATTTGCTATGGATATCTTTTTATTATTTTTCTTTTGGAATAAAAACAAATAAATGCTGATTAATTCTTTTATTTCATAAATGCTGTTCTCAATGAACTCATCAATGAGTACCTGGAAGCTCTGAAATGATAAATACAAAATGATCTTAGGGAGAAGCAAACAATTGTTCAGTATTGAAAACATCACAAAGGAATATTTTATTTGGTCTATAATTGAGAATAATCTTTCAGCAAAGCAGAAAGTTTAGACACTTCTCTGGGAAATCATTTGCTTTGAAAGACTTGGTTTTTAGCGCATGTTTCATATACTTCTAGCCATCAATATGATCAAACTGGGGTTTGAATATGAGGTATATGACTTAGGGTTGTCCCTTAACATTTCTGAGTTTCACCTTTTACATTAGTCACTATGTATTTTACGAGGTTGTTGTGAGACTCAAAAGAATGCATGAATATAAAATAATGGGATGGATATAGCTTGGTGGTTGACTGCATTCAGGTGGCCCTGCATTCAGATTAAGTCCAGCTTTGACCTGGGACTTCCTGACTTACTAACTGCACAGCCTGGGCATGTTACTTAAAGTCTTGAAACCTTAGTTTCTTCACTTGTAAAGTGAGGATAATAATAGCACCTACCCTACTGGATCGGGTAGGATGCTTTGAGATAATGCATGTAAAATACTAAGCACAGTGCCATGTGCACAGTCTCTCAATCAATACTGGCTATTAACACCTTTGTTGTAGAAATCAAAATATGAAAGGTGTTGCACTATTTTTCATTCATCTTTCATTCTTTCGTCTTTCAGCAGCCTTGGGAATGGTCAGCCTGATCCCAAGATGTTTTTCTTTTCATCATTTCTGCACACTGATCTTTCAGAGCTCCACTTCCTTGTTGCCAGGTTTTTTTTGTTTTTTTTTTTTCAGGATTTTCAGTGACCTCCCTATACCCTCACCTCCATGTGCCTAACACATTATGTCTAAGCTCTTGGAGAGAGAGTTACACATTGTTTCAGTGACCTTGGTACGGTCTTGTGTTCAAATAATAACTACATCAAGAATTAGCCTCTGGAAATACATTTACTCCCTTTGCACCTCATTTTTTTCATATGCAAAAGAAAAACAATTTTAATACCTACCCTGTACATCCTTTATACTTGGAATGAGATAATAAATCTCTTAACACGGTATTTGGTACATAGTACATGTTTGGTAAAAGCTAGCCAATTTTATTCTTATTGCTAATCAGCTGCATTTTTAGAAAGTTTCTCCTTAAATGTCTCCGAAGGTTGCCTATCACTCACATCTACTCTGGTTTTCTAGTTATCCTATGGAATACCATTGAGTTTTAAATGCCTTTTTAGATGGAATAGTTCTTCAAAAAGTGTTTCCTAATAAAAATTTTCAAACATCATCATATATTTTGCTTTAACTACGAACAAAATACTATTTATACTAATTAAAACAGAGTTTTCTCTCCAATGATCTCTGATATTTTCGGAAGATAAACATGTATCTTCCAGTCAAGAATAGAGATTCTCATCAGCAATAATCTGCAGAGAAATACTGATGGGAAACTACAGACTTTGTGAACTCTGCTTAGAGCAGAAATATTGTTCATACATGTGTTACCTCTGCATTTTAACACCTTTTATAGGCAGTTATATTTAGAACCCTTATAGCAAAACCAGGGGAGATTTTTAGAAATAAATTGCAAGCAACTTGCACCAACTGCATATATTTCCTAGTTCATGGAGGACCTCAGCTGGAAATAAATCTATTTTTGAGTCATTTTTCAATTTCTACAGATTTCTAAACCACAATTGTGACAATTATCTGTTGAAAATGATGATTAAAGTGAAGAGGAAATATAGGGACCTACGATTACTCATGAAATTTTATTTTTTGTGTGCTTAATTACTGTTTCATAGCTCCCTTAGAGAACAGCAGGGATATTCTTATAATACACAGTCTCGTGGAGATACACTGTGTGTTTTCTTTGCATTTTCATTTCAAAACGCCAGGAACAGGGTGAGACAAGTGAGTTACCTAGGGTGCAAAATTTAAGGAGAAATGGCCCTCCTCTGGTCTTATGGAATTAAGACTGATTTAGTGTGTATGGTCATTGGTGAAATCTAACTGGTAGACATACTGGCCTCTCCTCTGGGGGCGGCTAATTTATACAGATATAAATCTGTATCTTCTTCAAGCTTTGGTTAAATTTATGTTACTAAATGTAAGAACTAACAGAGTTGCCCTGAAAATGCCATCTCCGTACTTCCCAACTTTATATACCTCTCAGGATGGATATATAGCACTTAATCTGTGCTAGTCATTCTTCAAAATTATATGCATATTTTGACTCATTTAATTTTCACAACAGCCCTAGGGGTTAATAAGCACAATTATCATCCCCTTTTCAAGATGAGGTATGCAGGGCAAGTAACTTCCCAAGGTTATGTGGTCCATAAAAAAGAGAGTTATGATGTAAATCCAGACAGGCTAGTTCTGGCTGGCATCTATGCTCTATTGCTTCTTAAAATACAGCTTTAAGACAATCTGTTGGGGTTTTACACTAGGTATTAATGTTGATCTCAGTATTTTTAGCTGCATGTTTGTTTTATAAATTGAGTTTTGTGAATATTGCTCTTACTTTGCTACTTCTCCTTCCCCCACCCCTTTTCCCTCTATTTGAGTGTTTATTCCACCCTTGCTTGGATCTCATGTGAAAACTTTTTATTTAACTGTGTTGAAGCGAATCCCATTTCAGGAGTTCAAATTTTTTCCTGGAGTATTTTTTCTATGTTTTTTTTTTTTGCTTGAAACTTCAAAGGAAGTCGAAAGCAAGCACTTCCTAGAAATCGCTCATACATAAAAAGCCAGACAGAGTAGTTTAGAGTTTTTGCAAAGATTTGCACTATGAAATTTTTAACTACATCTGGACCAGGGAAGTATGCTAAGCTATGAATTTTCTTGGAAATTTTTCTTCGATTACACTTATTTGGGAACTACAACGAAAATGTTCTTAGGATTAATTCAGAATCTTTCCAGATTTTCTTGAAAGCAAGGGAAAAGTATCAGTAGCACATTACAGTAACTCATAAAATGTCCTCCCATATGTTTATTCATTAATTCAACCAACACATTTATATAAACAAGTAAGAGTTTGAATTTTGGCTCATCACTTAGTAGCTATACGATCTTGGACAAGTTGCTTAATTATTTAAGTTTCTATAAAATAAGAATACAAATAATACCTCTCTTCAAAGCATACCTGGTCATTTAATGAGGAAATGCATACAAAGCAAATGGCAGGAGGCTCAGTATGTGGTAAGTTACTAAAATTTGTCCTCTCACCTCTTATATCTTTCTCTTCTAATTTGTTCAGAATTTTACTGCTGTATAAATAATATTGTCACAAAGTCCATGCATAATTGTAGTAGGTATCTATTGTTGCATAAGTAATAGTACCCAAACTTCACTTTGAACACAACAAAAATTTATTATTCACACATCTTCTGAAGGTCAGTTATCTGTGAGGATTTTTGCTGTGTGGTTATATTCAAGGTCTCTCATGAGGCTGCAGTCAAAGGGTTCAGTGGGGTTATAATATCTGAAGATTTGACTGTGACTGGAAGTTCTCCTTCTAAGCTTACTCATGTAGTTATTGGCAGGAAGCTTCAGTCCTTCATCATCTTTATAGAGCTACTCCTGAAATGGCTTCCCCAAGAATGAATGATAGGAAAGGAAGACAGAGAAAGAGAGAGAAAGAGAGAATAACATGGAAAACACAGTATGCTTTATAACTTAATCCGAAGTGGCATACATCCATCTGACTTACTCTGTTGGTCACACAGACAAACTCGTACAATATGGAAGGGTACTACAAACGTGTGCAAATACGAGTAAGTGGAATCACTGTGGGCTATCTTGGAGGTTGGTTATTATAATCAGTTCCCCTGTTAACAAAACTTTAAAGTCTCCCTTGTTTTTCTGAGTTAAGTTGGAATTTTTTATTCTTGTTTTCCATCACTTTGACAAAGGTCCTTGATACCACTTCCCCTGTCCTCCTACACTCCTACCTGTATTCCATGACTCTCTTCTATAGGTTGCATGTTGGTTCTTAAGCATACCATCCATACCACACAGCTTCATGATTTTGCTTACTACATGTTTTTCTGCCAAACTTCACTATAACCTCTTTCCTAGGAATTTATACTCTTTCTACTATTCAAAGTCCATTCTAAATCCCAACCTCTCCATGAAAATTTTCTATTCTTACAATGGATAGCTTCTCTTTTTTTGAATCCTGAATGCTCTCCCTATAAACTTGAATGGCATTTATCTTATAATAGCTAATATTATGATATTTATATTCTACTCTAATCCTCATAAATTAATGAGGTGAAATCATGAGACCCACTCATCTCTTTGAAACCCCTTAAGTTGCTGGCACAGAGTCTAGTAGATATAATGTGCACATCAAATATTTGTTCTAGTTAAACTGTATCACAATGTATGCTGGTGTGTAAAGAGTAATAAATGAAGGGAAGTGAGATGATTTTCAATGTGATTGAATTTTTCTAACTGTTGTCAATTCCCTTTACTATTGCCAACACACGGACAGGTAGCAGACTCATTAGGTTAATTTTAAAGATGTTGATTTGGTTATAATTTTGAATGGACATCAGCACATTTTATTGTGAATAATTATGTTAAAATGTCATTTAATGGTATGTACTTAGGCAGAGGAATGTTCATTGAATGCAGGGAAGAGCAGATAATAGCATTAATTCTCTTCTTTTTATTCTACTAACATATTCTCTAAGTGTGGCTGTTGATAGGAAAACTTAGTATCAATATATTGAAAAAATTTCCCCTTTTTTAGGACTGTCCTATTGGAAGGAGACTCAAGCTCAAGTAAAATATTAGATAAATTTCATGTTCATAGTTGTTTTGTTGTTGTTGTTTTGCTTATTTTTTTACAAAAAAAAAGGCAAATGTAAAAACCAAAACAGGTACAACTTTTGAGAATTGCTGAATTTTAATGAACCCATACTGTGGTAGGCATGTCAGGGTAAGGTGAACAGATATTGCATTCTCATTTTCCACTTTCTGATTTTAATGTATTTATAATTGAATACGCATATAATAGACTATCCAATGTCATTTTATGCTTATCTCTAGAGGACAACAATAGCAATAGATAGTATTAGGCAAATGCCTTATTTCACGCACTGCTTTAAGTTTACAGAATTTGGTCTCCAGTTTCAGGGAAATTTTAATAAAGCTATTATTATAGAGAAATATAGCTTAGATATTTCAAAATATAATGTAGTGTACATTTCTTAAGCCTATGCCATCACTAAACTGAAAAGGAGAAAATAATTTTCATATCTAATGGAGGTTTATCTTCTTTATTTTATAGGATGTTTACAAGCTAGTGTGCACACTACATTGTAGCATTAAAACAAAAATCTAGGATCTTTTTTCTCTACGCAATGCAGAGACTTGGCAATTTTTCCAAGAATGTTCTATATATGGCTGTTTGCTTCCTCTGATTGCTGAGTCACACTAAAATGGATGTTTTGGGTGATCCATCAGTGGTACTTAACTTCAGTGAATGCCAAAGTCTCACTATCCTTCCTCTAGTAATGGGAGCTTCTTCTCTAAGCCAGACATTTTGCATATAATGTCTCATTTAATTTTGTTATCATAATACCTGCATAGGCAAGTGTAATTACACCCACATCTAAAATAACAAAATTAAGTATTATATCAAATTATCAAAATTAAAAATAATTTCCCATGTGGACAAAGGGACTAACATGATAGATACTAATGAAGAAGTGAAGTAAAGCAGCTGTTTCCTTAAGTATATTTAATTTAAATTGGTTCTGGAATTGTTTCACTGAAATTGAAAACTTCTTTGGAAATTTAACAAACAAAACTACTAAAGAATAGTATTTGGGGATTATAAATGGCTGGACTTTATTAATCTATTATTGTAAACAATAAATATTAAAACTCATTTTTACTGTCATGTTACAGATGATGAAACTGTGGTTTAGAGCAGCCAAACATTCTGCCCCAGGGCACGTAGTTAATATTTCACAGACATCGAATTAAAACCAATGTTCATGTGACCTTCAGCCTTGTTCTCTTTTCTAACTATAATCTACTTCCTTCCTCTCATCAAATAATGTATTTCCCTTAACACAATGCTTTCAACTTTTAAAATACAATCCCAGCAGCATTACAACTAAAACATTGATTTAAACCATAACTTTAGTAATACTGAAATATACAAATAAGAAAGTGAAAGTCACTTATATATTTGCTATCTCTTATTTAAATAGATATATACTTTCAGATGTATAAACCTTTTTATTTATATAAAATTGAATTTATTTTAATAAATATAATTTTATATCCTACCTTTTTTACTCATTAATTTTATTGTCAGCATTTCCCCATGACATGTTTTGAGTTTAGCTGATATTAAAAAATCTCTCTGAGGAGGTGAGAAAGAACTAGCATGCCTACCTTAGAACAAGGAACTAAAGCATATTGTTTGTTAAATGCCTAAATTTATACAGCTCACTATTGGTAGAACCTCAACTGGAACCCAAGTCTCTTGAATGCTAAACTTAATTTATTTCCAGTAGGCTACCCAGCTTTAGTTTAACCCTTTTTCAAATATATTTAGCCTAAATTGCCACCTCTGAGTTTCGTACTTTTTGATTTCAAAGATATTCTATTAAAAATACCACTTGAGAGGGAAATCAAGATGGCTGAGTAGGAAGACCCTGATAAAGGGACCAATCCCAAAATAAGATATAATACTTGTAAATATATATGCAACAACATAGGAACACCTAAACAGATATAACAAATATTAAAAGACATAAAGAGAGAAATACATAATATTATAATAAGAGTAGGGGACTTTAATACCCCATTTATATCAATGAACAGATCATCCAGACAGAAACCCAGTAAGAAAATATTGGCCTTAAGCAACATGTTTGACTAGATGGAGTAAATATCTTCAGAATGTTGCATCCAAAAAAGCAGAATACACAGTCTTTTCAAGTGCACATGGAACATTCTCTAGGAGAAATCATATGCTAGTCCATGAAACAAATTTAAGAAGATTGAAATTTCAGTAAATTTGAGAAGACTGACATCATATCAAGCATCTTTTTCAACCACAACAGTATGAGACTAGAAATTAACTACAAGGATCTCCAAAAAACCATAAACATTTGGAGTCTAAACAATATGCTACTAAGCAACCAATGGGTCAATGAAGATATCAGAGGAAATAAAAAAAAATACCTTTAGACAAATGAAGATGGAAACATAACATTCCAAAATCTATGGGATGCAGCAAAAGCAGTTCTAAGAGGTAAAGTTTATAGCAATAGAAGCCTACCTCAGGAAACAAGAAAAATTTCAAATAGACCTTAAACAAAACAAAAGCAAAAATAAACAAATGGGTCTATATCAAACTACAGCAAAGGAAACAATCAACAAAACAAAAAGGCCACCTACTGAATGGGACAAGATATTTACAAACAATACATCTGATATTGGGTTAATATCCAAAATATACAAAGAACTCATACAATTTAACATTAAAAAAAAGGTTAAAGTATGGGACAAATAGACATTTTTCCAAAGGAGATATACAGATGGCCAACAGGCACATGAAAAGATGCTCAACATCACTAATTGTCAGGGAAATGCAAATCAAAACCAAAATGTTATATCACCTCACACCTGTCAGAACGGCTATCAACAAAAGGACAACAAATAACAAGTGTTGCTGAGGATGTGCAGAAAAGGACACCCTCATGCACTGTTGTTGGGAATGTAAATTAGTGCAGGCACTATGAAAACATTATGGAGATTCCTCAAAAAATTAAAAATACTACCATAGGATCCAGCAATTCCACTCCTGGGTATTTTTATCCAAAGAAAACAAAAACACTAATTTGAAAAGATATACGCATACTTCTGTTCATTGCAGTATTATTTACAATACCCTAGATATGGAAGCAACATTAAGTGTCCATCAATAGATGAACGGATTAAGAAGATGTGGTGTACGCAGAAATACAAAGCATCCTAAGAGACTACTACAAGCAACTCTATGCCAATAAAATGGACAACCTGCAAAAAATGGACAAATTCTTACAAAGGTATAACCTTCCAAGACTGAACCAGGAAGAAACAGAAAATATGAACACACCAATCACAAGTAATGAAATTGAAACTGTGATTAAAAATCTTCCAACAAACAAAAGTCCAGGACCAGATGGCTTCACAGGTGAATTCTATCAAACATTTAGAGAAGAGCTAACACCCATCCTTCTCTTCCAAAAAACTGCAGAGGAAGGAACACTCCCAAACTCATTCTATGAGGCCACCATCACCCTGATACCAAAACCAGACAAAGACACTACAAAAAAAGAAAATTACAGACCAGTATCACTGATGAATATAGATGCAAAAATCCTCAACAAAATACTAGTAAACAGAATCCAACAACACATTAAAAGGATCATACACCACGATCAAGTGGGATTTATCCCAGGGATGCAAGGATTCTTCAATATATGCAAATCAATCAATGTGATACACCATATTAACAAATTGAAGAATAAAAACCATATGATCATCTCAATAGATGCAGAAAAAGCTTTTGACAAAATTCAACACCCATTTATGATAAAAACTCTCCAGAAAGTGGGCATAGAGGGAACCTACCTCAACATAATAAAGGCCATATACAACAAACCCACAGCAAACATCATTCTCAACGGTGAAAAAGTGAAAGCATTTCCTCTAAGATCAGGAATGAGACAAGGATGTCCACTCTCACCACTATTATTCAACATAGTTTTGGAAGTCCTAGCCACGGGAATCAGAGAAGAAAAAGAAACAAAAGGAATGCAAATTGGAAAAGAAGAAATAAAATTGCCACTGTTTGCAGATGACATGGTACTGTACATAGAGAATCCTAAAGATGCCACCAGAAAAATACTAGAGCTAATCAATGACTTTGGTAAAGTTGCAGGGTACAAAGTTAATGCACAGAAATCTCTTGCATTCCTATACACTAATGATGAAAAATCTGAAAGAGAAATTATGG
This sequence comes from Balaenoptera physalus, assembly GCF_965194825.1. Classification (NCBI taxonomy): domain Eukaryota; kingdom Metazoa; phylum Chordata; class Mammalia; order Artiodactyla; family Balaenopteridae; genus Balaenoptera; species Balaenoptera physalus. Next base: position 66,737,823 of record NC_138893.1, on the reverse strand, counting down.
AAACACTCCCATATACCATTGCAACAAAAAGAATAAAATACCTAGGAATAAACCTACCTAGGGAGACAAAAGACCTGTATGCAGAAAACTATAAGACACTGATGAAAGAAATTAAAGATGATACCAACAGATGGAGAGATATACCATGTTCTTGGATTGGAAGAATCAACATTGTGAAAATGACTCTACTACCCAAAGCAATCCACAGATTCAATGCAATCCCTATCAAATTACCAATGGCATTTTTTACGGAGCTAGAACAAATCATCTTAAAATTTGTATGGAGACACAAAAGACCCCAAATAGCCAAAGCAGTCTTGAGGGAAAAAAACGGAGCTGGAGGAATCAGACTCCCTGACTTCAGACTATACTACAAAGCTACAGTAATCAAGACAATATGGTACTGGCACAAAAACAGAAACATAGATCAATGGAACAAGATAGAAAGCTCAGAGATAAGCCCACGCACCTATAGTCAACTAATCTATGACAAAGGAGGCAAAGATATACAATGGAGAAAAGACAGTCTCTTCAATAAGTGGTGCTGGGAAAACTGGACAGCTACATGTAAAAGAATGAAATTAGAACACTCCCCAACACCATACACAAAAATAAACTCAAAATGGATTCGAGACCTAAATGTAAGACTGAACACTATAAAACTCTTAGAGGGAAACCTAGGAAGAACACTCTTTGACATAAATCACAGCAAGATATTTTTTGATCCACCTCCTAGAGTAATGGAAATAAAAACAAAAATAAACAAATGGGACCTAATGAAATTTCAAAGCTTTTGCAAAGCAAAGGAAACCATAAACAAGACGAAAAGACAACCCTCAGAATGGGAGAAAATATTTGCAAACGAATCAACGGACAAAGGATTAATCTCCAAAATATATAAACAGCTCATGCAGCTCAATATTAAAGAAACAAACAACCCAATCCAAAAATGGGCAGAAGACCTAAATAGACATTACTCCAAAGAAGACATACAGATGCCCAAGAAGCACATGAAGAGATGCTCAACATCACTAATTATTAGAGAAATGCAAATCAAAACTACAATGAGGTATCACCTCACACCAGTTAGAATGGGCATCATGAGAAAATCTACAAACAACAAATGCTGGAAAGGGTGTGGAGAAAAGGGAACCCTCTTGCACTGTTGGTGGGAATGTAAATTGATACAGCCACTATGGAAAACAGTATCGAGTTTCCTTAAAAAACTAAATAATAGAATTACCATATGACCCAGCAATCCCACTACTGGCATATACCTAGAGAAAACCGTAATTCAAAAAGACGCATGCACCCGAATGTTCATTGCAGCACTGTTTACAATAGCCAGGTCATGGAAGCAACCTAAATGCCCATCGACAGACGAATGGATAAAGAAGATGTGGTACATATATACAATGGAATATTACTCAGCCATAAAAAGGAATGAAATTGAGTCATTTTTTGAGACGTGGATGGATCTAGAGACTGTCATACAGAGTGAAGTAAGTCAGAAAGAGAAAAACAAATATCGTATATTAACGCATATATGTGGAACCTAGAAAAATGGTACAGATGAACCAGGTTGCAGGGCAGAAGCTGAGACACAGATGTAGAGAACAAATGGATGGACACCAAGGGGGGAAAACTGCGGTGGGGTGGGGATGGTGGTGTGCTGAATTGGGCGATTGGGATTGACATGTATACAGTGATGTGTATAAAATTGATGACTGATTTTAAAAAGAAAAAAAAAAAAGAAATCACATGGCAATGCCTAACTTTTTCAGATGGTTTGGAAGTAAAATTTTACCATATGCACAGAGGGCAGAAAGCCATAGGGATGTGATGAATGCTACTAATGACATATATTATTATATTTGTATATTATTTACATATATATAATGCATACATAATATGTAACTATATTATATAATATACTTATATATTATATTATTATAGTTATTAATTATTCAACAGAGGCCTCAAAGATAAATCTTACTGCTTAATATCATCTCTCAAGTTAGTCATTAAATATGCCCTTTCAATTGAATATGTAAAAAATGCTCCCTTTGCTTACAATCCCATAGATTTTCCATTTAGGACTCAACATTCTTACAGAAGCTTCTCAGTTTGTTTCTGACTTTATCTTTCTTTCTATTAGCAACTTGTTCCTATTAGGAATTTAGTAATTTAGGGATGTCATGAAAAATTTATTTGCATATATGTATTATTATTTAAATACATGACTGTAAGAAAAATTTTGCTTTCAGAATATGAATCTCACCTAGGTACCTGCCAAATATGAAATCATCCATTATACAATTTAGTACTTATTTATGTTGTAACTTCTAGTATTCTTCACTATATATTTACTGTACTCATCCCCCACCACAACCTTTGGTCATATTTTAATGCCCCTTAATTTAAGGACACTATTTTTCATTATTTTCTAATTATGAAGGCATTAGCTTATCTTTGATTACATTTTCATTAGGAGAAAGTTGAATATAGAGGTTTCCATTTCTTGTTTTGACATTTAGGTTAAATTTCCTTTAAGGAAAAAAAAAAGAGCAACTCTTATCTGAGTCCAAATACAATTGTTTTTGTGGGTCTTTCACTAGTTTAAGGAGGAAATTCTTTGATTTTATTTTGATTTTGTTGTTGCTTTAATTCTCTTAATATGCCAAATAAGACTGAATATAATGACCTAGAAAACTTAAAAAAATTTTTGATCCTCATGCTCATGTGCATATTCTTGAATATTTTAAGGATAGTCCTTTCCAAAGCTGTTATATTTAAAATAGCATAGTATGTGTTTAGCATATAATATAAAATGATATTAGTAAGGAATGGTTTTATTAAGTCTGTGGAAAACAAAATATTTCTAAAAGTAGTTGTATTGGAAATGAAAAACTAAGATTAAACTGTAAAACTTAAATTTCAATTAAAAATTAACTATGAAACATTTTCTAAATACAATAAAATGCTATTCAAGGACATTTTTAAAAATGCATATTTGGTTCTTTTTGATGATCCTCTATTTTCTGTCTTATCTCATTAATTTATGATCTTATCTTTATTATTCCCTTCAAAATCCTTCCTTATAGTTACATTGTTTTATCTGCATTTAGTTTTGGCTTCCTCATCCATATTCCTGAGTTGAATTTATTTTCCATTTTTTTTGTTTTTACATGAAGGCACTTAAGGCTATCAATTTACTTCTAAGAACTGTTGTATCAACACCTCACGAGTTTTTGATATTGACAACTTTTATTATAGCTCAGTTCTAAATGTTTTAAATTTCCACTGCAATATTCTCTTTAACCACAGATGTTTATTAATAAATTTTGAAGGCTCCTGGCACATGTACTGTTGTCAGATAGTGACTTCTATAATATTGATTCTTTAAAATTTGATCAGACTTCTTTTGTAAATTAGCATAAGGTCAATTTTTGTAAATATTACATGTACTTGAAAAAATGTATACTCTGTCAGGTATAGGATTTTATATTTACCTATTAGATCTTCTGCATCAAGACTATCCAGCATGGTAGCCACTAACTAGATGGGGCTACTGATCACTTGAAATGTGGCAGATGATGTACTGTAAGTATGAAATACAAACTAGATTTCTAAGACTCACTATGAAAAGAATGTAAAACATCTCATGAATTTTATATCTCTTGAAATAGCATTCGGGGCAGTTTGGGTTACATAAAATATATTATTAAGTTTTCCTGTTTCCATAATTTTAAATGTAGCTACTAGAAAAAATTTTAATTACGTATGGAGCTGACGTTACATTTCTATTAGACACAATCGTTCTCTATCCTTATTGTTGTCAGTTTGAGCCGAGTTTCTGCTAGAAATAGATTAAAATCCTTTCACTATGGTTTTGGAGTTTTACATTTTTGCTTGTAATTCTCGGTTTTTGCTTTATATATTCCAAAGTTATTAAATCGTAAGTGGTTTTCCTATTTAACTTCAGATCCTTTTTTATTCCTATTATTGCTTTTGCTTATAAATTCTACTTTGATATCAATATACCTGTTTATTTCCTACCTTTTTGTTATATTTTATTTTAGTAATATCTCAATAAGAAGAGTTTAGCCGGGTTTCCCAAAAAAAAAAAAAAAAAGAAGATGTGGTGTATACACACACACACACACACACACACACACACACACACACACACAGAGGAATAATACTCAGCTATGAAAAAGAATGAAATCTTGCCATTTGCAACAGCATTAATGGACCCAGAGTGTATTATGCTAAGTGAAATAAGTCATACAGAGAAGGGACAAATACTGTATGATTTCACTTATATGTGGAACCTAAAAAACAAGGCAAATGAGCAAGCATAACAAAGCAGAAACTGAGTTACAGATACAGAGAACAAACAGGTGATTTCCAGAGGGAAGGGGGGTGGGGCAGAAAAGAAATTTTAGAAAATAAATAAAAGTTAAAAAGAATACAGAAAATAACAGCATGCTAGAAAGACATACCCAGAGTATACATCAAAATTACAATTATATTTCAAAACAAATCACAGACATATTAAAAATAATAAAAACATGAGCATATCACATAATAACTTCAGAAAAATAGGGGACAAGGTGAACCAAAATTAAAATGAAATCAAGAAAAGATTTTTTTAAAAAGGTTTGAGAGAAATTGATAAGAATTAAAGATAGAAAAAGACATCCAACATATGGATAACAGGAGTTCCTGAAGAAGAAAAACAACTCCATAAAACAAAACAAACTAGAACTAAGCTAAAAATTTTTAAAGGTTTTCTTTAAAAAATTCTATATATAGAATGATCACATCATGTACTTGACAACAGTAGTATAGAAAATCCATACTAACTATAATTCAAACTATTGGAATGTAAAATAAAATTTTTTAGCTCACTATCTGAAAGAGCTAGGTATTTATAAGGAAAAATTAAATTATGATTAGTCTTTTTTAGAAGCAATGGTGTAGGTCAGATGACAATCAAGTGAATATTTAAAACGTTCAAGAGAAGGAAATGTAATAAAGCCCCTCTAAGGTTAAGTAATAAAAAATTTTGTAAAGAGAAGTCACAGAGTTTCTCTGTTACACAAACACAGGCACACATATGTATGTGCAGAAAGGGACACACACAAACACATGCACATACACATATATACATACATCACACTAAAAACAGTGAATGGGGTATTTTAATGCTAAAATGGAACTGCTATTTGGGCACAGAATAACTTGGTCCTTTAAAAAACTCCAAATGCCAATTTTACTCCTTCTGTGTATTATCCATGCATCAATTTTCAATAAAGAATTTAAAGCTTAAGGAAGAAACTACTGGTAAAATTGGAACAATTTAATCTTTAAAAAGGATGATGATTAAAATGTATTGAAACCCATCAAATAGCATTAAATGCATGAGTTCATAATGATATTTTTTAAACTAATTTTAAAGATTATTAAGACCCAATTATTTATCTTGAAAACTGGTAAATAAATGACAGAGTCAAGCATTTATTTTCCCTTTCCTACATGAATTCAATACCACTGGGTAATCAAATAGTAGATTAGAATTTTCTCTTTACATTTCCTAATAAGTGAGAAAGAGTTAGAATACCACTATTTAGCAACCTCAAATAAAAGAATGGATCTAAGCATTGCATTTCAATAGCAGCTAATGTTAAAAAAGGGACAACCAGACATTAGATGCCTCCTAATAAAAGAACACAATAATGTACCAAAAGGAATCAAATGTGAGCCTGGTCAAATTTATGGGTCCAGCCTCCAATTTGTAGAGAACAGAGGCACCACTTTCTCCATAAAATTCCATAGGTCAAATGCTCTGGATTCTTCAACAGATAAAATTTAAAGGGAAAATTGGTTGAACGTGGACTGTGTAAATTAAAAGAGACTTAAAATATATAATAATAAACTATGAAGAAAACACAGGGTAGTGGTGATTTTAAAAGTCAGGTAATGATTACTTACTGGAGGAGGGAAGGACTGGGATGCATCTACTTGATAGGGCTTCTGTGGTGCCTGGTGACCTTCAGCCTTTATAGGGTGGTGGTAACAAGAGTGTTCACACATTTCAATACTCATTAAGCTATACATTTACTTTTTGTGTGATTTTCTGTGTCTCTGCTTTGAGTTACAATAAATTTTTTTTTAATAAAAATGAAAATTACATTCTGTCCTAAGGCATCATAAATATTTATATACATACTTTTTCTCTCTTCAATGTTTACAGCTGCCTGGTTGACATTTTCTAAGAGATAAACAGAACTCATAACATAATATTAATAATAACAGTAATCACTACCATTTATTGGTTATTCTATATACTTGGTATAGCTGTTCCCCAAACCCCCAACACCCCTATCACCAAACCTGGGGCATTCCTTCAGAGGAGAAGTCTTATAACCACAAATCTTATTCCCTTCATTAGTTTCCAGCCACCCAAGAAGCTGCAAATTCCATCCTCTGATACCTAAAGCTAAAATGACTGCAGCTTTTCGTTTTGAGTACAGCTGCCACCACCTCATCTCACTCCACCCACCCCTTCCATCCTAGACTGCCAAGTGTCTTCAGGCCAAAAGTTAAACCACAAGTATAAACTGGTGTAATTTCCCTCCTTCAGACTCAAGTTCCCTCCACTTTCTGTCTACTTTAAGTTTCCCTCCAGTACCTTCAAATTGTTGCTTCCTTAACATTTTTCCTAGATTACATTGTTATCTGAGTGATGACTATTTCAATAGGGGCGACTCAAGAAAAGCCAGGAGGTTTTTTTGGTGATTGAGTGACCTATTTCTCTGTTTCTAATCATGTGTTTTGAAGTCATTTAAATACAGGTGACATTACACACTTGTTAAGAGAATAGTTCTGTAGAATAAACAATATCCTGACTTTGCCAAGAATATTTCTATAGGAAAAGAAGATGTTAATGATTTTGATAAAGAGGATGACACGTAGGTTCATCCAGAGTGTTTGCTTGCTAAGTCATTTCAAACAGACCAATCAATAAATATTTTGATTCACTGGGGAAATTACTACTAGAAATAATTAAATGAATTTGGAACCAGAAGAGGAATTTGTATTACCACTTCCCATACTAAAAATAAGATGACTTTAAAACATTATGAGTCATACTGTCTTAGAGCACAGAGTTTATATATTATAGGTGACAATAAACTGCTTTTGTGCTCATTGTTTCACTTTGTGTTTGCCAAAATCTATCACATTTTTAATACAATAAATTATTCACTTATTTCCTTTATGTCCTTCTTTGATCAAACAAATACAAAATGGGGTGATATTTTTTTACTTTGAACCAAAGTATGTTATTTTAGTATTTTTCAACTTATTTTCTATAATTTTCAATAAATTCTATTTTTCTCTTCACTTAGTTGCCACCTAATCCTCAGTATAGCAGGCCATTCATACCATGAAAGGTCTAAAAATAAGTATTTTGGTTAGCATCAGAAATATCAGACACTGAAAGGAATATATGTGGCACAAAAAATTAATAAAATAAATAGAATGATTAAAATCTAGCTTTCAGCAGGGTTTGACAATACATTGTTAGATGTTCATCCAACTCCATTACATTTTTCTTTTTCTGAGAACACAGAGAGGCTATGTTTCTTTTGTAGTTAAATCTAAGATTTTATCTGGGTTTTCCAAAAAGATATGAACAAAAATCACCTATCTTTTTTCAAACTTGGCCTTTCAAACATCCCTCATGATTCTTAAGTTCTTTCTTTACATTTCTCACCAAAATTTAGAGATATGTGTCCTTAATGACAGAGCTACTATAAGGTGAAATGTTAGTTATGAGTAACTATATGGAGAAATTTCCCACCCCCTCCCAGAACTAGCAGCCATGAACTAAATATCTGTTATGAACAATACATAAACCGCTTTATGTGAAGCCACAAAAAAGATGGTTAATTTATTTTCATACATGAACCTAATGTATCCTGACCAATAGAGAAGAAATACTTTGGCAATATGCCAAATTTGGGGGATGTGCCCTCTGAAGATTTAACTAACTTGGTTGTTTTTAATTATATCTTTTTCTTTTGAAAACTTATCTATCTTTATAAAGATCATAGTTGAGGGCTGTCACTTAGCACATGTTAACTTGGTGGATTGGATTTGCTAATTTTAGTCCATTTTCATGAATCTGCATTTCCAGGAAGAGACAGAATATCAAAAATTTTCCTGTTCTTATGCCCTTATGTGACTAGCTGAGTTCAGTGAAGCCCAGTGCTTCTGGATTTCTGTTCTCTACAGACTTAAGCTTTTTAATATATGTTGTTGTTTTGAATAACATTTCTGTATAATAAATCATCCCAAGCTTCGCTGTGTAAAAGAAAAAAAAATGCATTTGTTCTTGGCTTCTGTTGGTTAGGAATTTAGAAAGGGCAAAGAGGAAGCACCTTTTTTCTACCCCAAGATTCCTCTTCTGAGAAGGCTCAAAGCTGGAGGTGACTCAATACCTTGAGGCTGAAGTCATGTAAAGACTTTTCTATTTACTTTTTAATTTATTTTTATTTTATTTACTTTTTTATTTACTTTATATATCTGGCATCACAACTATGAAGACTCAAAGACTAGAACTGCCAACCACAGAAGCTACTATACCTGACCTCTCCATGTGGATCAGCTTTCTCACAATATAATCACCTTGGGTTAGACAGAAGTCTTACATGGCAGCTCAGGGCCTCAATCACCAGTGTTCTAGCAAACAAGGTGAAAAATAGATCAACTTTTATAACCTAGCCATGCACTGCCACACTTGCCATATTCTATTGGTTGCAAGCGAATCACAGCCCACTTAGAATCAAGGAAAAGGGACATTGACCCCATCTCTGAAAGGGAGGATATCAAGAAACTTGTGACCATTTATTTAAAAACTGTCATAGTTGGGAACCCCATGGGTTTCTTGAAGCATATGAATCACCTGAAATCATACATAAAATGTTTTATGTATATGTATTTTCATTTTTGAGTGGGTGTAAAATTTTCATCTTAGAAGTTGACATCAGAATAACTACATCTCAAGTATTATTTTTGTGGCTGCCTATGTAGTTATGATATTAGTAAAACTGAGGTATTTTGCTCACACCCATTTAGTACATGAAACATTTAAAGTAGTTCCCTGAAAAGATCTGCAATGGTACAGAGATATAAATGGCCACAAATTAAAATGCAAATAAATGTAATGGGAAGGGGAAATTCTTCAGAGAATTTACTCATCAGACCTAGCCAAAGATGTTAGCATGCAAGCTATATATAAAATACCTGGACTAGCTTATTTTTTCATGCTATAGCTGGTGCTTTATTGCTTTATTGTTGTTGACATAACGCAGAGACAATTTTTCTTTGCAAGTCAGGACACCATACTTGACCAAAATTTTTCACCAGGCTAAAATACATTTACATTTCAACAGATGTCACTAATATTTTTGGAGATTAGGTAGTATCTCTCTATCTGATTTTTTTTAAAGCTACAAAAACACTGATAGATATCTTACATATACTGTTAACCATGGTTGCTTTGCTTTTTTAAAAACACTTTTTGACTAAGACACAGAGCAAATTGGTAACAGATACTGAAGAGTTCCCTGCAGCTATCATGTTCATAATCTAGCAATTTTTATTTCCTCTTGATAGGAATAGGAAGCATGGTTGTACAGAGAGAAATAGGATATTGTGTACTTAACAAAATGGACTAAGTCTGTGAAGCCATTCACCTTCTACTCACCTCTCAAAGCCTTTTCAAGCATACTGACTTAATTTTGAAGTGCCTACACTTGGGCTTGATATCAAAATTAGGAAATAAACTAATAAAGTGGTAACAGCAGTAAATATGTGCCCACATCACACTTATAAACTTAGATATATAGATATGTTTGCTTCTAATTGTTAGGATCAGGAGAGGCCTCTTAGAGAATAAGGGCACTGAGCTCACAAAGGCAGGCAGTATTGCACAGATAAATATGAGATGGGGAAAGAGTACTGCAGGGAGAGTGCAAGGATGGATGAAGGCAAGGAAGTAGGTGAGACAGGCTTGTCCGGGGTATAGAGAACTGCAGGAAAGTAGTTGTAGACACAACAGATAGGTTGAGATCATACTATTTAAGTTCTTGAATGTGGAACCACTGTCTATTTTGGCTTGGGGAATTATACTACTGAAACTGTGTGTTAAGAATATTAGCCTTGAAAGAGTTTACATTAAAGTGAAGTGTGGGAGGAACTTGAAACCCAGTAATGACACTAAAAACTATGAAAGCTGATTCCTTTCCAAAGATCTTAGTCAGATACTATCTCTCCAAATCACCCAAATACTAAAGTACATTTGAGTTATTTGAGAAAATATGTACAAATAGTTATTTTCCTCCCCATTCTATGAAGGAAAGAACACATCTAGTCCTTTGTTTGGTAAAATCTTTTAAAGATTTGTTGTCCTTATTATATATGTATACATGTATATATTTATTGCATTTCTGTTTAGCTACATAAATTGCCAAAGGGAAGATTTAGAATTCATCCTTCTAAATAATCATCTAATCAGCAGCTTGCAAAGACGGGCTGCTGGAGTACAGTGAATTCTCACAAAATCAGAAGGGAAAAGGCAATAAAATAGTAATAGAAAGTAAAATAATAAAATCAGAAACAGAAGTACTGATTAAGAGTGAGTTAACCTTAAAACCTAATGTGCTAGAAAGTGAGGCATGGATTCATATGGAAATATTAGGGTCAGTGGTAAAATATGAAAAAAATGCTCTAGAAAGCTTTGAAGGAGGCAAATAGGATTTGAGATTATACTTGTACAGAGAAATTTGACTTTGGCCCTAGAATTGAATCTTACCTCAGCCATATTAAACTGCTTTTTGCTGCTGATGACCAGTTTGAAGATCATGGCCTTTAACTCATAGTCACACTTGTAAATATGATGCTTATTTCCACATAGTGGGGTTTTCCCACTGTACAAAGGGAGATAGAATCAACCTGTGCATAACTTAAGTGTAGCCTAACATTACATTTTAAGGCTAAAAGAATGAAGAGAAGAAAATGTTGATGGTAATCTAACGAGCTAGATATGATCACAAAGGGTGTCATTATGCAGAAATTAATTTGATCTGCTAGGTACCATTTCTAGTAAGCAAGCATGAATTAAAATTAGAAATAAAAGTAAAAATAGAAGTTGCATCTTCTCAAAAGATCCATCAGGCTATAGGGAACTGAGCTGGTAGAAAGATTCTAGACTTAGAAATCACTAATAAATAAAAATAACAGAGAAAGGATTAACCAAGATGGCGGAGTAGAAGGACGTGCTCTCACTCCCTCCTGCGAGAGCACCAGAATCACAACTGGCTGCTGGACAATCATTGACAGGAAGACCCTAGACTTCACCAAGGAGGATACCCCACATCCAAGGACAGAGGAGAAGCCACAGTGAGACGGTAGGAGGGGCGCAATCAGAGTAAAATCAAATCCCATAACTGCTGGGTGGGTGACTCACAGACTGGCGAACACTTATACCACAGAAGTCCACCCACTGGAGTGAAGGTTCTGAGCCCCACGTCAGGCTTCCCAACCTGGGGGTCCAGCAACGGGAGGAGGAATTCCTAGAGAATCAGACTTTGAAGCCTAGTGGGAATTGATTGCAGGACTTTGACAGGACTGAGGGAAACAGAGACCCCACTCTTGGAGGGCACACACAAAGTAGTGTGCGCATCGGGACCAAGGGGAAGGAGCAGTGACCCTGGGGGAGACTGAACCAGAACTACCTGCTGGTGTTGGGGGGTCTCCTGCAGAGGCAGGGGGTGGCTCTGTTTCACCGTGGGGACAAGGACTCTGGCAGCGGAGGTTCTGGGAAGTGCTCCTTGGCGTGAGCCCTCCCAGAGTCTGCCATTAACCCCACCAAAGAGCCCAGGTAGGCTCCAGTGTTGGGTTGCCTCAGGCAAAACAACCAACAGGGAGGGAACCCAGCCCCACCCGTCAACAATCAAGTGGATTAAAGTTTTACTGAGCTCTGACCACCACAGCAACAGTCAGCTCTACCCACCACCAGAGCCTCCCATCAAGCCTCTTAGATAGCCCCAACCACCAGAGGGCAGACAGCAGAAGCAAGAAAAACTACAATCCTGCAGCCTGTGGACCAAAAACCACAGTTACAGAAAGATAGACAAGATGAAAAGGCAGAGGGCTATGTACCAGATGAAGGAACAAGATAAAACCCCAGAAAAACAACTAAATGAAGTGGAGATAGGCAACCTTCCAGAAAAAGAATTCAGAATAATGATAGTGAAGATGATCCAGGACCTCGGAATAAGAATGGAGGCAAAGATTGAGAAGATGCAAGAAATGATTAACAAAGACCTAGAAGAATTAAAGAACAAAAAAACAGAGATGACCAATACAATAACTGAAATGAAAACTACACTAGAAGGAATCAATAGCAGAATAACTGAGGCAGAAGAACGGATAAGTGACCTGGAAGACAGAATGGTGGAATTCACTGCTGAGGAACAGACTAAAGAAAAAAGAATGAAAAGAAATGAAGACAGCCTAAGAGACCTCTGGGACAACATTAAACGCAACAACATTCGCATTATAGGGGTCCCAGAAGGAGAAGAGAGAGAGAAAGGACCAGAGAAAATATCTGAAGAGATTATAGTCGAAAACTTCCCTAACATGGGAAAGGAAATAGCCACCCAAGTCCAGGAAGCACAGAGAGTCCCATACAGGATAAACCCAAGGAGAAACACGCCGAGACACGTAGTAATCAAAGTGGCAAAAATTAAAGGCAAAGAAAAATTATTGAAAGCAGCAAGGGAAAAACGACAAATAACATACAAGGGAACTCCCATAAGGTTAAAAGCTGATTTCTCAGCAGAAACTCTGCAAGCCAGAAGGGAGTGGCATGATATACTTAAAGTGATGAAAGGGAAGAACCTACAACCAAGATTACTCTACCCGGCAAGGATCTCATTTAGATTTGATGGAGAAATCAAAAGCTTTAGAGACAAGCAAAAGCTAAGAGAATTCAGCACCACCAAACCAGCTCTACAACAAATGCTAAAGGAACTTCTCTTAGTGGGAAACACAAGAGAAGAAAAGGACCTACAAAAACAAACCCAAAACAATTAAGAAAATGGTCATAGGAACATACATATCGATAATTACCTTAAATGTGAATGGATTAAATGCCCCAACCAAAAGACATAGACTGGCTGAATGGATACAAAAACAAGACCCATATATATGCTGTCTACAAGAGACCCACTTTAGACCTAGGGACACATACAGACTGAAAGTGGGGGATGGAAAAAGATATTCCATGCAAATGGAAATCAAAAGAAAGCTGGAGTAGCTATACTCATATCAGTAAAATAGACTTTAAAATAAAGAATGTTACAAGAGACAAGGAAGGACACTACATAATGATCAAGGGATCAATCCAAGAAGAAGATATAACAATTATAAATATATATGCCCCCAACATAGGAGCACCTCAATACATAAGGCAACTGCTAACAGCTATGAAAGAAGAAATTGACAGTAACACAATAATAGTGGGGGACTTTAACACCTCACTTACACCAATGGACAGATCATCCAAAATGAAAATAAATAAGGAAACAGAAGCTTTAAATGACACAACAGACCAGATAGATTTAGTTGATATATATAGGACATTCCATCCAAAAACAGCAGATTACACGTTCTTCTCAAGTGCACACGGAACATTCTCCAGGATAGATCACATCTTGGGTCACAAATCAAGCCTCAGTAAATTTAAGAAAACTGAAATCATATCAAGCATCTTTTCTGACCACAACGCTATGAGATTAGAAATGAATTACAGGGAAAACAACGTAAAACAGACAAACACATGGAGGCTAAACAATACTTTACCAAATAACCAAGAGATCACTGAAGAAATCAGAGAGGAAATCAAAAAATACCTAGAGACAAATGACAATGAAAACACGACGACCCAAAACCTATGGGATGCAGCGAAAGCAGTTCTAAGAGGGAAGTTTATAGCTATACAAGCCTACCTAAAGAAACAAGAAAAATCTCAAGTAAACAATCTAACCTTACACCTAAAGAAACTAGAGAAAGAAGAACAAACAAAACCCAAAGTTAGCAGAAGGAAAGAAATCATAAAGATCAGAGCAGAAATAAATGAAATAGAAACAAAGAAAACAATAGCAAAGATCAATAAAACTAAAAGCTGCTTCTTTGAGAAGATAAACAAAATTGATAAGCCACTACCCAGACTCATCAAGAAAAATAGGGAGAGGACTCAAATCAATAAAATCAGAAATGAAAAAGGAGAAGTTACAACAGACACCGCAGAAATACAAAGCATCCTAAGAGACTACTACAAGCAACTCTATGCCAATAAAATGGACAACCTGGAAGAAATGGACAAATTTTTAGAAAGGTATAACCTTCCAAGACTGAACCAGGAAGAAACAGAAAATATGAACAGACCAATCACAAGTAATGAAATTGAAACTGTGATTAAAAATCTTCCAACAAACAAAAGTCCAGGACCAGATGGCTTCACAGGGGAATTCTATCAAACATTTAGAGAAGAGCTAACACCTATCCTTCTCAAACTCTTCCAAAAAATTGCAGAGGAAGGAACACTCCCAAACTCGTTCTATGAGGCCACCATCACCCTGATACCAAAACCAGACAAAGACACTACAAAAAAAGAAAATTACAGACCAATATCACTGATGAATATAGATGCAAAAATCCTCGAGAAAATACTAGCAAACAGAATCGAACAACCCATTAAAAGGATCATACACCACGATCAAGTGAGATTTATCCCAGGGATGCAAGGATTCTTCAATATATGCAAATCAATCAATGTGATACACCATATTAACAAACTGAAGAATAAAAACCATATGATCATCTCAATAGATGCAGAAAAAGCTTTTGACAAAATTCAACACCCATTTATGATAAAAACTCTCCAGAAAGTGGGCATAGAGGGAACCTACCTCAACATAATAAAGGCCATATACGACAAACCCACAGCAAACATCATTCTCAATGGTGAACAACTGAAAGCATTTCCTCTAAGATCAGGAACGAGACAAGGATGTCCACTCTCACCACTATTATTCAACATAGTTCTGGAAGTCCTAGCCACGGCAATCAGAGAAGAAAAAGAAATAAAAGGAATACAAATTGGAAAAGAAGATGTAAAACTGTCACTGTTTGCGGATGACATGATACTATACATAGAGAATCCTAAAACTGCCACCAGAAAACTGCTAGAGCTCATTAATGAATATGGTAAAGTTGCAGGATACAAAATGAATGCACAGAAATCTCTTGCATTCCTACACACTAATGATGAAAAATCTGAAAGAGAAATTATGGAAACACTCCCATTTACCATTGCAACAAAAAGAATAAAATACCTAGGAATAAACCTACCTAGGGAGACAAAAGACCTGTATGCAGAAAACTATAAGACACTGATGAAAGAAATTAAAGATGATACCAACAGATGGAGAGATATACCATGTTCTTGGATTGGAAGAATCAACATTGTGAAAATGACTCTACTACCCAAAGCAATCTACAGATTCAATGCAATCCCTATCAAATTACCAATGGCAGTTTTTACGGAGCTAGAACAAATCATCTTAAAATTTGTATGGAGACACAAAAGACCCCGAATAGCCAAAGCAGTCTTGAGGGAAAAAAACGGAGCTGGAGGAATCAGACTCCCTGACTTCAGACTATACTGCAAAGCTACAGTAATCAAGACAATATGGTACTGGCACAAAAACAGAAACATAGATCAATGGAACAAGATAGAAAGCCCAGAGATTAACCCACGCACCTATGGTCAACTAATCTATGATAAAGGAGGCAAAGATATACAATGGAGAAGAGACAGTCTCTTCAATAAGTGGTGCTGGGAAAACTGGACCGCTACATGTAAAAGAATGAAATTAGAATACTCCCTAACACCATACACAAAAATAAACTCAAAATGGATTCGAGACCTATATATAAGACTGGACACTATAAAACTCTTAGAGGAAAACATAGGAAGAACACTCTTTGACATAAATCACAGCAAGATCTTTTTTGATCCACCTCCTAGAGTAATGGAAATAAAAACAAAAATAAACAAATGGGACCTAATGAAACTTCAAAGCTTTTGCACAGCAAAGGAAACCATAAACAAGATGAAAAGACAGCCCTCAGAATGGGAGAAAATATTTGCAAACGAATCAACGGACAAAGGATTAATCTCCAAAATATATAAACAGCTCATGCAGCTCAATATTAAGGAAACAAACAACCCAATCCAAAAATGGGCAGAAGACCTAAATAGACATTTCTCCAAAGAAGACATACAGATGACCAAGAAGCACATGAAGAGATGCTCAACATCACTAATTATTAGAGAAATGCAAATCAAAACTACAATGAGGTATCACCTCACACCAGTTAGAATGGGCATCATCAGAAAATCTACAAACAACAAATGCTGGAGAGGGTGTGGAGAAAAGGGAACCCTCTTGCACTGTTGGTGGGAATGTAAATTGATACAGCCACTATGGAGAACAATATGGAGGTTCCTTAAAAAACTAAAAATAGAATTACCATATGACCCAGCAATCCCACTACTGGGCATATACCCTGAGAAAACTGTAATTCAAAAAGACACATGCACCCGAATGTTCTTTGCAGCACTATTTACAATAGCCAGGTCATGGAAGCAACCTAAATGCCCATCAACAGACGAATGGATAAAGAAGTTGTGGTACATATATACAATGGAATATTACTCAGCCATAAAAAGGAACGAAATTGAGTCATTTGTTGAGAAGTGGATGGATCTAGAGACTGTCATACAGAGTGAAGTAAGTCAGAAAGAGTAAAACAAATATCGTATATTAATGCATGTATGTGGAACCTAGAAAAATGGTACAGATGAGCCGGTTTGCAGGGCAGAAGTTGAGACACAGATGTAGAGAATGGACATATGGACACCAAGGGGGGAAAACTGAGGTGGGGTGGGGATGGTGGTGTGCTGAATTGGGCGATTGGGATTGACATGTATACACTGATGTGTATAAAATTGATGCCTAATAAGAACATGCAGTATAAAAAAACAAACAAAACAACTAATACTAAACTTTCATTGTGTTATTTGTATGGAAATATGTTAATACAAATGTTTCAGACATTACATGAAATTTCTAAAATTCTTATATTTGTATTTGTATGGAAATATGTATGGAAATATGTTAATATAAATGTTTCAGACATTAAAAAAAAACAAAAAAAACCAAAACAAACAAACAAAAAAATAACAGGTTTGGGTTTCTAACAAGATGTAAGATACAAGACTGAACATTTTAACGTGCTTAATTCATTTAGCCAATAACAACTCTACAAGGTAGGTGCAATCATTAATTATCCTCATTTATAAAAGGTCTGAGGCACTTATTAGAGTTAAGAAACGTGACTGAAGTCTCACAGCTAGTAAGTATTTGTGGTAGGATCAGAATCCAGACGGTATAACACTTAACTACTGTCATCATAATTTATTGAAAATTCAAAAATTTGGGATAAGGGTTTCTCAGTGGTTCATCTTGGGAATGCATTCAAGTGTTCGAATCTAACAATAAAAATGATTTAAATCATCCAAAAATATATTTTTTTAACAAGTCCCAAAGGAATACATAAATAAAGAGATGCTAATTTTATAAGTGAGAACTGATAGCCGCTGGTGTGGCTGTTGTCATTTAGTTATACCTGGAATGAAATTTGACATCATATTTGAACACTTATATACTTCATCTACTTCATCAGACCCTCATTCTGAGAACTGAAATTATTTTCCAAATTTGAGGCTCAGAGAGATCAAGATCAAGTTACTTACTCAAGGTCGCACCACTGATTAATGACCGAACCTGTCAGCCTGCTTCCAAAAATCATGTTCTCTACTACTGCATATTATGTCACTCCTCTTAACCCATTCTAGGAGAATATTATTAATAAATGGTGATGTAGGAAACATATACATTTTAATACGCTCAAAGAATATATATAAGTGTAAGAAGGTGAACATGTGTTTCATCTTAGTAAATTGTATCAAACCTTGCCTTATTTCAAATAAAAAACGATTTTGCTTGTGTTAACCTAGCACTGAACAGTACAGAAGATAATACTCAGATGTTAAGTAAAATGTTATGTGTTAACTGTTAACAATTATATTATCCTTTTAAATTATTAGATAGCACATTGTAGACTCAGTAATTATTAAGGTCTTTGTCAAAACAAGGGTTTTCTTAGAAATATATGGAGCTTATTTTAATGTATGTTTTCACTTAATGTTATTGAAGTGAAAAAAATTTGGAGAATTTGTTTTCAGAATGTATAAAAATAGCTAATGATGCTTTACTTAAAAAAGTACAGGGATTGGGGCTTCCCTGGTGGCGCAGTGGTTGAGAATCTGCCTGCCAATGCAGGGGAAATGGGTTCGAGCCCTGGTCTGGGAAGATCCCATATGCCACGGAGCAACTGGGCCCGTGAGCCACAATTACTGAGCCTGCGTGTCTGGAGCCTGGGCTCCGCAGCAGGAGAGGCCGCGATAGTGAGAGGCCCGCGCACCGCGATGAAGAGTGGCCCTCGCTCGCCACAACTAGAGAAAGCCCTCGCACAGAAACGAAGAACCAACACAGCCATAAATAAAAATAAAAATAAAAAAAAGTACAGGGATTGATATTAGGCTATCAAAGATAGAAATTATAGAATAATCTAGAAAATGGAGAATAACAAGTTTACAAATTGTTTTCAAGTTTCTATACATATCATTTACACGTTTTGCTCTTCTTAGATAGAGCCTCATATATATATATGTAAACAATTCAGTACTTAAATGCAGCCCTCCATTTCATCTTAGCCTTTTCTCAACACAAATGTGTGGGGAAAATCTATTTTCATATTTCAAATTGAATAAGAGCTCATTTTTATACATGCCTCAGAACTTTCTCTGAATCTAATTCAAATACTGTCTCTTGGTAGGGGAGGATTAGAGAACAGTCTTTGCCTAAGCCACAAACTCTTTTGCAACTTAAACCCTCAAATTTAACAAAGTCAGAGAGTTTTCTAAGAAAACTAATCAGTTACTTGGAAAAGAGTGAGCTCATAAACCACTCAGTCATATTAAATTGAGGTAGGCATTTGGCAAAAAATGGCACCTTGGTGTGATGATGAGAAATGCTGACTAATTTGGTATACCATTCTGAGCCCTGGGTACCATGTACTGTGTGCTGTATGTTTATAACATTTATTACTTTTTCATTATGAAGACTAGATGATAATTATCTTTAATATATTTTAGTATATTACATAAAATTATAATTACTTATAACATGTAATATATTCTATTATATAAAATATATAATTACATATATGGTTTTATATAACTCTAAAGATAAAAATGAAAATTACTGTATTCCCACCACCTCCTGGCATTATTCTTTTTAGTTTTGTGTATGAATAAACTTTTCTTAATTATCAGTTACTTTTAAATGCACACATAAATTTATATTAAGCTTTTAAAATACTTGTTAGTAATGCTAATTTTTTCATGTGTTTAAGTACTCTTAAAAAGCATGATATTTAATGCCATCATAATATTCTAGAAGATATTTCATCATTTCTTTATTGTTAGATTTTTTTTTCAACATTTTTATTGGAGTATAGTTGCTCTACAATGGTGTGTTAGCTTCTGCTGTATAACAAAGTGAATCAGCCATACGTATACACATATCCCCATATCCCCTCCCTCTTGGATATTTTTTGTATCCAAGAATCTTACTATAAGTACTGCTGTAACAGATAATCATGTATGTACATATTTGTGTGAAATTCTGATTATTTTTTAAGATATACCGTTAGAATAGTCTTGCATTTTTAATTATATGTTTCACCTATAAGAACATTTAATATTATTTATTTTTTAATAAAAATTATTTTATTGATATTTAAAGGAAATTTAATACTTTGATTCAACTCAAAATGGATATACATTTTTCCAATTAAATTAAAAAAATTATATTTCACATTATAAAAATGTTGAGGTAGGGAGTGTTTATGATGAAAACCAATATTACCTATTATAATAGCCAACCCCCTTTCCACCCCAAGTTTAATAATTTTAATCACTTCTGGTTTTAATTACTTTAAGCATTAGAGAAATATAATGGTTGCATCTAACATACTAAAATAATATACTTATTCAATTAATTTTTTTAAATCTATGAAAGTCAGGCATCAGATTTTGTAATTTGTTATGAGATGATGATTCAGTTTGCTTATATTCTCCTGGTCTCCCTTTCACATGCTTACTCTGCTTTTGGTAGTTCATTGTTATTTTTTCTTCTTTGAACAATTATGGAGATAAATAATGCATTTAAGTCTCTATTTCTTGTTCCATCCATTTTACCTGGTGCCTTGACATCTCTTTATACAAGATGAAGAGACATGCCTCTTAAATTGCCTTCCACAATTTTATCTTTAGTCACTTGTACTTTTAATTGTACATTTGTACTTTTAATTCACACTTTCTCTGTGCTTTCTCTAGATTGTTGCTAAAAATTGAAAATTGAATTAATAACATTTATACTATTGTGAGTAGATAAAGAGATGGATACATGAGGAAAAAAGTGTAACAAACATATAAAAGGTTGTCTAATGTCTGACACATAGATGTTCCAGATAGGGATGAGAGATGGAGAGATTGGCTGGGTCACTCAATGTCCGGCAAAATATACAATAAAGAAGACCGAATCTAAGAATTTCAAAATAAGAGGGAAAAGTAACCTATAAAGGGATGAAAATCAGACCGATACCAAATTTCTTGTAAACAAAACAAGATGCTTAAAGACAATGGAATGACCTGTCTGATTTCCTGTAGGACAAAGAAAAAGAAAAAAGGTGATTTTCAACATAGAAATGCATTTCCAATTAATGTTAGGGTCAAATATAGTTGTTTTCAGCCATGTAAGTACTCAGAAATTTTTACTTACTATGCATCTATTCTTATACAGTTATTTAAGGATATGCTCCAAAAACAAGGGAATTAAACTAGTAAATAGAGAACAAAGTGAATAAACTAAGTTGAACAATTAATTCCCAGAGAACCTAAACATTTATCATTCTGTGAATTTCCTTCATTACTCTCAGCATTTGGATTAAACTTTTCCTTGATTGCATTTTAGAATCAAAGAATCCGTTAATCCAAATAATGAGTAATTGATCCAGATTGGATCTAGAGGACAGAGGGCTCCAACAGGGGAGAAAAATGAGGGAAAAGAAATCTAAATGTTTCGACAGTCTTATTGAGAATATGGAATCGGCACTACAGTTCAAGGAATAATGACACACTCATATTTAATGGAAGAATCTAAAGGATATTAATACCAGTGAACACTCCTGGGTGATAAGGAAGTGGGAAATTACTTAAGAATGAAATTCAAATGATCAAGAGATGCGTCAATAGACTGATTAGGAATAGAGTAGCTACCATAACAAGGACCAGAGTCAGCACTGTTTTAAGTTATATATAGACAAAATATCCACGTGAATTTTGATTAACAACAGAAATTGAAAACCATTAATTCTGACAATGTAATAATTTTGTGATAAAAGTTTGCTGGCAAGAAGAATAAAAATATTGTGCAATCATGATGTAGCTATGTTCTCTTGACAGATCTCCCCTCTAGGTAGAAATACAAAGAGTTCTGGTTATGAGACAGGTACTGTCCACCTGTCAAGTTGACTGGTCAGTGGAACTTGTCTTCTTTAGGGAAAGAGTATAGAGAGAAGCCTATTAGGATGGGCAGCCTCCAAGAGAACACATTGATACAGGCCTTAAGAAATCTTAATTCCTCTCAATTTGTTTAATTTCTATAGAGAAACAACCACAGTTTGCTTTTGTTTTTGTTTTGTTTTTGTCTGGGTGCAAAACAAAGTCTCTGGTCAACTGGTCAGTCTCCTTATCTGGTGGTGGAAGGATGTGTATTGGTATAGGTGTTCCACACATATTTTAAGCAATCCTTATACTCTTGGCCTCCCTTCCATGCATAATCTTACATTTGCCTCTCCAGGAGTCTGCCAGAAGAATGAGCCTCTCCTCTCATGTCCAACTCCACAGAGATCCTTCACTGGGGCTTCCTTTCTCTGATTCATCAACATGCTTAACATGCTTCCATGTACTGTCTGTCTTCCAAAAGGCTAAAAGCTTTCACATACTAATAAATTTTTCCTTTTTCTCTACACAATTTTTTTTATTTAGTCTTCTTTGTAAAACTTAACTCTCACTGTTAATTGTTTCTCAGGAGGGAAGAACAGTGAAAACCTATGCTCAGCTATCCTCAAGTACAAGTCCCAGCAAATATTAATTTCGACGGTTATATGTTGTGTATGCAGTGGTGTGAAATGGAGAATTAAAACTTTCAAATTGTTCACATGGCAATCCTGGATAAAGCCCAAGGGATCTGGTAATATTTTCATCAGCTTAAATAAAGAACAAATATGTAGTATGTTAGGCCTTTTTCTCTGTTTTCCTTTTTTTTTTTCACTTTACAACATTTACATTATTCTGTATGTATATACAACTACTATGGGAAAAATGCATTAATTCAGAAAATATTTATTAAACATCTACTAAGTACCAGGCACAATTCTAGGCTCCTGAGATAAAAGAGTGAACAAAATACAAAAAACCCTCCCTTTCTTTCCATCTAGTAAAGGAGACAGACAATAAGGTGAGTATAAAAAGTATATGTTATGATGAATACTAAAAATATAAAATATTTTTAATTAAAAAAATATTTTTAATTAAATATAAAATATTTTTAATTGGTACAGCCACTATGGAAAACCCACACTGTTCTCCATAGTGGCTGTATCAATTTACATTCCCACAAACAGTGTAGGAGGGTTCCCTTTCTCCACAACCTTTCCAGTACTTGTTACTGCCTGTCTTTTTGACAATTTGCCAATAGCCATTCTAACAGGCATGAGATGATATTTCATTGTGGTTTTGATTTACATTTCCCAGATAATTAGTGATGCTGAGCTCCTTTTCATGTACCTGTTGGCCATTTGTATAGACATGGAAACAACCTAAGTGTCTGTCAATGGACGAATGGATAGAGAATATATATATATATATATATATATATATATATATATATATATATATATATATAATGGAATATTATTCAGCAATAAAAAAAGATGAAGATACTGCCATTTGTGGTAACATGGAAACTTGAGGGCATTATGCTAAGTGAAATAAGAAAAACAGAGGAAGACAAATACTGTATAATCTCACTTATGTGTGGAATCTAAAAATCTCAAACTCTTAGAGTATAGATTGGATGTTGCCAGGGGCAGGGGTTGAAAAAATGGGTGAAGGTGGTGAAAGGATACAGACTTCCAGTTATAAGATGAATAAATTCTGGGGATCTAATGTGCAACATGATGACTATAGCCCACAATACCATATGTATACTTGAAAATATTCAACACATTTGCACAGTACATTGTGCTAAGCAACTTACCTGGATCATCTAATTCAGCCCTCTGAAGTAGGTATTACTGTATTAACCACATTGTATAGATAAGGAAAGTGAGATATAGAGATTATAAATTGGTTACATAAGAGTTAGAGATGGGATTAAAGTCCAGGCTGCACAGCCTACAGTCGACACTTTAACATGCTATATTTATATTTCCTAATGTTTTATGGAGGACTCAGATCGGGCTTTACAGAAGAGGGGACATTTTAGCTAATTATGAAGTGACAATCTGGAGGATTACAGAAGGACTTCTAGGTAAAGAGAAGGTGAGTTGCAAAGATGCAACATTCAAAATTTCAGTGTGTGTATCATAATTTATAAATGCTTAGAGAGCAATAATGTAGAATTAGAGAGAGGGCTTACAGGAAGCATAGCTTCAGTGGTAGTCAGGAGACTGTCTAATTATACAGAAAACATTTTGCCTTCCCATATCAACCTGTTTTTTCCAGAGGCCTCAAGCTAACCTCCATTAAAGTGAGAGAAAAAGAATAGGCAACAAATAAAAGAAAATGACGTTCCAGTGGCTAAACTATGTCTAAATGCGATCTTTGACTTGAGTCTTTGAACATGGAAATGATTAAAGCAAACTGACCATGAAGTCACCTTAGATTTGAGGAGCTTGTCTTTACAAATAAAACAATTGCCCCCACCCCCTGCCAATTACGTGATTACTTAGTTCCTAAATCAATTCACAGGCCGCCAAACTTATGCTAGCAGAAAAACCATATACAGAAGTTTGCAGTCTACAGTAAAGGCCTGTTCTCAAATGATATTACATGTGACTATGAGAAATAGAAAAATAATAATAATTGCCTGCCCAAAAGCTAAAGCCAGGTCCACAGAGCAGTATTGCCAGATTTAAAAATGCAGATCTCCCAATTTAATCAGAAATTCAAATTCAACTGAGCACCCTGTATTTTATCTGGCAACTCAACCACAGAGGTCAGTGGGGAAAGGGAGTTTATCCCAGAGAGAAAGCCAGCAGCTGCCACATGTATAAATCAAGGTCTATGGCCAGAGCATAAAATATACTCAGTTCCTACCCAAGAATATTTAATAACTGCTATACACAAAGACTCCTGTATATTTGCCTTCCTTCCTTTTAGGATTATGAGTTTTTCTCAGTTTTCATGTTCTGACTCAATCATTATTTACTAAGTATGAGCATAAAGGATGCAACTTGTCTTTTTATTTCTAGATGGGCAATTCATGAAGGGCCATATCCTGACCTAATGAAGCAAATGACACATTCTCCCCAAATCCTAGGCTTTGAGTGATATATAATAACTGATGGAATTTATGGTTGTCTCCATTAGGGATATGGTGTGAGTGGTCTGTAGTGAGAGAAAATGCTTGTGTGCAGTTGATGATCAATGAGGAGTCTCCATTTTACATATATTTACTTAAAAAAAATACTTCTTAATGGGCACATGGGCTCTTAGATAAAGACTTTCTCAGCCTCCTTTACAGATAGGTGACTCTGTGACCTAGCTGTATCCAATGGAATATGTTCAGAAGTTATGTGTGCAATAACCAGATTATGTCCTCTAAAGAAAAGAACCATGTTCTTCTTTCCATTTATCCCCCCCTTTTGACTGGAAGGCCGATTTGAAGGTAGAAGTTGAAACAGTCTTATTGGAACACAAAATAAAAGTAGCATATTGAGAATGTGAGAGCAAGTAGATAGGAGTCCAAGTTTTTGATGATAACGGAGCTGCCTTCCCCTAAATTTTACATATGAAAAAATAAATATCTATCTTGTTGAAACTACTTTTGTTTGGGTACTCTTTAATACAGAAGCTAAAGCAAAAGTTTAATATAGGGAAAAAATATATATGTATATACATACATATTTAGGGGTTGAAATGTTAATACAGAATGTGAGGAATTTGGGATAAACTATAAGACCTGCCATGTATGTACTGATTTGAGGTTTTTACAGGAGATTTGGGTGGTGAGATTTTTGTCAATTTGCATATGATCCTGAAGTACTAAAAAACGAGAAAAAGGTAAACATCAGCCCAATAGCTTACATACAAATTTAAAATGTGGTACAGAGAACTTAGCCAAAAGGAAAACAATTAGAACAAACATATGTTGCAAATATGAAAATGTTAACATTCTGATAATAATTGTTATAGAAATCAGTAAAAAGAAACCCAACATGAGAGCCCAGTAGATACATAGAGTAAGGAACATACTATTTCCCAAGAGAAAGAAGACAAATAAGGGATGGCATGAATAATAATAGTAATAACTGTAATAATATAAAAATAAAAATAAAAATTACTAAAATAACAATCATCCTCTGAGATCAAAATATGTAACTAAACTTTCCTATGCACATTATTTACCAGCATTATGTTGTAATCCTAACAACCCTACGAAATAGATGTGATTATTTCCCATATATCTAATACTGAATTTCAAGACTAGAGTGATCATGTCCAAGGTCACAGAGTTAATATATGACCAAGCCAAGATTCAACCCCACTTCTGTCAGACTCCAGAGCTTATGCTACTTTTTACTCACCGAACTCTAAGAAAAAGAAGCTCATTAATAACTGGAAAAATTCAAATTCATGCAATTTATTAGACTTTAAAATAAATACTACCAATAACACATAACGCTGATAAGGGTGTTACAGGACAGCTACCCTAATTACTCATGGCTATTTTAAATTAGTACCATCAATTTGGGAGAAATTGGCCATAATAAATCTTAAATTATTTTAGTGGCAAGTATTTTGAAGAAGCAGTTCTTTAACAAAAAATGAAAATTAAATAAAATCTTTAAAGATGTTGAATCAATGAAATTTATGCATTAAATAAATTAATCATGATGGGCAACTAAATAGCATCTGTTTAGCAACTTCTCATGCAAGTAAAACAAGTTCACACCAAATAACACTGACAATGAGAAAAAAGAAAACTCTCAGTAACATTAAAAGCTCAGACTGACAAAAATGAATAGTCATATTAAATGTCAAGAAAGAGCGGAGAAAAACCTATTATAATTTGGGGAAAGTTAACTGAGAATTTTATATGCATCTTATTTCCTAATTACATGTGAAATCAATGAAAGGCATTCTTAGCTGTCAAAGGGCTGAAATTATATAATACCAATTTTGCACTGATTTTATGTTTTAAAAATCTCTAAGCGGGTACTCCAATTATAAAATATAAAAGAATGTTTTTCTCTGTTGAAAATGGCACAGAAACGTTTTGACACTCACTTTAGAAGTTTAAAATTATATTATAGTAAAAGGTAATCAAAATAACTGGTTTACAAAAAAAGTCAACTCTTTCTAATTTGAAAATTTTTAAAGTAATCAGCAGAAGATCTATATACAAATATAGAAGGACGACAGATTATCAGGAAAAAACATAAGACAAAGAACACATGACAAAATATTGTTTCAGTAAAAATAATTTTTCTCAAATTTCCCCTGTTCACAAAAACAGCATTTAGTGATAGATTCCACTCTTTTAAATGTATATTAATCCACTCTATTTGCAAATTCGACATTTAATGGCTCTAAGAAGAAACAAGGAGAAAACAGAAGTTAAAATAGTAGTTGACAGGAAAAAAAGGGAAACAACAAAAAAAAAAATCATGAAATTGAAGAAATATTGGGGGGGAGGACTGGTTCTAGGAACACCTCAGATACAAAATCTCAGATGCTCAAGTCCTTTATATAAAATGGCATAGTATTTGCATATAACCTACCTACATCCCCCTTTATACTTTAAATTACTTCTAGATTACCTGTAATACCTAATACAATGTAAATGCAATGTAAATAGTTGTAAATGCAATGTAAATGTTATAAAAATAGTTGCCAATGTGTGGCAAATTCAAGTATGCTTTTTGGAATTTTCCAGAAATTTTTTTCAAATATTTTAAATCTGTGGTTGTTGAGTCTGTGGATGTGGAATCTGCAGATACAGAGAGCCACCTGTATATAGAATGACCACAGAGAAAAACTGCAACTAGTTTGGGAGGGAATGTAGGAGAATATATAAATTGTAAAAAAATGAGCAAAAGGAAATCAAACTTAACAAACATTGAAATTGTGATAGAGAAAATGACAGACATAAATGAGACAAGTAAAATTCAATACATAAATAGTAGAGTCCTTTAAAACTAAAATATGAAAGAAAACTTAAATAACTAAAAGAAAGATGTAAGCCAAGAAATAAGCTTCTGAATTAAAAGAACACCTAAATGTACATGTTGCAAGAGCACAATATACCTCAGGAATTATCAAAACAGAACATAAGCCAATAAAGTTATTAAACTTCAAAAGATAAATAATTGTTTTTGCACGTGTAAAAACACCAAGTTATTTATACAGGGTCTCAGATTTATACAAGGCAACATTCAACACCGGAAAACAGTCAAAATGATACCTATGAAATCATCAAGGAAAGAAACTGAGGCCAACAAGTTTATACACACCCAACTCTTTTTCAAATAAGTCAATAATATTTTACTATGTATAATAACACTGAGAATATTATTACCACATGTCCTTCTTAAATAATCTGTTGGAAGAGATTCACCTAACTGAAAGATGACTGGAAAATGTACAGTTAAAGGATTAGGAGTGAGCCATGAATATGTTTGATGGTAGAACTAAGACCAAAACAAATGTGAGAGCTATATAAAAAAAATAAACTCTTATCATAGAAAAGACATTGACCACCTATTTTGAAAGGCCAAAAGGAAAGTTGGAAGATTGTGTGGCAAGGCTGATTTTCTCATCTTTAATGGTTAAGAATCGAAAGATTTCTTCATAACTGATAAGTCAAGTAATAGAGTAGTAAATATAAAGAGTTACTCTCCAAAAAATAGAGTTTTAAGAAGATAAAGAATTCAAATTATAGTTATGAAATTCTCAGGGTCTCACAAGCCTAAAATCAATGTATTGGCTGGGGCTACAATTTTATCTGAGACTCAAGGTCCTCATTCAAACTCACTGGTGTTGGCAGATTTCATTTCCTTATGGAATATGACCAAGGGTTCTATTCTCTTTCTGGTTGTCAGCTCTCAATTTCTAGAAGCCACCCAGATTTCCTTGCCATGTGGCTTTCATAGGCAGTTCACAATATGGCAATTCACTTCTTCCAGGCCAGCAGGGGAGTGTCACCTGATTAGGCGGGGCCCACCCAGGATGTTCTCTCTTTTAATTAACTCAAAGTCAAACTGATCAGGAATCTTAATTACATCTGCAAACCATCACCCTATAATATAAAATGATCATATGAATGATATTCAATCATATTCACATATTCTGCCCACCCTCAAGGAGAGGGGAATATATAAGGGACTAGGTCACTGTAAGTCATTTTAGAATTCCACTTATCACAAAAGTATTTTAATTGAAAAAACTCAAATTTATTTTCTATATTTCTAAGTATATATGTAAGACATCTTTCACAACAATCCAATAACACTGAAGGATTTTTTTTTTACTATATACTCTTTTACACATGAATGTATATTCTAGTAAAATTAAAGAAATGGTGTTAAATAAATTGCTTATTAAGTGAATTTGAAATAGTAGTTTCAACCACTGTTTCAGCGCTCCCAGAGAGAGACAGCTTATAATTTGAATTTGTTTTGAACATATCATGTATTTCAGTTTTTGAACTTAACATCATTGATAATCATGACTAAGTTTGCCTCAAGTTAATTCTGAATTCCCTACCTACTCATATCCCCATCACAAGTCCCAATTTATTGGAATGATAAACAACAATAGACACAGATTTAATAGAAACCATATGATTCATATAGAGAAGTTAAAGATGTTTTGTGAAGTGGGAGTTGGGACCATATTAAATTAATTTTATACACTAAAGTTGGAATATACCTCTAGAATAATTGTTTAATGCAATTATTAATAAATAACCATTAATTTTGTTGCCTGTGCATATTTTCCTGAGGTGATTGGTAATTTGATTCATCTTGTATATTGATCTTTTCTTTTCCTCAGTTATCCCTATAGTTACAGACACATACACTCTTCAGTTCTTTCTACTTAATAGTTCTCTACTGAATCGTAACTAAAGGAGGATCTGTATCTTTGTTACAAATAATGTTACAAGGTCCCTTGGCAATATATTTGTATAAAAAAAGGGATTTCATTAGAGAGCATATTTAACTAAATGGTAATTTTCTATCTATCCACATTGTTGAATATCTAATTATTATTTGTTTAACCATTTATTGCTTTTTTCATAATGGTTAGTATCAAAGAGTTTAATGCTGAGAGGGACTTTAACATCGTTTGATATATGCTTTTCTCTAGGGAGAAATTTTCTACAAAGCACTCCTGACCAAGCACCATTTAATTTAATTTAATTCCATCAGTGATGGATAAAACATAATTCTCAATGCAGCATTTCTATCACTGAACTCCTACAATTATTCAAAAATTATTTCCCATCTTAGTTTAAATCTTGCACATTGTATCTGGCTCAACCTTCTGGAGGAAGAAAAATGCATATGCTACACTCAGTCCTAATGTTCAAAAACAATTTTCACTCCCAAGGCTCATTTTCTCAGGGTTTACTCCTTTTGGTTCTTTCAAACACTCAGTTGTCTCATTCCCTGTCAGCTCACTTTGTCCCAGTAAGGGGCAGGAAAAACAATCAAGCTTAAAGCCTGTGAAATTGGTAGCATCAAAGCCAACTGATAAAAGCCATCATGAGAATGAGCACCCCTATTTCTAAGCAAAGGATATTTTTATGCAGTGATTCCAATCAGTAGGATTTGGGCTCATTGAGCACTTGACGTATTGACACTATTCTTAAATGAGAAACATTCTTGAAGTGTACCTAACAAGTTAACCCACAAGAAAGTCCTCCACAGTTCCTTTTATAGACACATTAGTGTCCCTTTTGATCACTTGCTTTCTCCAGTGCACAAGAGGCTCTTAATCATCTCCTAGCCCTTTCCTTGAGTTGTTGCGAGTTGAAGTACATTGGCTTACTCACCCGTTAGTAATAGGCAGCCTTGTTCTCTGTATTTTGACAGCTTTTCTCAATACCATGTGGATTGTGATAAATATTACTTAATGAATGTCATAATATTTTATATTAATTAATTAAGCATATTGCATTAATACACATAAACATTTTCCTTACAATATCTTTCACCTTATACAATTTATACATTTAAAATGTAACCAAACTATAAAATAAATATTTAATTTACTATAAATTAAATATTTATTATAATAAATTTCATCTAAACCAGTACTACCAATTTAGAACCCTCAATATTAGTTTTGGATTCAAATACTGGGTTCACCGCCAT
The DNA here is from genome assembly GCF_965194825.1 of Balaenoptera physalus. NCBI lineage: Eukaryota > Metazoa > Chordata > Mammalia > Artiodactyla > Balaenopteridae > Balaenoptera > Balaenoptera physalus. Next base: position 66,706,824 of record NC_138893.1, on the reverse strand, counting down.
CAGTAAGATGGCCATGCAGAAATTAATTCTATAAAATGTTGATTAAGAATATGCACCATTTGTGTTAATATGAAGATTAAAGATAGCATGAGTAAAAATGCCTAATATAGTACCTTGACTGAGGTTGAGTATTCAATATATGATAGTTATCTGCATGTTCCTGTTTGTCACCAAATGTCCTCCTCTTCTTTCTCTTCCTCTTCTTCTTCTTTGTCATCTTCCGCTGTTTCTACTTGTTAAACAAAATTTTCACTGTCCAATTTTAAATTATTTTAGTTTTCTTAAATATGAATGTAGTTCTTTGATTTTTGTCTGTTCAAATTCATTTTGTGTTTGACCATCTATTTTAAAGTAGTGATGTCATACTGAAGTGTTAATTATATTTAACAAAATGTGAATTTTTCAATTTTGAGTTACTCATAGATTTGATAGGCATGTTTTTGCGTTTTCATCAAAGTCAGTCATAAAGGTGTTGACTATTCTATCACTATTGACAGAATGCAATATCTCTCAGAGCTCACATCTTTCCTAATGCTACTTAAATGGCACTAAATGTCTGTCACATATGTCCCCTAAGTATCCTGTTATTATCATTTTGGTGCTATTTATTATTCTGCATTGTACTTGCTGATTTAATTGACTATTTTCTCCAAAAAGGGAGTATGAACCTTGAAGTCAAAGAACACATCTTGTTCACAATTCTATCCCCTTTGTCTAGCTCACACAAAGTAGGCTATCAACATAATCATTTTTTATTCCTATTTTACTCTTTTCAAATTGATGTTGATCCACTAATCAACATTTTTAATCAGAAAATAATTTCCCATTTGATACCAAAATTATCCAAAGTTTGCATACCTCACTGTTTTGCTTTATGTTCAACATATCAAAGTACAAAAAGGTATTATTTTCCATTTTCGTCATTACTGGACTTCTGGAAATAATCCCATAGCTACTAATACTGATGCTCCTGACTCCTTGCTTGTCTGGTTCTTTAAGGCAGCTAGGTTATAATCTCTGTTTATTTAACTATCTAGTGTAGCATTCAAAATAAAGACAGAATTCATAGTCTAGAAATAATGAAATATAGGAAACAGTAAATTTTAGAAAGCATCTTATTTGTGATTTCAAAACAGGCTGAAGAGAAGGGATGATAAGGAACTGAGTAAAAAAATAAAGTAATATAAAACCCATTAACGTAACTAAATCAGGCAATTTCATTCGGAAGAAAATGGGATAATGATCAGTACAGAAAATATATTGAAAAGAATAGAGGATAATCTAAAAAAGCTCTATAATGTTTAACAGGAAGTAATAAAGATATAAAAATGAGGAGACTGAAAATCATGGATATAGACAATAGAAAAGAGACCCCTATCTCCAGATAAGTTCTATATATGAAAATGGAACAAGAGCAATAATCAAAGATGCAAGAGAATAAAATATTATGACTAGAAGAAAATAAATTCCAAATCAGAGTTCAATCCAAAATTAATTCTACATGGAGTAACAAATGAATGTTAGAACACCTTAAAATCAAAAAGAAAATAAGCATAATAGTTTTCAGCTTTCTACATGGGAAACAATTTTCTAAGTATAAAAGAAACATAAGAATTTTTTTTTTAAATAGTAGGTAAAACCAGATATAGTATCATGTGAAACAGAGTATTAACATTAATGATTACCACTCAGTAAATTAATTATAATCAACTGGTGAGCTCTATGTAGTCTTTAATCCTCTCATTAATGCCAATTAAGAATCCTAATGCCCTTTCTTACTTTGAGAACTCTTTAATGGCTGACCATTCTGAGTGCTTTATATATTTTCTCTAAATTCTACTTAAAATATGAACTTTTGTTCATTAGTTAATTTCTCTCTTCTTTTATGCTGTTATAGGAAAAACAGAATAAGCCTTATGGCATCATCAACATTGTGCTCAGAAATAGCTCAGTGAACAAATTTATTAGGTACTTTTCTTACTTTCTACATCACAAGTGACAACGCCCTCCACTACTTAATGAGTCCCCTTTTCCACTAAATTCAATAGTCATTTCCCACTTTCCTCAACCCCTTACAAATAGCTTCCATAAGGTCCAATATGCTTCCAGCAATATCTGGTCCAACAATCAGCACTACATATTTTAAGTTTTGTTTTGGCAGCAAGTTGCTTCCGGCACCAAATTCTGTTCTATTTATTAGTGCAAAACAAATCACCCCGAAGTTTAGCATCATAAGGCAATAAGTATTTTATTATGCTCAAGGCTCTGTGGCTCAAGAATTTAGACAGAGCACAGAGGGGATGTCTTGTCTCTGCTCCATGATGTCTGGAGACTCAGCTGAAAAGATTCAACCAGCGCAGAGCAGGTTGACCAGCTTAGGGCTGGGATCATATGTTAGCTTCTTCACTTACATGTAAGGCATCTGTGCTGAAATGACACAAATGTTGGGCTCAGTTGGGACTTGGCCAAAGCACCTATATAAGTAGTCTCTCCTGTATGTGTTTTGGAATTCCACACAGCATGGCAGTATCAGGGCAGTCCAACTTCTTTATGGAGGTTAAAGGCTCTGAGAACCAGTGTTCCAGCAAACAAAGTGGAAACTTCCTGGCATTTTATTATCTACCCTTGGAAAACACAGCATCACTTTTGCCGTACTCTATTTCAGCAGTCACAAACCAGGCCAGATTGAAGAGTAGAGTTATAAATCCCTACCACTGAGGGGCAGGAATATAAAAGAATTTGCAGGCATATTTTAAAATCACCAGACATATAATAATATTAAATTCCCTGATTACTTATATAGTGAAGTACTTTTCATATGTGCACTGCCATTTGGAGTTCTTCTTTTGTAAAATGTCTATTCATGTTTCACCTATTTTTGTTGGTCATCTGCCATTTTGTTATGATTTATTTATTTTAAAATTCAGTCTAACTCCTTACTATCCATTTAGGTCTTACAATATATGTATATTTTAATTTATTTATTCAGACTACTTTGGTTATTTTTATAAAAAGTTTGCTCCACATAAGTTTAGTCAACCATTACTCAAGGCAAGGGTTCCTGCTTTGTTCTTTGGAAGAATTTAGGGTCTTCTTTTTTATAATATTTAATAGTCTGCAATTTCATGAATTTTTTTGTGATGGAAAATTGATGGGCACGTTTATTCTGAACACTCATGCACTTTAGTTTTTGTAATTCTTATGTATTTTTGTTTTGATTTTTCCTTCTATTTGCTCTGTTTTTTAAAATAAAACATTTATTAAGATTACACTGGACCCTTTGAATTGATCTTTCACTCATATTTCTCTTTCTCATGATTTTCAATGGTTTGTCAAAATTATTTTTCAAAAAATCTAATAAAATATATTTTCAGCCATTTATTTTTAATTCTGGAGGATTTCTTCCATGTTTTTTTTTTTTTTTTTTTTCATAATACCCAATTCTTGCTTTATGGATTGAACATATAGTTCAATTGAACATATAGTTCTATTGATACAATTTTTTTCTTCTTTTCAAGGGGCAAAAAAATGTGTTTGACAACTCTGAGTTCAGCATGGGGCTTTTCACTGAGTGAGCTTCGCTACTGATGAGGAATACCAAATGCCAATATTAGAAGCCTTTGTAGTTCTTCTTACCCGCCCCCACCCCAGGCATGCAGAAATTCTAGAGGACAAGTATATATATACATTCTTTCAGATCTATGATATATGGTCATTAAGTTAATCCCAATATTTGCAGCCCCAGGTTTCATTCTTACTCTACTTAGTGTCTGGCTAGTCTGAGCACCAAGAGACTGAGTTTTTGCCACAGTGACTTGCTCTTTCTTGATTATATCCTATTCTTCACATACTCTAGGGTAAGCGTTTCTCTGATCTACTATATTGGTTACCATTATTCTTCTTTCTGCCCATGAGAAATTTATTGAAATCTTGCTTATTGATGCTTGCCTTCCATTCGTTCTCTTCTTAATTGAAGATTTATACAATTTTTATGTCTTTATTCTCATTTTAGTGGAATCTTGGTAGAGAGGCATAGGTATTTATTCAGTCTTCACTCTATACTAGGAAAGTCAAAGTACTTTTTGACTGAGGACCCAAGATCCCCTGGGAAAAACTGGGAAAAGGATAGTCTCTAGTTGCTGCTTTATAAAATCTGGACAACAGAGGTTAGATAAAATATGTGAGTTACATGTTGAAATATAGGATTGGTATGTATAAATTTTTGAGAACAGTGCAGAGTGCTATAGCTTCTTTTCTATTATAATACTTTCAACCCTAGTAATCATATCACATCTATTTATAGAGGCAGTTTTGTTATGAAAGTATTGACTTAATCCTAATCAACTTTTATAGTTGAGATACAATGTAATTTAACAGAAAAGAATTAAGTTTGTACCGGATATATCTTACCTGAATACTTGTGAATTCATTCTGTTAATGGAATCCATGCATGCAACAGAAGCTGAACAATAAATACCTCTGAACTATTTTAGAGCCTACATACCCATGATTAACTGATGGCTAAAATGAGGATCTAAATCCACTGTGTCATTTCTTTACCATGAGAAATAAATGATAGAAGTAAAGCACTGTATTATGTCAACTTGTCACTGAGGTAATAGAAGAGGGCACTGAGCCTGAATAAGTGTGATAGGGGAGGAATGAACTGATTTGGGCTAGTAAGGAGATGTGGTTGTAAGAGAAATTTACGTAATTAGTATGCAGGCAGGTATGGAATGCAAAAAGGGCTCAGATAAAATTAATGGCTTAAAAAATTCTGAGAGCAGAAAAAGCCATTAACCATTATCCTCAAAAACAAAATAAACACATGCTGCAACCTTTCTTATCTTGGTGTGAGGAAACAAATGATGTGCTAGGAATAGCAAAATATAAGAAACCATTTTCTCAACTGATAGAAATGAAATATTTTGATTTACCAAATACTCCTAGAACCTATCATAAAGAAAATAAATTCACTTTCTTCAGAAATAAGCTCTTGGGACCAAATCAATACAATTTCACATCATTGAGTATTTAAAATATGTGGCTTTCCTGAGATTTGACTTTAATCTTGAATGTATCATTGATTGCTACAATGTGATGTGGGCCATAATCCAGGTTTTACAATATACCCTGAAATTTCTGCAAATTCCAGTAGCAGCAAGAATATTTATACACATATAAATAAATTTCAAGAAATCAAAGGAGGGCCATAAAATAAGTAAATACATATAAAATGTTGATTTCAGAGAAAAGAAAGATTACTTTTGCTGAGGGATATCATTAGTCAGAACATTTTAGTTTCAGGCCGGAACAAAACAAATAAAACAAAAACTCAAATGGCCATAAGCTAAAATGTAAAGCATTGATTCTTATAACTGAAGCACATCAGACTACATAATGACGTGGATAAGAGCATATATTCTTGAGTTAGGTTATTTACTAGCTATGTTACTTTGGGTAAGTCACCTAACTACTCTTTACCTCATTTCCTTATATATAAAATTGTATATTAATTGTAATTTCCTCATAGAGTTCTTGTGAATATTATATGCATTAGTCTTATGAAGCACATCTAATAGTGCCTAGCACATTGTATTTGCCATATGAATGTCATTTATTATTAACAGTATTATTATTAAAAATCTAGATTATTATTATTATTAAAAATCTAGATTTAAAGCTAGTTTCAGGTTCAAGTTATTCTAGGTTGTAAGAAAATTCTCGTTATAATTTTGTTCTACTTTCCTTTATATTGTGTACATTTCTTGCAGGCTTTCTTGAAGAAGTGTACCCTAGGCAAGATGGCCACCAGCAGCAGTGAGCTTACATCCTAGTAGTATAGCTACTTCTGCAGAAGAAATAACATTTGTTTCATCCAATAATTTCAACAAAATTTCTGATTAAGTTTCTCACTAGATTAGCATGGAACATGAGCACATTACAAAATAAACCATGGTTAATGGGGTAGTGTCTTCTTTTGGATAGGCCTGAGACATATTCTGACAACTACAAGTGATGACTGGGTCAACCCCTCTCAGATCATGTCAACTAGAAGAGGAAGAAATAGGTAGATCCCCAAAGGACAACTGGAATGCCACTACAGAAGAAAACAAAAACACACTGAGTGTCCTATAACCACAAATATCCGTGTTATAAGAAATCAATGCAGATAAAGAATTAGGTAAGATCATTGAGTTCCTAATAATCATGGAATTTAGTTATGTTTCTCTGCAACAAATTCATTGTGATGCTGTGATGGGGATCAACAAGCTACATTTTCTAGACACATTTGAATGGCATTCCTATTGGATTCCACTATTGGGAGGTACTAGAGAAACACTGGAAGGCAAGGAGCAGTTGTTTGCCCTAGGAACAGTACTTGATTTCAGCTTAACTGCTTTTTTCAGCATCCCCTGAACCAGCATTACAGCACCAATTTAGAAGCAGCAGTTGGAACATATCCTTTACTCAGGGGTGTGAGCCCCAGTTCAGCAAGGCTATTCCTCTGAACTTATAAATTTGGATAGCCCCAACCTCTTCTCTTTGTCCACTTAAGCCTCTGGGGTAGGATACTTGGGGCGGGGGGGGCAGAAGGGAACAGATAGCTACATCTTACTTTCTTTGTTTGCCACAGTGTTATTACTTTTGTTGTCTGTCCCCTATGTAGTTACTTTCTATTTTAATAAGTAGTCTAGTGTTAATAGTATATGTGAAATTAAATTTTTTTGTGATATAGCCATGACCCACCAATAACAGACCTTTTCCTACATATTTGGTAATATATATCTTGCCTGAGTGCCTCCATTTTTGCTGCCCAAATAAGTCTTTTACCTCTATAAAATCCAGTATTGACCTTGTCCCATCATTTCTCCTGATATCCAAGATGAATTCTTTGTCTTTTCCACTTCAGACTATGAAGTCATATAGGTCTGTATAAGATTTCAGTGCCAGGGACTTCCCTGGTGGCGCAGTGGTTAAGAATCCGCCTGCCAATGCAGGGGACATGGGTTCGATCCCTGGTCCGGGAAGATCCCACATGCCGCGGAGCAACTAAGCCCATGCACCACAACAACTGAGCCCACGCTCTAGAGCCCGTGCTCCACAACAAAAAAAGAACATGATTCTGTTAACTCAGAGTAAAAAAAAAAAAGATTTAAGTGCCACAATGTATTCTCTGTGTGAACCTAGGTAATTTATTAATCTATAGATATAAGTTTCTTGAGATACAATTCAGAGATAATAATATTGACCTCACAGGGTTGTTTAGAGGATTAAAAAGAATACAATATGAACATCTAGCATAGAGAATTTCCCTGGGTGTGCATTTAACAATGTCAGTTTATTTTCTCATTCAGTGGGAAAACTGACTGTGTAGCTAAACTAATAAAGTTGGATAACAAAACAAAAATATATAAACAAGAGAAAATATCTTCAGAAATCATTATAAAGTAACACCACAGACATTAAAATAATATCAAGAATCCAGATGAATTGAGTTTTTCTTGACAATAAGGATTGTAAGTTTTCTTTTATGTTGTGGTTAATGCAAGAAGCATCAGTAAGGAGAGTCCCATGGCTAGAAAGGGGTGATATTGAAACTGAGCAGAACCCTACACGGCCTTCCTGTCTCCCCTCTACTCCCCTCCATGTCTCCCCTCTCTTGTTCGTAGAAAAGCTTTGGTCTTCTGAGTTCCAAGTAACAAATTTAATCAGAGAAGTGAGAAAATGCAAAAACAAAGAAAAAGAGTCAAGCAAGGCAAACTAATAATAGTTTAGCCTTAAAACAAAGTCAAGGACTTTTAGTTCCTCTTCAAGGTCTATAGATAATATCTTGAGGCATATCCTTGAGTTGTTTTGCAGATAGTAAATTCCCCACCAGATAGAAGAAGTTAACTGCATGCTGACCACCAGCACATAGACCCCAGACTGGTTGGAGCCAGCAAACTAATAACTGAGATTCCAGAAACATCACCCTGTTACCTCACCATAAACCAATCAGAGAATTGTGCACAAGCTGATCACACACCTTGCAACTCTCTCCCTCACACTGTCTTTTTTTTTTTTTAATAAATTTATTTATTTATTTATTTTTGGCTGCATTGGGTCTTCGCTGCTGTGTGCGGGCTTTCTGTAGTTGCGGTGAGCGGGGGCTACTCTTCGTTTCGGTGCGTGGGCTTATCATTGCGGTGGCGTCTCTTGTTGCGGAGCACAGGCTCTAGGCATGTGGGCTTCAGTAGTTGTGGCTCGCAGGCTCTAGAGCGCAAGCTCAGTAGCTGTGGCGCACGGGCTTAGCTGCTCCGCAGCATGTGGGATCTTCCCTGACCAGGGCTCGAACCCATGTCCCCTGCACTGGCAGGCAGATTCTTAACCACTGTACCACCAGGGAAGCCCCCCTCACACTGTCTTTAAAAACCCTTCCCTGAAAGCCATCAGGGAGTTCAGATCTTTTTGAGCATGGGCTGCTGTTCTGCTAGCTTGGCACCCTGCAGTAAACGTTGTACTTCCCTTCACCGCAGCCAGATGTCAGTAGATTGACTGCTTCGAGTCAGATGAAGGGACCCAAGTTAGGTTAGGAAACCATATTAGTGGTGTTCATGTTTGAACCAATTTGAACTGCTTATAAGAACAAGTAGTACTCACCTCTTCCCAAATCTGCATTCAATGATGTCATGTTCTAAAACTAGACATGCTGGAAGTATTTAACATCCAGAAATTAGGAAGCTAAAAATACGTCATTTTTTCTCAGAGAACCGGTTGTTGAATATTTACTAAAACACCACTAGAAAATTGTCCTTAAAAAATGCTCAGTAAATCTAATATTAATTACTAGAGATGATTTTTTTCTAGAATGGGTTATTCAAAGTACAATGCTAGCTGAAGAAACAATAATCACTAGGTAGCAGTTTAAGTTCTTTAAGTCAGACTGATATCAGGATCCTCTAATGATACAGTAAATACCCACTAATGTCACAGTTTACTATTTGGCAATGTAGCTTATTATATTCTTTTGGACAAGAAGGAGCAACATGGACCAGGTCATGGAATAATTTCATAAATTATTATATGATTGGCAGATATACTCATAAATTACTAATAAATAACAAAGTTTTAACCTGAAAAACTCATTTTTGTCCATGTTCTGGTAATATTTCATCTGTGACTTGATTTGTTCATCTGCCAAACAGATATGTGGAATGACACAGAACTTTGAATACTAGTTAATAGGCTAAATAATAAGACAAAAACCTAAATAAATGCTAGTGAATCACAATTACCAATCAGGTTTTAATAAATGAAATGGAATAGGGAAGATACTTAAATATTATATACTCACTCATAATGTACAATTCAAGGATGAGAATGATGTGTTTCAAAGGCCAGGTGTCACTATAACAAGCAGCGTTTAGCTAGTTAGGCCTTAAACCAAGTGTCAGCAAATTATGGCCTGCAAAGCAAATCCAACCCACAGCCTTACTTTGTAAATAAAGTTTTATTGATGTATGGATATATCCTTTCATTTATGGTCTGTCTACAAGTGCTTTCTCGTTGCAACAGCATAGTTAAATAGTTGCAAAAGAGACAATCTGGCCCACAAAATCTAAAATATTTATTCTCTGCCCCCTTACAGTAAATGTTTATTAGCCCTGCCTGAAACCAAGTTAGCAGAGCGATTTGACTACAAGGAAAATGATGATTTTCTCTTATAAGTTTAGTGTCTGGATAGATAGTAAGAGCTCTGCTTTTCTCTAGTTAGATCACACTAGAAGCATAGTTTTCATGAATATTTTAATAGGAAGAAACTAGAGGGTGTGCAAATACAAGATATCAGATTGATAAAGAGGTTCAGAAGAATATTTCCAAGTGTGGCTGAAAAAAGCTGGAGGTGTTTTTTCCTAAAGAACAGGGGGAAATGGTTTGGTAGGATAATTTTGGCAAATAAATCGCATCAAATTTGGTGGAGTCTATCATGTGGAGAAATGATTTGGTCTAATCTCATGTAATTTAAAATGTAAACCCGGAGATTACAAATTTTATAATAAGGTATATTTTGACTTGAATCAGCAAGAATGTTCAAATATTTAGAACTATCTGAAAATGAAAAAGTTTGGTTCTGCAAAGAGCGAGATTTTCCTCCCAGAGAGCCATGCAGATAGATAGACCAGCTGGCAGGTTATAATTGGGAGATTCACAGACCTGATAATGGTAACATAGCCATATCTGCAGTTGAGCTTGTAGTGGTTCAGATTAAAACAAATATATGTTATACTAAACAAACCACCTAGAAATTGAGAAGAAAATTGGCCTTGGGCTACACATAGATAAAAGTATTCCTAGTTAAATTTTATATGTATATATATATACATTTTGAAGCTATTAATTTTTAAAACATAACCAAAACAGTGATATTCCCTTTTTTTGATAAAGTAATTTTAAAGTAACCTTTTCCTCTCACTACTTGAAGATTTATTTCAGAGTTTTTTTTCAACTCCTCCTAATTTCAGCTCCTCATCTCATATGTGGCTCACCTGATGTATAATCTGCTCATTTGGTGCATAGAAAATATATATAAGGAACTTTTAAGGAATCCTATTTTTAAGTAGTTCTAGGGAAAAGGCCATTGTATCCACATATATGTATAAAATGAAACATAGCCTTAATAACTGTGGATAAATAGCTTCACTGTTTTAATAAAAGAATGTATTGAATTTATGATAAAGCTGAGTTTCTGGGAGTTTCTGAGTACCACCATTTAGGAACAGTATTGTGTCAAAAACAACAAGAAAGCATATTTGACATGATTTATGGATCAGAAAGCCCATTGAGGGAAGTCTCCCAAGTGTGTGAGAAATGGTCAGTTTGTTTTCCTCTTATTGGTATAGAAGAGGAAATAGTTTTCTTGCCTATATCTCCAAGGATGGCACTAAGCCCCACAAAGCAAACACAAAGGAACATCAGACAAACTGCATGGATCTGTCAGTATGTAAAAACACTGTTTTTAAAAATTTGTAATTCATGGGCTAGATGTTTCCTGATAGGTATATTTTTCAGTTCAGGGATTTAAAAAAAAAATTCTGCCATGTACTTTATTTTCATTTTTACTTTAGTCTTTTGGTTTTGTAAGAATGAGCAATCTCTCTATTTCTTTCCTGTAAGTTTGTCTCCAATGCTGACATGAGCACAAAGACCTGATGTGCTGTGTTAGGAAATATTTTGTGTCTTAAGAATAAAAATTTTCATTAGAGTTAGTCAATGTATCACAGATATTATCCTTCCTGGCAAGAGGAACACAGAAGCGCAGACACTGTTGGGCTATGGTTCTCAATGGAAAAATTAAGCTTTTCAAAATGTTTTAGTCATTGCCATGGTGGATGTTTCTTTAAGTCATTTTTACAACCTGCTTTGATGGATTCTAAGAATCTGTATTACATTATTTATTCCTATGGCTTACTGTTAAAATCATATTCATAATATTAACTATCATTCATTGAATACCATGTACCAACATTATGAACCAGAAAGTAATTTATATTTAACCCTCATAACAATCCTGCAAAGTAGAAACTATTATCCCATATTGCAGATGACAAACAGACTCAGAAAGGATATAAATTGCCTATATCACAAAATCAGTAAGTGGTAGAGCCAGAATGCAAACAAGATCTGCCTGGTTACAAAGTCAGTAATTTTTCTTCTATAACATGCCGACATTATAAACCTTTTCGGTTTGAGGTGAAATGCACTCAATATCACATTTTAAAATATACCTATAAAATAAGTGGACATGACTGTGTGGTCATAATTATAAATGAGTCTGCCTTGAAGCCTTTGGATATAAGACAGTGCAGTGACTCATGAGATAGAATCACACATACAAAAGGGACATGTGCCATCTACCTGGGCTCAACGGGGGGCTTTCAAATGGGTTCTGTGTAAAGATCCCTGTGTTACACATATTTGTATTTCTTTAGCTTTTCCTTGATAACTTTTGGTCTGCTTCCGATGATGAAGAGTTTCTTACAAAACTGAACCCTAGATACAGGGTCAGCTTAAGGCAAAATTGTGAGTTGCGAGCTAACAAATGTAGCTAATATTTTAACTAAATGCCCTAGTATTAAACCAAATGCTAACCACTGTATTTTACATGTATTAATTAGTTTAAATACACAATTCTATGCCATAGGTATGATCGTTATCCCAATTTTTTAGATGAAACCAAGGCACAAAAAGTTAAATATCCTACCAAAGGTAATATTGCTTGTGGAGGAGTCAGACTTCATACCTCAGCTGTCCTGACCTAGAGTCTACTTACTTAACCACTATTTTAGACTCTTGTATGTGTATGACATGTTCAATGCTCTTCCAGCCCTTCTGTTGCTTAGTGATGTCACCCTGCTCCTTACTTTTCAAGACTCCTCCTCTTAAATACTATTTCATATTCCAGAACTAATCCTGTTTCCTCTTTTTTCCCTATCACACGAAAGGTGATGCTTGCACAGTAGCTGAGATAAAGGAATCCACACTAAGACATGCTCAATTTGTAAAATTTTCCAGAGTTAAATAGACAGGTTGAGGGGTTTAATTTCTTCTTTTATAAAAGCAATGCTGAATTTTACTTTATTGCATAATAAATATAATTTTGACTTATATTTCAAAACCTAAATCACTAATATTATATCCCATTATGTTTCAGGTTCTCACACACTTAGAACATTAATGTTTTCTATGCCAATTTAGCATTTGGAGGGTGAGGACGTGTCAATGACTAAATTAATGAGCAAATTAGGCCCTATCTGTGTATAGCCAAATTGGAAACCCATAGTTTGCAAGGTCTTTGAAGATTTCGTCAAAACTTCAGTATCTTATTGAGGTCTTACCCTCCATATGGACATAAAACAGTAAAACATAAAAACAAGCATTCAACTGTTTCCCAACATGATGCTCTGTTAATTGGAGGGGTAGAATTTTACGGTGGTATTGACAGGAGGGAAAAAGTAGCTAAGAAATATGTACAAATGGCTAATATATTCATGATACTGTGCCAAATGCAGTGAGAAGTATAAAGACATGCATTTTCAGAGGTTATAGTCAGTTTGGGGATTCAATATATTCATCACGTACACAGAACTAAAATTTACTGAGTACCTGCTGTGTGTGCTGACTGCCAGAAAGTGTGCTAAACATTTTTTTGTGAATTCTCTCACATAAGATTTACCTTATTACTCTGAGATAAGTACTTTTATATTTGACAGATAAGGAAACTGCGGTACAGATGAGGAAACTGAGGTACAGGGGATTAAGCAACTTGTCCAAGAACACACAGCTGCTAAGCAGTACACCTAAGATTCATATCTAAGTCTGAATGAAAAATCTTACTATTAATTACATAAATAAATATATATGTCTAATTCAACAATAGATCCTCTCTTTATCCTATGACTTAATAATGCAAAGAATAATTATAGGACTGATTTTTCAGTTGATTTGAATACAAAAGTGACTGCATGAGACCATAATTCTGGCATTTAAAAAATGATCTTATGACATGGATTAGTAGTATCATCCTTTAAATTGCATATTAATAAATATTTCCTTAATAATAACAATTTATTATGAGTCAGGAAGTATTCTCAGCACATGTTATATCAATTAATCCTTTCAAATAGTTGATGTGGTAAGTAAGTCTACATCCACTTAACAGTTGAATCAGCTAAGCCTCAGAGGATTTGAGTAATGTATCTATATTTACATGGCCAGTGAGTAGAGGGGTTGGGTTTTGATTCCAGGTATCTGACAGCACTGACCTCATGTGTATGCTTACAGAGTCATTCTGGGGGACTGCAAACATATAGTTAGACAATGCAGGAGTTCGAGCAACAACTAGAGTCTTATCATGCTCTGGGATTGAATAAAAGACTTTATGACAATTTGGTAATGTTATAATCTGAAAACCATAAAGAGAATAATTCACAAGAGAAGTATTATGAAGTTTTCCAATGTAAGTTTCTCCTGTGGCTTCTAGATTAATGTGCTTGCATATACTAAGCAGTGTCTTACCACAGACAGATTTTGTTTACGCAGAAATGGGTTTAACTTAAGAAGTGCAAATGGTAGTATTTTGTGTCCACTGCAGAGGTTGGCTGTTGTCAGTTATTGTAGTAAAACTTTGTAAAGCTGCTCTGTGTCTCTGAAATTCATGTATAACAAGAAGACTGGATATTTTACCATCTGCTGTATATGTTTTCTAGGAGATTCAGTTACTCAAATTTCCTACTATCTGTAGTTTATTTCCATTCCGTAACTGTTTATCTTTTGAAATAACTTCAATAGTTCAATCTTTTTGACTTGTCTGATTCCGAAGGAATGTTAATGCGACGATAAATCTAACAGTTTAATCCAGCAGGCCTTAGGTAGTATATCTGAACGTGCTACTAAAGGAGTAAAGAAACTGACTCCAGATCTCCAGATTTTAGAAGTAGCTATCTCTAGGTGAAAAACAAATCTCTACAACTACCTTGGTAATGGAGCAAATAGAGAGAAAGTATCATCCTAGAGCTCAAGGGTCAGTACTTAATATACTTAAATGGCAAAAGAGGTGAGAACTGACCACACAACCACCCAAAGAGTGAGGTATTGAAAATGAATGAATGACTGAATGAATGAGCAAATTAGGCCCTATCTGTGGCTAGCCAAATTGGAAACCCATAGTTTGCAAGGTCTTTGAAGATTTGGTCAAAACTTCAATATCTTACTGAGTTCTTACCCTCCATATGGACACAACTCATTTACTTTCTCATTTGTTGTTGGAAGGTCTTAAGTACCCTGGTCAAAGGATGAATTCTTAAACAACAACAACAAAAATAAAACACTTAGGAGACAAGAGAAGGTCTGTCTCTGACCCAAATGCTAATTCTGAAGGTTTAATTAGGGTTTTGTTATTTTATTTTAGTACAGAAACATGTTTTTCTTTCACAAAACACAGACATTATAACACAGAGCTGGTTAAAAACTACATCTTTTCCTTCATAAAAGCACAATCTCTCATGCAACAATAATCTCCAGAAACAGAATCCCTGTGAAAACACAACCTATGGCTTTCTCCGTTTATACAGGTATTAACAGCATTTTGTTTTTTAGCCTTGGATATACATCATAAATAGGTACTCTGAAAGTGTTTGTATAGATTCCTTAGAAATTACCTGAATATAAGGAAATGTGTACTTAAATAATATTTAAGGTGTACTGTAGCATTGTACTACTGCTTTGAGAAACACATAGTTCAACTAAATATTGTAGCAGTAATTCACGTTCATAGGAAAATTGGTCCAAAGGTTTTGACAAGTTTGAGGGAGGAAAGGAAATAAAAGTCATGAATGTACTGTAAGTCACCTCTTCTAAATTTTATTTCCTACAAATCAGCTCCCAAGGTACCACAGCTTTAGCAGGCCTCTACATGGGCCTTAGTTGTCTGTTCTTTTAATTTCATTAAGGCATTTATTGCTTCCTCCCTTCTATTGTGTCTGATTCCCCCACACTGTTGAATTTGTGCCTCTCCCTGCCTCTTCTTTTTGTCTCTCCTGATGCAGAGACAAATACCCTGATCCAGCAGCAATGAATGGCAGAATGTGTTTCATTCAAGCTCTCAAGGCAGTCAGAGTTCCACTTGAGTTCACGTAGCATCTGTTATAATAATGTTAAAATTACAGAAAGAGCTCAACTCTATTCTTTTTAGCTGAAGGACAACAGGTGGATTTTAATATTCCCTTGTAAAGTGCTGCTTCAGAGAAAGCATATTTATGCAGCCTCTAATCCCAAGTAAAGGAACTTGGTTCCCAGTGCTGGTTTTGCCATTAGCCAGGTGGCTTTAATTAATTAATTTTATCTAAACTCTTATAGTTTTCTGTTAGTCTTGATTCTGTCCAATCATTGGTGAAATAGAAAGGCCTCCTGCTAGCTCTAATAGTTTTGAAACTGTTAGGTATCATCTCGGGGGGCTCTGAGGAGCCTGGTCCTTTATGTCTCAGAGCAGAAAGAATTCAGCAAGAGGCAAAGTGATAGATAAAAAGTGATGTATTAGAATAGGACGCTTGTGAGGCTTATGAGCAGGCAGGCAAGTGTTGCTCTGCCCTGAGTACTTAGTGGGTTACATTTTTATAATCAGAGGAAGAGAGGGGAGGGGGAGAGACCTTCTTTGTCTTTCTTGAGTAAATGTCACATTTCCATCTTCGGCTCCTCCTCCATGTTGGGCAGCGGAGTTTTCTTGTCCCTACATGGTCAGGCCAGGACTGTCATGGTACTTTGGAAAAATTATTTCAGGTCTCAGTACAGTGAGGGTCTTTCACTCTGAAATGTCACCTTTCCATAAATGATTGTTTTTTTGTGTGCACAGAGCATGTCCTGGAGGTCATTAACTTGATGACACCATCGGGCAGGTTGTAGGCCTTATTTTCCATTATTGTTTTATTGTTTTTTGGGGGGGCACTGTGCAAAGAGAATGTCCTAGGGCTCAAAGAGCATGTTTTGGGGGTCATTAACTTACTGAGCTCACTGGGCAGGATGTAGGTCTCATGCCACCATTGTTTTATTGTTTTGGGGCATGTCTCGTGCTTCTGTTGCATGGTTTTTTTGCTAATCAAGTTAGCTTGTTGTTAAGCAAGCCAATCTGGCTTTAATGCTAAGTAACTTGTTCTGCTTTATGAGTCAAGCAAGCCCGCATTGTTTCAGGATTTTCCCATTACTTTCTTGAGTGATCATTAGTCTTATTGTGGTCTCCAAAGCCCCCTAAAGTTCCCTCTTTATCTACAATCCCCTAATGGGGTTTCTAAGCTAACTATTTGATTATCTTACTCAATCCTTATCAGTTTCAGGATAATAAGAATAAGCAAGTACTGTTTTTTTTTTTTTTTTAATTATGTGAAGTTAAAAACGTTTGGGATCAAAAGTGGGTTTGAATAGTATCTACCAAGTGGCAACTAATCATATTCAGACTTTCAGGATAAAATAAGGGATCAGAGTATTGCACACTCCTCCTAAATGCTCAGTGATTATTTAAAAAGTGGTACAAGGAAAAAAGATACTGAGAAATTCTTTACAATCCTAATGCACGTCTTATCTGGATAACTATGATAATTGTAATTGTGGCCTTTAGGCTGAAGAGTTATGTTCCTTCCCTGGGAATATAAATTCTTTAGGAAATTGGGATACAAATCCTAGAGCTAGAATAGGTTTCCACTGATCACTGTGACTTTTCCTGGACGATGTTCTTCCTAAACGGATTACTATTCCAAAGAGAGGAAAGAAGCAAGTTTGAAAACTTAGGGAAGCTCTGTGGAGCAGGCATTTCTAATCAAGATGTTGTTTAGGGAGAAAGGCTTATGACTATCCCAAGAATTTATTCATGTGATAGATCATGTTGCGTGTCTTTCTCTCCTCCTCCATTATTATCAAAGTGAGAACAAGTTTAATGGTATTAAAACAAGAAAAAAATAGTCTTAATTGGATTAACAAAGCCTTCAAAGGATACTCTGACAGATATATCCATTAAATTAAAGGGCAGCCCTGCCAACTGTTTTGTGAAATAGAAAAGGTGTAAAAGACACAAGGTTTTAAGAAAGATTCGTGTATCCTTCTGGTATTATCTTGCATAGCTACTTTTTTCCTCCAATCCCTCAATTTCCCTAGCCACAAGTCCTGATGTAACAAACACAAGGACTAAACACTGTAAGGGCAAGAATTATGACAAAAGATGATGTATCAGAATAAGTCATATGCTGAATAGTAAGAAATCAATTCTTGCTTTTTTCTTACTTTGTTATGTTGGCAAACTTTTCTACTGTTTTAGAAGAATTGAGAAGAAATAGAAAGCTGTTTTTTTGTGAAAATACAGGAAGATTTTATTCAATTCATTGAATACTTACTGAATGTGCAAAACTAAAGAAACTAAAGAAAACTGATATATTGGGTTGGCCAAAAAGTCGTTCAGGTTTTTCCATAACATCTTACAGAAAAACCCAAACGAACTTTTTGGCTAACCCAATAATATGGGTTGTATCCTCCAGGACTTTAATCTCCTCCCAAGAATTCTAAGAATTAAAAAGAATCAAAAAGTGATCTCTCTCTAAGAGATTATGATGGTCTTCTCTCCTAAATCCAATGTACATTTAGGAACTAATGTAAATGTCAAATAAAACTTAGACCTTTATTTGATGTACAGCTTCACTAGGCAAATCTATTGGTAGCAGATATTATAAAGAATTTAAATGCACCTACCTCAGTTGGAAGGGGGTAAGAATTCATTATCACATACTCATGCTATCCAGTGCATTTATATTGAAATTCTGAAGGGGACCACAACTAAGTTAAGTAACTTAATATTTAAGTAATTTGAAAACACAAAACCAAGAGGACAATACAACAAATCTATACAAACCAAGGATTATTAAAAATTGTGTGTGCGTGTGTGAGCATGGATTTATATGGAAATTAATATGGAACTTTGGATCTTTTCAAAAGAGTGGTTAAATGGTCCAAAAATGAATTACTTAAGTTTTGAATAATCTAAACTGCATATCTGAAAGCTTTGTTCTTAATATGTGAAGTTAAAAGTCCACACAATATATATATGTATATATATGTGTGTGTGTGTGTGTGTGTGTGTGGATAGAATAGATAGATAGATAGATAGATAGATAGATAGATAGATAGATAAATTGACTTCTACAGTAGCCCAGAATATTTTCTAATAGAATATGAAAAAAAACAGTGGTATGGAGAGAATAAGAAACTATTTATTAAAACCCAATCAGAGGGCTTCCCTGGTGGCGCAGTGGTTGAGAATCTGCCTGCCAATGCAGGGGACACGGGTTCGAGCCCTGGTCTGGGAAGATCCCACATGCCGCGGAGCAACTAGGCCCATGAGCCACAACTACTGAGCCTGCGCGTCTGGAGCCTATGCTCTGCAACAAGAGAGGCCGCGATAGTGAGAGGCCCGCGCACCGCGATGAAGAGTGGCCCCCACTCGCCGCAACTGGAGAAAGCCCTCACACAGAAACGAAGACCCAACACAGCCAAAAATAAAAATAATAAATAAATAATAAATAAAAAAATTAAAAAAAAAAACCCAATCAGAAATACACAGAGGGGCAATAATGAGAGCATGAAGTTACCAAAGTAAAAGTTATTTCAGTTTCTAAATTTTCAAATCCAAAACCCCACACTTCCCCAAAGGCTAACCCTTGAGTTCCCTAAAACCTCATCTAAAAGTGGCATACCATCACTTCTGGCATGTGCTATTGATCACACAGATAAACCCTGATACATGGTGGGAGGGGATTATACAAGTGCACGTATACCAGAAAGTAACGATCACTGAGAGCCATTTTAGCATCCAGCTACAACTGTCTGCTCTCTGGACAATTATTCACTAATTGTATCACAAGTTCCTTAAAAACCCATCCCATTACAGCATGAGCTTGAAGTTCAGAATCTTGTCATTTAAATCAGGGGTAGCTGCATATATGGCTCTTTGAATATAGTTCCTTAAGTGCACCTTGTTGAGTACAGTTTCCTTCAATCTGAAAGCCAGTGAAACTAAAGAAACAAGTTATCTGCTTCTCCCATACCCATCATAAATGGTGAGACAGGCATAGAATAATCTCTGTAGGTACTCTTATTCAATAAGGGAGAATGAGAGGCTTGTAGAAGTCACTAGTCCATGAGAGTTCTGAAATCCAGCCAGGCAAATATTTCCTTGGATTAGGAATTTCCTTGATTAGGATTTAATCACATGTCTTCTCTGAGATGACACCCCACAGTTCTTGGTTCCATTCTCTGGACAATTTTTCTATTCTTTGAGCCATCCCTCTTTCTTCATAAAGGTTGGCACATGTTTGAGTCTGAGCAGTCTACTAAGCTTACCACCTGTTTGAAGAATTTGGGGATCCATTTTGAAATGTCTCTGTCTCTTTCAGTCCAAACTGTCAATATTTGTACGTATGTAATCTTCTCTAAAACTTTATGGGTTTACTGTGTCTCTTACTGGGATTCACTCTATTAAACAAAAGCTAACCCATTAATCTCTTCCAAAATAAGCTCTTCCTTACCTTGAGCATCTTGTTGAGAAGGCTGTGGGACGATATCCAAAGCCTCCTACAGGCTCTATTGTTTGATTGAGTGGATCTGAGTATCACATACTATATATTTTAGAGGATGTTTTGTCTAACTGAATAGCATTTCAGAGCACCACCTTTGATCTTCCTGAAACCTAATCAAATAATCTTACAGTTACATCTTTGGTTTCATCTTTGGGCCATAATTTCCCAGCAGTGCCTTGGCTTCAACCAGTGTTCAAAAGCCATTTATGAATTTTAGCTTCATTTGCCATCTATTTTATTATGTATGTGGGTAGACAACTGTAAGCTGGCACAACTGATAAACCTTTTTGAGTCTACAGAATATCTTAACCAAAACTCTTTCAACAAGTAATTATTGAGCATCAGCTTTGTTATGCCATCTGCCCTCTGATGTACAAAGAAAGACAGAGTATTTACTCGCATAGTGGTTACATTTCATTGGATGTAGACTGATAGTAAATAAAGAAATATATTTTAAAACATTTTTACCCAGTACAAAAAATTAATTGAATCAGAGCAACAAGCTAGTAATGAGTGGTATTCTCTATTTCAGCTAGGATAGTCAGGGAATGGATATGATGACTTAGAGTAATTAGGAATGACCTATTTTTAAAGAGGTATCATTTGAACTCAATGATGAAGAGAAGGCAGCCTTGTAATGGTTTATAGTGTTCCAAATAAATAGAAGTATGTGCAAAGACACTGAGGTAGGAAGGAGACTGGCATATTTGGAAAAAGAAAAACGTTCATATATTGTTTTCCTGTGTAGATGTGGCTTAGATGTGGGGTTAAAATAAAGAAAGAAATCTAAGTCTTTCACCCAAGAGGACAAATTCAACTGATAATATAATAAAATTTGCAATTTTAATTTAATAGGAATTTTTATTTCCCAAGAATTCTTCTCTGCTATAAAATCATTTACTTATAGTTTATCTTAATATATTTTCCTTTGTTTCACTGAATCTCAGAGAGTATTAGTTTGTTCACATATTACTACAACTGGTATCATAAAGATTGTATTCAACTGTATGTTATATCATATTCTTTACTAGTTCTGCCATTTTCCAAAAATTATATCTTCTTACAACATAATCTGTTTAGATTTGACAAGGCAAAGACTTTGAAAAATAAAAAGTAGGATTATCACAATGATAATTTCTAGAATGGCTATATTAACTTTTCTTTTGTGATGACTTGTAAATGTAGGTGTACATGTATGTGTACATGTACTAGAAGTATCTTTCCCAGAGAAAAGACTGACCATTTATGTTCAGACTTCAAAAGATATACATACATATACACAAATACATATACACATATACAAATACACATCTTTCCTGATTTGGATTTTATTATCCTCTTGCCTCCGTTAGACACACAACATAATGATCATAATCACAAACGAAGACTCAAACCATAAATAACATTGTTTGCTATTTGAAAGAGAGCACAGAAAACCACATAATTGCAATGGGAAGATTTTCACGTCTCTAAAAGGAAATAATAGAATGGATTTACTTTTTTCTCATGACTTCTTTCCAAATATTTACTTCTGCTTGGTCAGGGTTGGCTTTCTCTTATTTCTGCACCCACACACATGCACATACACACACATATGAATATTAAAAAATCTCATTAAATGTTTGGGTTATTAAGGGTAAGCAGATGGTTCTTCATGGCTTTTTAATGTTTAAATTGTATTCTGATTCATTCATGTAACTATAAATTTCCATATTAAAGCATGGACCTTCCCCTCCTCAAAAAGAAAACCATTAGCCACACTTACTGAGCCCATAAAAATTAACATGCAAACATAGAAAACATAATTGCCAAAGTATTTATGGAACTCTCCTTAGCATAAATATTTTTTGCCTATATATTTCCAGGTAAATCTGGCAGCAGATGAAATGAATCAATCCAATTAGAAAATACAAAAACCATTTACCAAGCCCTACATCATCTATCAATAATATACCAGGATGAGTGCAGAACAAGGTACTAGTGTAGATTTGGACTTATTGGGCATTGAAGTAGAGGAAGAGTTTGTGGATATTGGAAATAAAGGCTTAGAAATACTTGAATATGATCAAGGTTGAAGTTTATGTAGTTATCACTTCCTGAAATAAAGACTTAAAAATCCAGAAGATCAAGAAAAAGTGCAACAGAAGGTATTAAGTTTTTAAAAATATTCTAACACCCTGGGGGTAGGATGTCATTCATGATACACTGCAGAAGTAAAATCAGAAGTTCAGGGAAGGACAGGAAATTTTGACTAGCGAGTTCCTTTTTGGTACTCTTTGCAAGGTTTGTAACTGGAGTCAGAGTAAGGAAACCTGAAATCGTGAACAATGAGGTGAAAACCATTTCTGCTGGTTTAACACTTAAAAAAAATATAGTAATTATGACTAGAGAAAATTTTAGGAGAGAATAGGGCTGACAGGTCTAGTGAACTGCCTTTTTAGCAAAGAGCATCTGTGTCTTTTTCTTTTTTCTAGAGTCAGAGGAAAAACCCACATTATTTTCTATTTTGAGCTGGCCAAGGAAACAATCTTTGAAGTGCAATTTGGTTATACTTCATTCTATATCTTGAAAATTAATAATACGTTGCTGTCCAATCTGTTATTTTCAAACTATCCTTCTTGTTTTGAGAGTAATATTAAAAAAAGACCAATTTTGGGTCCCATATTTGGGAGTAATCAAAGCCAGAGTTTGTGTGAATCAGAGGTCAAAAAGAAACAAAGACTTTTTAAAAATAATTACCTTTCACCCTAGCTATCAAATTTTAGGGCTAAAAAATCAGAGTTAATGGTGTAAACCTAAAGTTATCAAGTTTTTTTTTTACATTATTATACTTAATTAGGGTTATAATACAAGTTTTGTCTAAATTGGGATTCTTTAAAAGTGAAAGAGGGAGGAATAGATCCTTAGTCAGTCAGAACATCAAGACAACATAGGTAAATGAAAACTGCCCACAGAAAAGCAAACATAAAGGTACCCTGTACAGAGGCAGTTGCTTCATCTTTGTATATCTATTCTGCTGTCCTAATGCTTGTGGCACGTCATTCTATGTGGCATCTCAATCTGAAATCTATTTGTAACTCAGTAGCTTCTCTCCTTCTAATTTATTATCTGTGTTTATCCCCTCAGGTAAGCATATCATAGAATCATAATAACCATTCACAGGTGACACCCGTCAGCACTTTCAACTTTCTGTGTTTGATTAGAAAACAGATGCATTTCTATCAGACTAAGCTTGTTTGTTTTCTCTTACTGAAAAAAAAAAAAAAAAACCACTGAGAAATACTTGGTTGCATATTTCCTTTATTTACAAAGGGCTGGAAATAGAACACTACTGGAATTTCTATAAGATAAAAGCAAATATTTATATGTCTACATATCTGAAATTCTGTCATCATCTTCCTAGAAGCAAATCTCAAGAACGTCCTTTTTTTCCTTTAAAAGTTAGTAATATAAAAATTTTGGTCTCAGCTTCTCTGGAGGAGGGGGAAATGACTCATTCAAAAATTTACATTGATCTCTCATCCAAATATATTCTGAATGATAAAACTGATTTCACTTTCCTCTATAAATGTATTATTCAGTAAAAAGAGATTTCTTGACAAGTTAATAGCGACTTCCTGCAGTCTGCTTGAATATTATTGTTCAAATATCAGTTTGTTAATAATAAATATACTTATTTGTATATTTCCTTTTGATGAATACTCCACTCCATTTGCTGCAGTTTTAAGGGGGAAATAAATGAGCCTTCTCAGAATCTCTACAGTAAGGGAAGAGGAATTATACTCACAAACAGTAGCTGCAGCCTAGAGTTCACGCCATTAGAGTTGTAAGTGGATACTATAATACTCTAAACCCTCTCCAAATTTAAGCAGTAAAATATCCGGAAAAATCAGAGGCCAGTTAAACACATACATTTAATTGGTAGCTGTCCACAACTATACATAGAACAATTATCTGAAACATGAATTTAAGTTGGAGTAATTAATTCCAAAAATGTCCGTCTCATTTTGAATTAGCAGTTTATGTTGATTAGAAGGATTCTATTAAGAGATATGAATATAATGGTGAGATCAAATAGATGTATAGAAAGAGGGAAGAGACACCATGGACAATGAGTGGGGATTTGGTCATGGTTCCCTCTGAAAAAAGAAGAAATCTCAGCTTTTCACCAAGTTGAAAGTGGGAAGAAACATCTCAGGGAGATATAGCCCTAACACAGACTACTGTTTCTTGTACAAGTGTGTTATGAAAAGGAAATATGAAGAGTCTGGCTACTTTGAACAGGGATGAGGAAACAGAATTTCCATCTGATATATTCCCCAGACAATATGCCAAACCCCCCTTTGATTCAGAAATAAAGTTATTTAGAGGGACAACAAATCTAAACGTTCCTTCCCCTCCCCCTGCTAGTTCCTTGTGTCACTCAGAATGAGGGTGATACTTGCTATTGGGCTGGCCAAAAAGTTCGTTTGGTTAGTGAATACATTGTTCAATAAAGTTCTTTGTGAAAATGAAAAATACCTTTTATTTTTACTTAAAACCAAACGAACTTTTTGGCCAACCCAATACTATTGAGTCCAGCCCATCTGATCACCATACCTTCTCAGTTGTGTCACCTAAGGATCTTCCTTACACCCTCCTCTGCACCTTCTCTCTACCAACCAAATCCATCTTTCATATTACAGGTTAGAATTATTTCCTAAAATATATATCTGACCATGTCACTTTCCTACTCAAAATCATTTAGTGGAACCTGATCACCTATGGTTTTGAACTCATTAGAATGAACTGCCTGCATCTACAAACCTGTTATGTCAAAATTAAGCAGTTCCCCCTAATACTCAGTACCTTTTATATCTGATTTGTTAATGTTGGGTATATCCTAAGCACCAAGCACACTTCATAAATCCACATATGTATCATTTTATTTATTCATTCACTCACTGAATATTTCTTAGGTACCTTCAGTGTGTACAGAGAAATGGTGGGACAGGGTATAGAACAATGAATAAGGTAGTCAGTCTCTGGCCTCAAGAAACTAGGTAATCAAGCAGGTACTTTCCCCCCTGACTGGGTTAAATGCTTCTCTTCTGGCTTCCCACAGCATCCTAAGCATGCCTTTATCTTAACTCTCATCAAAATATAGAGAAGTATCCTGTTTACTTTCATGTAATCCTAATATACCATGAGCTCCTTGAGGGCGTATAAACATCATTTGCATCTTCATCCCAGCACATGACTTGGTTTTATAAAGTCTGACAAATTTAGAAGTGCCTATATCATGTTTTGAAGATATATAATAATTGCGGTCTGCATAAAAAGTGTGGATTATAAAACAAGAGGTCATAGTTAGGATTTCACATTAAAAACCAGAATTAATATAAAATTTGAAAAACCTTAGAGAAGAATAAAAGTATAAATTATACTGGAGAAGAGAAAACTGTACTAAGGATCTGTCACACACATGCACACACACACACACACAATAAGATCAGAGAGAAATAATGTGACACGTAGATAACATTAAGGAATGGAGATGAAATAACTGGAATATAAACTACACTAAGAATCTAGGGGTCTACCCCGGTGGTGCAGTGGTTGAGAATCCGCCTGCCAATGCGAGGGACATGGGTTCGATCCCTGGTCCAGGAAAACCCCATGTGCCTTGGAGTAACTAAGCCCGTGCGCCACAACTACTGAGCCTGTGCTCTAGAGCCCGCGAGCCACAACTACTGAAGCCCGTGTGCACTAGAGCCCACACTGCAACTACTGAGCCCACGCGCCGCAACTACTGAAGCCCATGTGCCTAGAGCCCGTGCTCTGCGACAAGAGAAGCCACCACAATGAGAAGCCCGCACACCAAAATGAAGAGTAGCCCCTGCTTGCCACAACTAGAGAAAGCCCACGCACAGCAATGAAGACCCAACACAACCAAATAATAAATAAAATTTAAAAAAAAAAGAATCTAGTTATTACGTGACCAACTTGAAGTATGGAGATGAAGTGTTAGAGGATGGATGAATGCTGATGAGAAAAAAGTGGTGTATCATCAGTCAGTGAGAGAAAAATAATGATAATTTAGCATAGAAAATTAAGGATAAGAAATGATTACATGAAAATATAGAAACTTGAATTTGATTGAGGAATACAAAAGAGAAAGATATTAAAAAGAAAAAGGATTTTTCATTTATATGTTTAAGTAAATTATGGACAAAAGCTAGTCAAGAGGATCTGTGATAAGGAAACAGAATGGCTGGTGACTACATACCATTTGGGTTTTAATGGGATAGAAAGTTATTAAAAGTAAAGCTAGAGGAGAGCAGCATTAAAGTCAGCATAAACAAGGAGTGGATTTTATGCAGGCAGAAGTGTTGGAGCATCTTGTGGATTGAACCTATTCAGGTTGTATACGGCAGCAGGGATGTGTAGCATTAAGATATCAGATAGGAGGAAAGAGCCCTGAAGCCAGTGAGAGATCAAGAAGACAGAAGGCATGCACACAGGAGGCAGTCAGTCCAAGGTCAAGGAAAGACATTGGAAAATGGCAGCTGAGTCAGGTAACTCAGAGAACTGAGGCAGGTAACAGGTTTCTAGGAGGATTCGACAGGGAGCATTTGGCTGCAGGGAGAATGAATAATTGTATCATCTGCTCACCCTTGGATGATGCTTGGATTTTGAATTTTATAATTGCTACTGAGTATAAAGAAAAAGAAGAAGCCTCTGTGGGTAAGGAAACATTTGTTACTTCCAAGGCAAAATGCATCTGAATAAGTAAGAAAGGGATTAAAAGAATAGCCAACAACGTGGTTAGAAGAAACTGCACATAAAATAATGCAGGCCACACAAATAGCAAGGGCAGAACCTCTACTTGTGTCAAATAATGATTACACAGGGTTAGAACTAGTGTGAAGATGCAGTTTTACCTACCATCAGTAATTACGTATAAGAAAGAATAGATAATAGATGTTACTCAAAAAGTAATACCACAGGGTTTCAAATATATCATCACCAACAATAAAAAATTACTTAAGGTTTTAAAACCCAAAACCTCTCACTCATGTATGAGGATATCAGTTAATTAATAAAAAGCTGTCAAATAATAGAAAACGGCTTTTGTCCATCTTCCTATTGTCATCAATTTGAAAATCTATGAGGAAATGGATAGGAGAGATATTCAATCTCAGCATGTAGCCTCTAGTAGAGAGCTAGAGGATGCACATGAGAATGTGAAAACAACTAGTAACATTTCAATGTGCAGATTAAATGATGCTGAATAGAATTTACAATGACAACAAAAGAGCCATGAGCCCATGTGACAATATATACAATAAAACTTAAAGAAAAAGTGATAACTGTGATAATGAATGTGCTTCCCAAGGAGAATTAAACATTTTCTCAAGTGAATAAACTTCAAAAAATTAATTACTTCTTTAATATTTTATATTTATCTACTATTCTTAAAATACCCCTGGGAACAACTATGGATAATGAATGTGCTTCCCAAGGAGAATTAAACATTTTCTCAAGTGACTAAACTTCAAAAAATTAATTACTTCTTTAATATTTTATATTTATCTACTATTCTTAAAATACGCCTGGGAACAACTATAATTGTTATGTGTAGGAATTTAGAAAATACATGGTATCATTTTTGTATACAATTTGGGTTCATTCTCCTTTGAAAAACAACTTCTGTCTGACAATCAGCTTTCAGGCCTTTGTTCAGGGGAAGCCGCATTATCACATTAAAACCCAAAGGTCAGACATCTGTGAAACATTGTGTTAAAAGACAAGAAGCTGAGGCAGAAAAATTCTCTCTGCTTCATCTCAATATAAATTGCAGATCAGTGTTCTAGATTGACATTGGCCATCCAATCTGAAATGAACTGTATTATATTTAACATCTAAAATGTCATACTGGGCATTGCATATGGTTTTAATTTTCAACTACCCAGCCTTGTACTTGGTATTGGTACTTTCCAAATGTGCTTTTTGACCTTCAGATGATAGGATTTTATACCTAGGAATGAACAAGCAAAAGCTTTGTTAAATTCATTGTAGCCACTGATTGCTTATTTGCTTATTCATTTATTTAAAATATAGCTTATTTTGTGAGTAA
Source organism: Balaenoptera physalus (assembly GCF_965194825.1). Lineage (NCBI taxonomy): Eukaryota > Metazoa > Chordata > Mammalia > Artiodactyla > Balaenopteridae > Balaenoptera > Balaenoptera physalus. The sequence continues at coordinate 66,678,552 of NC_138893.1, read as the reverse complement.
ATGATAAAAATATAATTTTAACTAATTCATTTTTAACAGATGGTAACTTACAAAGAAATATACTTTTAGCATTCTGTGCAATGGGAAATATTTGAAAATGGAAACTTGAAAACCATTTCTCAGTAGAATCAAGAATTAACAAATATAATTCTAATAATTACCATATATTTGGTATCTATGCCACATATTTTATATTGAGGGTTGCTAAGCCTCTCAATACAGTTGTTTTAAATGTTCTCAATTTTGTAATTCTCTGGAAAGAGCAGTTTACTATGAAGATAAAATAAAATCCCTTACAGAAGTTCATTCTGAAAAAGCAAAAATTTTTGAAAGAAGAATGTTTTATCTCTTGCCCTTCACCTCAGGTTTTTCCAGATTCCTTTCCAGTATCTGTCCACCTAAAAGTAATGTTAAGGGGAAAAAAATGTTTGGAGCTCCTATCACTATAAATGAAAGTTAACCAAAGGAAAAAACTTTATGTAGAAGTGATAAGCATGGAAGAGAAAGTACAGGTGACTGAATAAAAGGCAATGTACAATAAAGTTAAAGAATGAGCTTTGGAGTCACGCTAGCATTAGAGAATCAAGCTTACCAATTATTAGTTTTGTCAACTTGGAACAATTCACTTCTCTATATTAGCTAATGCCTAAAAGCAGACGATACAATGTAAAATCAATAACATGCATTCTTTTCCTACTAAAATCATTTTTAAAATGAGCCATATTTATTGTCCTGCAATCAGAATATAAATATCTTTCTCACTATTGTATCTGAATAGATTGTATCTGAATAGAATTTTCTACCAAAAGGAATAAATCAGGTATCCCTGAAGAATTGGTTGATTTAGGTGTGGGTCAGAACATGTACAAGATGTTCCTACAACATCTTGTAAAACCAGATAACCAAAATGATATCAAAGGTTACTAGGGTCATGTCAAAAAAGTTTCAGAGACCAATTTGAAGAGCCTCTCCTAGGATACAATTGAGACAATTAGACCATCAATTAGAATGATAATGGCAATTTCTAAACTTCATCAAATATATTTAAATCTATGTGTACATGATGATATCGAAACAAAGCCAAAACCAACAAATTAAAGAAACAGACCAAAATGAAACAGAAGAGCTCATTAGTCACTACTAGAGAATGATAGTTAACTAACTTATTGTGTTGAAAACTGAGTTATAAAGGGAAAGAATCTAGAGTTTATCTTTCCTTAGTATAAAAAGTGTTCCTCAGTGCAAATAAATAATTGATAGGAAAGTTATTTTTTATAAAATTATGCCAATTACTTTTTAAATTAAGAAATGATAGAAATAGAATACCATTATTATCCAACTTCTAATATGTAATGGCTCCTAGAAAAGATCATCAATGGCTGTTAATACCTCATAAAGACAGCCAGACAGCATGTATCTCCTGACAGAAACGTCCACCACCTAAGAAATGTTCTTGCCAAAAAAATGGACCTGACTGTTTAAATCTAATTTTATTTTTTTCCCAGAAATATAGAAGACAATGTAATGCGTTTTCAAGAAATATGACTAGCCCTCCTGTTTGCTGTGTCTTCCACTATGATTTAACAGAAGGACTTGGAGTCATGGCATGTGGGATGAGATTCTGCCTGTCATTTATTAAAAACAGGAAATTTTGAGCAGGTTGCAACTTCTATGAGCTACAGTTTCCTCTAAGAAAGTAACTGAACTCTTAGCCACCCCCTGTATTATGAAACGTTAGGAAAATTAGAGGAGAAAAGTGTGAGCAGAGAGTGAAATTCTGTTAACTAAATTAGAGAAAATCACAGACCAAAAAATAGAGGGAAAGTGATGTTTAGTTATTAAAACTGCACTGCTTACAGTTTGGATTTAATAACCTAGTAAAGTAACCAAAATTGAAAAATGCTCAATATTTCCATGGAGTTTAGAGGTTTAAAAACACTTTCTCATTCATTTCCCCAGATGATCGTCACAAAAGCTCATTAAATATCAAAAAAGTCATAATTTCTTCTTTTTACAGATGAGAAAACTGAAGCTCAAATGTTAAGTAATTAGCCCAATACTCACAAAACTATATTTCACATTTTTCCATTTAATTCATTTATGCATTCATTTATTTAATTAGCACAAATTTATTTAGTATTTTTCATGTTCCAGGAAGTGTACTAGATATTAGGTATACAGTAGTGAGCAAAAAAGACAAGGTAATCTGCCTTCATAGGATTTATCTCACATTCTAGAGGGAGAAATGAACAGGATAAATGTAAACAGGCAAATACATAAAATTTATAATTTGCAAACATAAATTATTTTCAAATAAAAAAAAAGTGCTATACAAATAGCTTAAGAAAGCCTTTGTAAAGGTCTTCTGTTGAGACTGAAGAGAGAAAGAGGAGCCAGTCAAGTGAGGAATGAGAAGAATGCTCCAGGCAGGAGGAACATCATGTTTCAAAGCCTCTCACCTCCTATTTACTAGTCTAGTCCGGCAGTATTAGTGGCACAGTGCTGTGTCTGTTGTGGTTTATGCGGGGCAGGGTAGGTTGGGGAATCTTCCCCCTCTCTATCATAGGTCTCACTTCCTGGGACCATAGCATTTTAGCTAAGTTTACTGTGAAGTTTTTCATGAGACTATAGAGAGGGAGAGACTGAAAGGGAGAAAGGTGAAAATGGTCATGTCTAATACTCTTGTATACATGGTCAGGAAATCTTGGCTCCAGGAAACTTCCACTTGCACGTGGATTTTCTAGACCAAACTGCCTAGAGTGAAGAGACAGGGGCCACGTCAGTAATATTTTCCATATATGGTGGCTCAATTCCATCTTGCAAAATGTGACACTCCCTAAGTTCTTTTAATTATGGCAACAATGTGATACCTCTGTGAGGTTTCCTGATATGCAGAATTTTCTCTCTCTCTCTTCTCGTAAAAACTGTATTTTGCATTAATGAAACCTATTAGACTGTTCATAAAAATCACTGAAAACCTGTATAAGTTCTCTGAGGTTTCTTTCACTATATAGTAGTTTCCTCCACCCCTGCCACAGGAAAGATATTAAGGCATTTTGTGTGAAAGTGTGAGGGATGGAAAAATGAAAAGAGCTGCTCAAAAAAAAGCTGCCTCCTTCTCAAGGCAGTCAAATAATCAACATTTCCACAAGTGTTTTATTTCAAAGGAAGTTATATCTAAGGAAACAAAGAGAAGTTTACTAAAATGATTATGTGTTTCCAGTAAGCCTCATCTTCAACTGCAGCTAAATGTTGCTGGTTGGAATTATAAGCACAGCAGTATTTTATATATTACTGATTGATTTTGAGATTTGAAACTCTAGTGTGGTAAACCTGGGGGAAATGACTAGAGGCAATCATAGATGGGACAAGTACCTCTTATTCATTGCATACAAATAGTTTTACATACAGACCCTCAAATCTGGTGACTGAAAAATGGATTTGGCTAATTCCAGAATAAGAGACTAGTCTCAGAATGATTATGTTGAAGACTCCTAGAACAGAAAAATGTTAAATAGTAAAGTGTTATAGTCACTAACAAGCAGTTTCTAACACAAACCTAGAAGTTGGAAGGATCTGTGCTTTTCCCTCTGCCTAGAAACTTCTGCCTCTTAGTCATATGTCTTGTCATATGTCTTGTCTAACAAATATTTACTCATCTTTCAAGAAACAGTTTTAGCATCACCCATATTTTGGCAATAAAAATATTTCTTACAATTATTTGAACAAAGAGCCAGTGATAGTTAATTTTATGTGTTAACTTGGAGGGTGTTTTTGGATGAGAACATTTAAATCTGTGATTTTTGAGTAAGCAGATCACCCTCCATAATTTGGGTGGGCCTCATCTAATCAGTAGAATGAGTGAATAGAACAAAAAGACTGGCCTGCTAGACTGCCTTTGACTTGATCCTGAACATGGCTATCCTGGGTCTTCACCCACTGGCCTTCAGACTAGAACTGCACCATCGATCCTCCTGAGTCTTCAGCTTCTCAGCCCATCCTACAGATTTTGTACTTCCCTGCCTCCATACTTATGTGACATGGAGACACTCTAACAAAAGAATACTAATCATACTCTTTGTAAACATGGGCAAAATAAATGGGATGGACTGAGACATCATCTCTCTTTTACATTATTATCAGTAGTATTAGTATAGTACTATATTGGAACTTATCTTCTTATTATTATGTTAGTGTAATTTTTATGTCAATTTTTTATATTTTTCATCATTTTTTCTTCCTATTTCTGTAACATTTTCAAATAACTATGAGTTTGTGTTAATTTAAATTTGCAATTAAATAAACCTTGTATAATGCTAACTCTGACATTTATTACTATAGGCATTACTTCCCATATATGACAGGATATGATAGGATATGTATACACATACACACATACACACACGAAGGGATACATTTATAACCCACAAAATAGGGGTCAATTATTCAATATGGATTTATTAACATTCTTAGTATGAACCTGACACCTTATGAGGTTCTACTGGTTAGGATTATATTTCGTTGTGAGTAGCAAAGATTTGAAAAGTAGCATCTTAGCCAAAATAGACATTAATTCTTCTATAAAAGAAAAGGAACTAAAAATTTGATAGTTCAGAGTGAGTACTGTCAGGATAGCAGACTTATTTTCTCTTGTTCCCTGGAAGAGTCTCCACATAATCCAGGATGGCTATTAAGAGCTTTAGCCATCACATCAACATTCTAAGCAATAGGTAAAAAGGATGGTTCCTCTTCCCTTTTAAGGAAACTTTATGGGACAATAAAAAAATTTCTATTTACACCTCAACAGCCAACCACTGCAAGAGATGTTATGAAATATATCCTTTTATTGTGGCGGCAATGTCTCCAGTATTTTGTTTAGTTAAGTAAAAAGCAGAGAGATGATACCTAGAGGAATCCAGTAGTTTCTGCCATACCATTGGAAGAATCCAAAGTAAATTCCTTACTATTTTTTTTATTGGAGTATAGTTGCTTTACAATGTTGTGTTAGTTTCTGCTGTACAATGAAGTGAATCAGGTATATGTATACATATATCCCCTTCCTCTTGGCCCTCCCTCCCACCCCCAGCCGCCATCTCCCATCCCATCTATCTAGGTCAACACAGAGCACCTAGCTGAGCTCCCTGTGCTATGAAGCAGGTTCCCACTATTTTACACATGGTAGTGGATATATGTCAATCCTAAACTCCCAATTCGTCCCACCATTCCCTTCCCCCACTGTGTCCACATATTATAGAGAAACTCAAATCTGGTCAAGAAGTCAAAACTATAATGTATGAATCTAAGTATAAATCTTGTAATATGGATCATGAGGGATGGAGGACTTCAAGAAATAAAGAGCAGCCTGACATGAAACAGAAACCACAGAATTTAGGCCCTAAGTAAATATTTGTTGAATGACTGAATTAGCAATCCAAGGGACATTCTCAATATAGGTGCTGAAAGTAAGTCCAGCTCAATGTGATACAAGTTTGTGAAAAACCATAGATCAGCAATTCATCTTAATGCACTGAATCATCTTTAGTACGAGAATTCTGGCTCTCAGAACTACCAGAGTCCTTAAAAGAACATCTAGTATAATCCCTTACCTTTAGTAAAGAATTATGATTCTCATTTTAGAGGTAAGAGCCAGAGATATCAAGTGACTCAGATATGGGAACACAGCTCAAGTCATCACTTGAGATCTAGAATACCTGGTTGTTTTTTCCATTTTATTGCTTATTCAGAGAGTTATATTTTCCATTTCATTGTTTATTCAGATGTGTTAACCCTATTTGGGAACTTTGGGGAATAGTTACATAATAAATAGACACTTATGAAAGTTGTATTAATCACATCACTTCTGAAGTGTGTGTGCTATCCTTTCTAAGAGGGAATAATGGTCAGCTATTAATTAGTAAGAAACTTCCTAATGAACAAAATCCTTCCTTTTCCCATATACAATATTATTTCTATTTGACAAAGCTTATAGCATCTCTAGAGACAAGTCCAATAGCCCAACATGTGGGAAAATAAATACACCTCATTAATCTTCATTATAGATCTGTGAGGGAGGTTACTATTGGCATAAATTGCATGTAGGGTGAAAACTTGAAAAAAATTAGAGGTGAAGTAAGGACTCAAAAGCCTTTTTCTCTTTGTCTCTGTTCTTCCTTTCAGGAAGAGTAAGAGACAAAACGATGGAGAGCAAAAGAAAAGATAAACAAAATTACATCATGCACAGTATTCATATTTTTGAAAATGTCCAAAGTTTACTTATGACCTACCCAGCATAGTTAACTCATTATCCATGTTCCTTTGTGTTGATGGCTTTATTTTTTACAGATGACTGGTAATTACAGTGTTAATTGAAGGACCAATCACTAGTTTTTCCTGAGCTTTTCACTGATATAATGGGAATAATTTATTTTGAGCACAAATAATAAAACTGCTTTAGCACAAAGGTGAAAATTAGGAGCACTATAAATTTTACTTGATGTTGCTTTGCCAGTGGACAAACTTTTCAGCAGACAATTTTGTACTGTCCTGTTCAAGATCTATAGCAATTCCACTGAAGTTTCTGAAGGATGTGTTTCTCATTGCACTCACTAGGTACCATCATGAAATTTTAAAGAGGAAACACTATCAGAATAGACAATAAATGAAGAGGAATAACATTATCAGTTGTTAGATAGTTCTCTAAAGTTCTTTAAAGGTCATTGAGCCTGTTTCCTTCCCTTCATACTTGAAGGCATTTCAGCCTGTGGAGGTGCAGCTCATTCAAAATAATGTAGCTGGGTAAAGGTGGATCCAAGCCTAGATACCAGTCTCTTAATTATGTATCCATTTCTCTTTCTTGTTAAGGAAAAAATCTATTTAATTTTAAAAACACTAAGAAGATCACCAAAAATATCAGTAGAAGGACTACCCCCCTACTTTTCATTCCTTACAAGAAAAGATTGATTTGTCCAGAAGCAGATGACCTTCTTCACCTGTTATTTGAATTCCAATATACTTTACCTTTGTTTTTTCTTCACTCTTCTTATATTTTCATTGTGTTTCATTTAAACACAATGAACCTACAATTATGTAGGTTAACCTAGGAACCTACAATTATGATAGGTCAGAATGTGACTCACTCTCAAAAAACATACAAGACAGACATGGCAGAGACATAATTTCATTAGTGGAAAGTGAAGAATTACATACTGAAGTTCAGCTTGAAAATTGTTCAAGTGAGAGAAATGCCCACATTCACTCCTCATCCTATTTGTTCATTAATTTTGGGATAATTACATTCATTTTGCACACCTAGATATATTTTCATGAGAAACATAGTAAAGTTTCGTAAGCATTAAATGTACCATTACATATATTTTTAAATTTAAATTATAATATGTTCTGATTTCTGTTTTTTCTATTTAAATAAATCCCTTACATATAGAAATATACATCCAATTGCCCTTCCTTCTTCCCTATTGAGAAACTGAATGTGTGTGTATTTAATAAAAAGAAGTACTGATTAAGTAGAGGAAAGTTTTAAATTCAAGTTAAAATCCAGTCTTAAAACACAAACTATTCTTTGTCTATATTATTGTTCACTTTTAATGTCCTTCCATGATCCATTTCTCTCGACAAGGCAGTAAGATAAAAGCATTCCAGTTATCTATAATAGAAAATGCAATTTCATTCCCAAAGAACAAATAAAGCATGGTACTAAAAGGTTGTAGGATGAATAAAACTGACCCAATCAATTATTAAGTAGTTAAAGAAATGTGGCCTTCAGAGCTATGGTTAGATAATTGTAGATGGTTCAAAGCTATGGAATCACATTCTGTTTCAAACTGATGAAGTATATGTATTGGTCAACTCGGACTGCCATAACAAAGCACCACAGACTTGGGTGCCTAAAACAACAGAAATTTATTTCTCATAGTTCTGGAACCTGGAAATCTAAGATTAAGGTACCAGCAAGATTGTTTTTTGTGATGCCTCTTTCCTGGGCTCCAGAAAGTCACCTTCTTGCTATGTCCTCACATGGCCTTTTCTCTGTATGTGACACTCCTCGTGTCTCTTCCTCTTCTTATAAGGAGAGCAGTCTTATTGGATCAGGGCCAACCTTTATGACCTCATTTAACCTTAATTACCTACTTAAAGTCCATATCTCCAAATAGTCATATAGGGGGGTTAGGGCTTAACATATAAATCTGGGGGAGACACAATGGAGTCCGTAACAGTATGAACTTCAAAAACCATTATAAAGTATTGTATACTATGGATCAATAGCAGTGATTACAATTTGCATCTGGAGCCAGTAACCTTGGACTATCCATATGCCATGTTATTTTTATTGTCCATCCTTCCATCTATTTTAATGGCTATATCTCTATCCAGGATTGCCATGGCATTCTGGGTATATGAATAGTATAATGTGAAGCAATCTGAACTGTTCTTTTTTAAATTTTTTAAAATATTTATTTATTTTATTTTTATGGCTGCATCAGGTCTTAGCTGTGGCACATGGGATCATCCTTGAGGCATGCGGGATCTTTCGTTGCAATGCACAGGCTTCTCTCTAGTTATGGTGTGCAGGCTCCAGAGCACGTGGGCTCTGTAGTTTGCAGCACGTGGGCTCTCTAGTTGAGGCGCAGGAGCTCAGTAGTTGTGGTGCGCGGGATCAGTTGCCCCATGGCATGTGGGATCTTAGTTCCCCGACAAGGAATCAAACCCACGTCCCCTGCATTGGAAGGTGGATTCTTTACCACTGGACCACCAGGGAAGTCCCCTGAACTGTTCTTACTGTCTAATTGATATGCAGATAGTAACATTAGTATCTAAAATTAAGAACTCACTACATGCCAAGCAATCTGCTAATTTATTTATATTTATTATCTTATTTAATCCTCCTAACAAGTACATTAATTTTATGAAGTAGAATTATTTTCAGCAATTTACATAAGAAAACGTAATACTTAGAGAAGTTAAATCCTTTGTCAAAAGTACCACCTCTGCCTCCCTAAGGCCTATGCACCTGTTAGAGTTTGCCCAGACCCTAATTCTTTGCTTAAGCCCTCAATCCCTATTTAATTGATAAAGACCCAAAATGTAAAGCTCAGTTTCTTTAGGATCAGCTTCTTACTTGTTGTTAAAGCCATCATAAGTTAGTCAAGCATTGCAGTTTAAATTCTCTTGCACAGACGCAGCAATTAAAAGTCAAATATGCATGGTGTGACATATTCCTCTACAAGCATTAATAGTGCTCTCCCCATCCACTGAAATTCAAAAGCCAAGCCACAGGCCCTGGACAAATGGACTCCTCAAGTACTACATGTGTTCTTCCCCAAATGTGATTTTTATCCCTTAAAACTACAGATCTCCCCTATTTTGCAGGTTTAGGGTCTAGAACCATAAACCAGATGGCATGGAGGTCACTCCATGAGCAAGTTCATTCTTACTGGGAGGAAGTGAGAGGGAGAGGTAGGGCCAAACCTTCTCTGTTTTTCCTTCCAAATTCACCAATCGATACTCCTACCTCCCCTAGAGTGAAGTATGTGAGAAGCAGAAAGAACCAGTAGTGCTCACATCAAGGCATTTACTCTTCAAAATCCTGCCTCAGTAGTAATTATAATTTACAGACTTATTTATATAACTGCTGAAATTTGATTTAACCAGAATTATGAAGAAATTCTCCATTAGAGAGATGCGGAAGGGGATATGTCGTTGTGTGTGTGTGTGTGTGTGTGTGTGTGTGTGTGTGTGCGCGCGCGCGCAATTTCAGGTCAGGTCATACGAGAGAATTGCACCCTCATCTGCCATAAATGGATATAGGATGATACTGAAAATAGAAAACTCAATTTTAAGCATATTTTATATATATGAAAGGAAATAGAAGAAATAGCTGAAGAGTTCAAAGTAGTTGCTTCAAAGTAGCATAACCCAGGGGTGGGGCAAAGTAGTTGCTAGGAAAATATCTTTTTTATTTTTTAAGATTTGTAGTATTATTTGACCCAAATATACACATACATATATATATATATATATATATATATATATATATATATATATATATGGCTTTGATATAAATTTTAAATACCATGGAATAATAACAAAAGAAATATCACATCTTTGTCTGTTATTCTAACACCTAATTTAGCCAAGAAAACAAAAGAAAAGGGAAGAAGGAAGGAAATAAAGTAATTCAAAAACAACTGGTTCTGGTAGCAGGTAGAAACTTATGGTCACGATTAAGACAATGACGTTGCATCTCTGTAGGTGCTTTTTTACAAGGAAAAAACAGAAAATGTTGCAGCATAAATATTTTCAAAATGCATTTTTAGAGATCCATGCCAGCTCTCAAGTTCTCTAGAGCTGCACTGTCCGATATGGTAACCATCAGCTACATGTAGCTATTTAAAATTAAATTTAAAATAATAAAATTTAAATAAAATTTTAAATTCTATCCCTCACATTAGCCACATTTCATATGCTCCAAAGCCACATATGGCTTATGGCAATCTTTTTAGATAGCAAAAATAAACATTTCCATTATTGCATAAATTTCTATTCGAAAGCACTGCTCTAGGACTTGCTGTTTATATGCTGAATTTGCACAAGACTATACCCTGAAACCCACTATCTTGAAGAGAAATAAACAAACCTGCCAAGGTATCAATGTCTTTATAAAACCAAATATTTTTATATCATTTAGACACAAGTTTGATATTCTAGCCCTGAACTGGGACTACTTCATTCAGATTCTACAGGTATTTGTTAAGCACTAATTGTGTGCCAGGCAGTGTGCTGGATACTAAGAAAACAATGTTACTCAAGATGTTCAAAATCCAGACAAGTAACATCAGCAAAATGATGGAATAGGAAGCCCCAGACCTCAGTGCACTAGAGAAACATCAACATACATCCTCAGAAGCTTCTATGAGAACTCCAGAAATCAGTTAGGAAGATGCAGCACCCAGGCAAGCTCAAATCCAAGAACAGCCACAATGAAACAGCTAAGAAAAGCTGTTTAATTCCAACCATGCTCCCAAAGCTAGCATAGTTTGCAATTGGGAGGAAAAGTCCAATTGCGGTTTCTCCTTTGGGAAGGAAAGAGAAGGGGAGAATGTACATTTAAAGTTCTAGATTGTGGGGGGACTACTTTCTGTCTCATCTGACTCAGGGCACTGACAGGGAATTGGCATACCTTGAGTGTCAGGGGGCTGCAGAGAACAAAAGAGAATTCAGCAGATTGTGGCAGCACTAGAGAAGTGGTAAAACTGCAGACAAAACAGCCACCATTCACCATGATCAGGAGTAAGCACCCAGTTTGTGTCTTCTCCCTAGAGAGAGAAAAAAAGAGTAGAGCATAAGTCCAATGTTCTTGCTTTTGTGGGTGCAGTCTGAGAGACTGGTTTCTGTCTCATCTGATGGGGAGCGCTAACAGAACAGTTATACTTTGGACACTTGGTGGGTGCACAGAGCTTGGTGGCTTCAGGCAGAGCCAGAGAAAAGCAGCAAACCTTTCTAATTGTGAAATCACATACACAAAGCAAGAGAAGGTACATGCTCAGAAAAAGTTGGAAAGGCCCCCAAAAATCTGTAGCTGGGTTGATGGGTGAAAGTCTTTCCTTGAATGAAGCCAGTCCATAAGACTGGAAGAGTTGTCTATTTTTTTCAACTGTATGACTCCCAACACAAAGTTACAAGGCACATGAAGAAACAGGGAAATATGGCCCAATCAAAGGAATAAAATACACCTCCAGAAACTGACCCTAAAGAAAGTAGCACAGTATTGTTAACTATAGTCACATTGTTGTAAAGCAGATCTCTAGAACTTATTCACCTTCATTAAATGAATCTTTATACCCATTGATCAACTCCCAATTTCCTCCTCTCCCCAGCCCCGGGCAGCCAACATTCTACTTTTTGTTTCCAAGAGATTGATCACTTTATTGATTTCATATAAGGTATCTAAAGTTAGATTTCAGGTTATATGTTTTTTACCACAATAAAAAAAAAGGAATTTAAAAAAAAAGATGCTCAGGATCCATCCGGGCTTTGAATAATTAAATAAGACTATACACTACTGTTCAAAACAGTGTGATAAGAGCTATTATAGGACAGTATAGAGTGATAAGGGAGAATAGAAGAGAAGCACTTAGCTAACGTCTAAGGCTGTGAGGATCATCAGGAAAGGCCTTCCAGAAGAACTGGTATCAAAGCTAGGGATGAAAAACTAGTGGCACTTTCCACACAAACATGCAAGTTTAGAAGATGAGGTAGTATTTGTTTCAGTCAAAAGGAAAAGTATGTAAGAAAGGTTAAGGGCAACAGAAAGCATGTTTTAATTTGTAGTGGGGAAGTATGGGGTAGAGGGAATGGTGAAGTGATAAGGAGAGAATGAAGAGAAAAATCTTAGTAAGAAGTTGTAATCAGGGACTGTATCACATAGGGACTAGTAAAATATTTAAAGAGTATGATCTCCCAAGCATTCATCTAATAGACTGTAATTTTCATATTTGTTTTAGTCACACCCTGAACAATACTCTCCACATCATATACAGTGTGTTGAATGTATTAAATATTCAATAAGTATGCACCGAAAGACAATAAAGTAATGTAAATATATGTTCGGATTTGCATTTTAGAAAGTTCTACTTACATTTGGAAAAAGGGATTGTAAAAGGCTATCATAATATTAATTCTGAACAGTCTTTGTACTTGCATCTGAAAAGAACAACCATAATGCCATATATATTATGAAGCATACTATATACCTGTTAAGGCTAATGTATATATCTATAACTATAGCTAAATGTCTGCATGCATGTGTGTGTATAAAATGTTTATGATGTTAGCATAATAGTATTTTAATGATGCATTTATATATTTCTCCTCTGTTGACAGTTTTATTCTCACTTCCAAAATTTGTATAACACTCTTATATGTAAGACTATTAGAGAGTTGGGGCCAAGAGAGTAAACATATGCACCCTCAGCACATTCTTAGTTACATCTTGCATAAAAAGTTTAGGTGCTAATGGTATATCAAGAAGGCAGAGTTATCAGTTAAATGAAATATCTATTAGCCTGGGAACAGAAGTTCCAACAAAGGCACAGACTGCATTAACAGTTGTATGGGCATTATCCATGATACGTTTGTCCTTGGCGTTCAAAGATAATAGCTAGTGGATGGTTTTCTCTCAATATGTGAACATATATGGAAAACCACAAGTGTGTGACCAGCTGCTCACAGGTGAAAGGTCTATCGAGCCCTTCATTTTTGGTAGCTCAACCCCTCTGACTCATGCCCTACATATGCCATGGATTGGGAAAATGTACAGAATCCGCTATTGTTTTACACCAATTCAATCGACTTGTTGCTGTTTCCCACTACTGCACAGCTGTATCAAAGGGTCTGCGTGCTGCCTCAGGGGTCATAACTATAAGCTCTATAGCAGATGATTTTTAGGTAGAGCGTCAATTGTGACTTTCATAAAAACTGTTTGAGAGCCACAGCATACATGACTGGAAGGGATGACAAATTTTAAGTAAAGCCTTTAATTTTATAAATAAGAAAACATAAGTTTACAGAATTTAAATTGATAGGCAATAATGCTACATTGGTTAGTTACACAATTGAGGCTGGTGCTCTTTCCAATATATAATGTTGTTATTAAAGTAGTCCATTGACAAAAGCATTCTTCCTTTCCTTTCCTTTTCTTTTTTCTTCCTTTATTCTTTCTTTCCTTTTTTTCTTCCCCCTTCCTTTCTTCCTTCCTTCCTTCCATCCTTCCTTCCTTCTTTCCTTTTATTTAGGCAACCACTCATTTGCTAATTCACTTATTCACATTTTTTTTTTGCCGAGCACCTAGTGTGTTCTAAGATCAATGCTAATTGCTAAAGCATAAAAAATATAAGCTATAACCACAGCTATAAAAATACTAGCTAAGGCTTCAGGAAGAGTGTATAGACTCACTTTTCCCTGTTCCTTCTAAGTATAATTATACACCCTGGAAATTATTTCATAGACAACAGTAAGAGAAATCTGAAAGCTGAAAAAAGAATGTGTACTGGCTAGAGAGTGCAGGATTTGAGGAATAACAACATGGCAAGTTACCTGGGTTTTCTTTTCATCTCCCATATACCTTGGACTGGGCAATGGAGAGGACTGCCACAAGAAATGACCAACAGGCATAAAAGAAAAAAGGCAAAAAGAGAGGAAGAAAGAAAGATTGATAGCAAGACAGAATAAGAAAGAAGAGAGGGAGGAAGAAAGAAAAAACAGACCTGCTCTTTCTAACCAAAGGACTGGGAAAGTAGAAACCTAACAGAGACCTGATGGAGAACCCCAAGCAGTTCTCCACAAAGAGGGCCTCTGTTGATGATCCAATGCACCAACAGCAGTGGCAACAGCAAAGCCTCAGCCATCCCGGCCCCTGCTCCATACCTTAGGTCAGGTGAGTGCTGTGATCTCCCAGCAGCAGCAGAAACAAACTCCTAGCTCTCTTATCACCCAATCCAGAACCAGGGCCCAGAGAGTGGTCCCATCTTCTCATATCTACTGCAATAGCAAAGCCCTGTGACTTCCTGGCTTCTACCCAGTGGTATAAGGGGACTAGGTCCAGTGGATTCCTGCCTCACCCAGAATATTTCAGTGCCCCCACAGATGGCTCCAATAAGGCTTAAGCAGGAGTCCCAGCAGCACCAGAAAACAAAGAAGACAAAAATAACATTGCAAGGGCTCAGAAACTAAATATTCATAGGAATTAAAGTCAGAGAAGTAGACTATAACTTACACACTAAACTTAAACAGAACAACTGCCTGCTAAAATAGAATACTTAGGAACAAGAGTCCCCCAACAAAATAAATGTCCAGGATACAACTGAAAAAATCATTCATTATATCAAGAAACTGGAGAACAAGAATTTAATGAGAAAAGATAATCAAGGAATGCCAATATGGAGATTAATCTTATATTGAAATTATCTGACAAGATTTTTAAAAGCAACTGCTTTAAAATTCCTTTAGAAATCAATTACAAATTCTCACAAGACACACGAAAACAGAAAATTTCAGCACAGAAATAGAAGTTACATAAAATAACTAAAAGGAAATTTTAGAATTGAAAACTACAATAACTGAAATTTTTTTTAAAAACTCACTAGTTGTACTCAATAGAGTGTTAATGAAAAGGACAGAATCACTGAACTTGAAGACAGACCAACAGAACAGAAGTTTCTGTAGAAAAATTTAAAAGAGCAAAAATTCATATTATCAGAATACAGAAGAGAAAGAATGTGGTACTGGAAAAGGATTTGAAGAAACAATGGCTGAACACTTGCCAAACTTGGCAAAAGAAACAAATCTACACACTCAAACATGTGAGAACCTCAAACAACCCCAAAGAAATCCACACCAAGACATAACAAAATTAAAATTCTAAATATTAAATAAAAAGAAAAAAATCGTAAAAATAGCCAGAGGAAAAGAATGTATTACCTATAAAGGAACAGCAATTTAAATTACAATGGATTTCCTATCTGAAACCATGCAGGCCAGAAGGAAGTGGCACAACATTTTTTTTAGGTGGTGAAAGAAAATAACTGTCAATTCTAAAAAGGAACCAGAAATTCTATATCCAGTGATGAAACTATCCACCAGGAATAGAGGAAATAAAGACATTCTCAGTCAAAGGAACACCAAAATAATTTGTGCTAGCAAATCTACCCTTAAATAATGACTAAAGAAAGCTCTCTCAACACAAAGAAAGTGATAACAGAAGAAGACAGGGATCTTTAGAAAGGAAAGAAGAACAATGAACTGGATAGTAAATATAACAGACTATTCTTCATCACAGGAGCTTCTTTTAGCAAATATTTTGATTAAAATAAAAGTTATAACTATCTGATGTGGTGCTAAATGTATTAGACAATTATATTTTTAAAATGGAGAGGGTAAAGGGACCTAAAGAGAAGCAAATGTTCTACACTTCTAAGTTGTAAAACATTGACACAATAGCTTGTGATAAGTTATATATGTATACAGCAATACGTATGACAACCACATAGAAAATTATACAAGTGGATATACTCAAGCCATCGTAAATAAAAATGTAACTCTAAAAGATGTTTAGGTAATCTAAGAAAGGCTAGAAGAAGGAAACAAAGGAACAAGAAACACAAGAACAAACAGAAACAATAATGACAAAATTAAACCCCAACATATACATAATTTCTTTATATGTTAAAATGTCTAAACACACAAATTAAAAGACAGAGATTGGCAGAATAGATCCAACTCATAATTCAACCATACTCTGTATACAAATCATTAACTGAATTAAGAAAAGATGATTAATCTTATAAGATACCTTGGGATATATAATTATAATACAATACCTTGGAAAAATTTTAATGAGTGAAGGGTTTTTTGATGTAATTTCATTTGACATAAAATTTTAATATAGGCAATAAGTATCTTTGTACACGTTAATAAAAATATTGATATTTAGATATTTAAAACTGACAAAATAACTGACAAAAATACCAGTAAATCACTACTTTCAAAATGGCACAGTACATTGTGACACCGAAATAATGAAAACCTGTATTTTAGTCACCATGATTTTTAAAAAATTTTACTTACTTGGAAACTAAAATAACTGTCTAAATTATTGCTTTTGAACATAGTGTATCTATGTGATATAAAGGGACATGTTTGCCAGGATTGAGTTGAGTTTTATTTTTTAATGCATTTCATTTAGTGGAAATATAAATTTACCTGAAGATTTATGACTTTTTTCTCATAATCATATTTAAACAGAATAAAAAATTTCAAAGGGATGAGTAATTTCTACAGCAATATTGTAGAGTAGATGTATAAGGATGAAATGGGGGGAAATCCCTAGATTATGTCTTTGTTCTTCCCCTTGCTTTTCCAAGCCACCCACTTTGTGCACCTATGAGATATTAGTTGTCCCTGGATGAATCTCCGTGGCTGTTGAGTGGTAAAAAACAAATATATTTAGCACTTAGCTTAATCTACGAAGAGAAACAGATAATTCTTCTTGAACTGAAAGGGAAAGATTTATATAGATAAGGTGAAATTATCTCCCTTCAAAATTAGAGGAAAGCAATGGGAATAATCTAAACATGATTATAAGTGCAACAGATACATAAAAATGAGTTTGAGAATTAAAAATAATCCCTTTAGCTTTCAGGCTTTCACCATGTTGATTTGGTTCATTACAGTCAGAAAACAAAGAGTAAGAAGCTGGAGGGTTAGACAGTGATTAGAAATGATTCAAAAGGCTTTCATGGGCATTTACTCCTAGCAAGATATCCTTTCTCATGAGGGTCTTGCAATTTGGTTCTGATGGTCCATATCCAAATTGCATGGTTGCTGAGCATTGTTAGAAGAATGAGACTGAAACAGGGAATGGAACAGGGTGTAAGATAGAATCTATCCATCTGGAACTAGCAAACCAAGGCAAGAATTACCTTATGGTCTGCAATTTAGAGGCTAAACATGGAGATTCTTCCTAAAACAAGATGTAGTACGTTGATCTGAAAATTCCAGCAAAGCACAGTTGTAGCAAACATCAAACTATCACTGACTCTCAGAATCATAGCTCATAGTAAAGTAGTAATAGCTTTATGAGCTAAATGTTAAGTCTTTGGAAGGGTATTTCTTAGTTGTTTTAGTGAAACCCAAAATTAGAGTTTTAAGTTTAATGACTAAGTTGACACTGAAAAATGAATAATAGGGCATTGTGAAAGGTAAAAATTGTAAATCATGTTAAACAATCATGCAATTGGAGGAGATAGTTTATTGGAAAACAAGTCTAATCCATGTTGTATACATTTAAGCATTTACTGAGTACTTACATGACAGACTATTCCCAAATAATTTCTGCAGTTATTCATGTTCTGGCTTTATTTAAAATGACTCCTAAAAGCAGCTGATGGACATGGAAACTAAAATGTTAATAACATCCACTATGTGTCGAACATAGATCTAGATATTTTCCAGAAATTCTTTTACTCGGTTTTTCACAAGAAACCTGCTCATCATTATCCCTATTCAATAAATGAGAAAATAGAATTCATGATTTCATTTAAATTGTCCAAGGTCACAAATGCACTAGGTAGTTGAACTGAAATTGAACCTGAATCTCTTACTATAAAGACCATGTTCTTTGCCTTTTGCCATGAATTGTGCTATAATAAACCTGATTTTCACCATCTTCAGGGGGCAACTAATTTCCTCTGATGAAATATGACTCTCTCAGCTGTTGAAAATGTACAATGTTGAAAATGCTGGTCACTGAAATGCTATAATTGAAGAGAATCTAAAAAACTATTTGTACTAAGACATGTCCTCTCTCAACTGAAATTCCCAATAAATAAAGCTTTTAAAGTTTCAGAAACCATAAATATAAGGCACACATATTTTGGGGGTAAAGCACTACTATTGCATGTATGTAGAACAGAAAAAAAACAAAATAACAAAGCAGGGACTTCCCTGGTGACACAGTGGTTAAGAATCCACCTGCCAATGCAGGGGACACAAGTTCGAGCCCTGGTCCAGGAAGATCCCACGTGCCGCGGAGCAACTAAGCCCGTGTGCCACAACTACTAAGCCTGCACTCTAGAGCCCGCGAGCCACAACCACTGAGTCTGCGCGGCACAACTACTGAAGCCCGTGCGCCTAGAGCCCATGCTCCGCAACAGGAGAAGCCACCACAATGAGAAGCCCACCGCAACGAAGACCCAATGCAGCCAAATAAGTAAATAAACAAATAAATAAATAAATTTAAAATAAATAAAATAAAATTCTAAAAAAATAATAAAACAAAGCAATTTCGAATCAATTTTAAAAACATTTACTGAGAATCAGGTAAAGAATAAGATGCTGATGACATAAGAAAAACAGGCCTTCAACAAAGGCTGAATTTTATTGCTGAAAATCTCTCTGGCCTAACTCCAATCAGTTCACATAGAAAGAGCTAATCTGGTGTCAGACATATTTCAGATTTAGGTTTGCAACTTAACTACAGTAGTTCTGTGGCCTTGGTAACATTACTTCAGTTAGACTTTCCTGAGTTTCTGTTTTTTTTCTCTTAATCGGGAATAATAAGTTAGTTCAGAGAGTTTCTGTGTGGCAATTAAATGAAAGAATTTTTTTTTAAGTCTAGCTTAGTGCCTTGAATTAATAAATGTGAAGTTCATCCATGCAGAACAAAATTCCCACAGATGCCAGGTTTAAGGAGGACTAAATCCATTTTCTTTTCCATATTTCAAAATTTGCACATCAGTTTAGAAGTTGCCATTGTTTTTTTCAAAACACAAAGATGATCAGCTCTTGAAATGTTCAGAGAGAGCAGTTATGAAGGAAAAAATACCTAATTGTGTCAGAGCAAATTATCTAGCTTTGTCAATAAAATATTACTGTGTCCTGTTAATGAAGTATTTAATCTTCTGCCTGCTTTCTTTTAAACAAGGTGAGGTTATTGTGTCAAATACTTTGATTTGAACGTTAAATTTTTTCCAAAGTCTAACTGGTCCACCTCTATGTTGGTGTTTAAGATAGTTACCTGGAGAGAGAAGTGTTTACCTAGAGTTTGGCCTCACCAGTTCCAGAGAATTCCTGGAGACACTTGGCTGGTTCACTGTCCTATGCAATAAGTATACCAAGTATTTCCTGAAAATTATTGGCAGCCTAGCTTTGTAATAACACACAGTGGTAAAAATAAAAATAAATGGAAAAAAACAGAGACAAACCAAAACCATTATCCATATCTTCCAACCTAATACAATGCAAATCATAAAAAATCCCAGCAGGCCTTTTGGTAGATATTGATCAGCCATTCCTAAAATGTATATGGAAATGCAAAAGATCCAGAATAGTCAAGGGGAACTAAGATCCCACAAGCCACATGGTGTGGCCAAAAACAAAACAAAACAAAACAAAACCAGAAGAGTCAAGTCATATTTGTAAAAGAAGAAATATTTGGAAGACATACACTTCCCAATTTCTAAAGGTACTATAAAAAGGTGCAAAAATCAAAACAATGTGGTGCTGCTGTAAGACTAAGAATGTTGATCAATGAAATAGAATTGAGAGTCCAGGAAACACAATACATTTTTAGCCAACTGATTTTTTGACAAGAAGTGCCAAGACAATTAAATGAGAAAAGAAAACTTTTTTGACAAGTAGTGCTATAACAACTGAATGCCCTTATACAGGAAGATGAATTTAGACTCTTATCTCACATTGTACACAAAATTAACTCAAAATGAATCATAAATGTAAATGTAAGAATTAAAACTATACAGCTGTGAGAAGAAAACATGGAAAAAACATTCCATAACTTCAGCTAGGCAAAGTGTTCTTAATATTTAAGACACCGTTAAGAAAATGAAAGACAAGCCACAGCCTGGGAAAAAATATTTGCAAATCATGTATCTGATTAAAAAATACTTTTACATAGAATAGAAATAACTTTTACAACTCAATATTAATAAAAAAATTAACCAACTTTTTCTAAGTGAGTACTGTAGAATATTGGAATAGGTATTTCACCCAAGAAGATGTATAAATGAATAATAAACATATGAAAAGATGGCCATCATAATTAGTCATTAGGGGGAAATGCACATTAAAACTACAATGAGATACTACTTTACACCCACTAGAATGGTTATCATTAAAACTACTGAGCATAACATGTGAAGATATGGAGAAGTCTGAAACCCTCGTATATTGCAGGGGAGAATGAAAAATGGTATCGCCACTTTGGAAAGATACCTTGGTACCTCCTTAAAAAGTTAAACATAAACTTACCAAGTGATTCAGTGATTCCATTACTAGGTATCTCCTCAAGAGACATGTAAACATATGTTCACACACACAAAAAATCTTTTCTGGGAATATTCACAGCAGCATTATTCATATGTCAATCACCAGAAACACTACAATTTCCATCAACTGGTGAACAAATAAATTGTTTGTGGTGTATCTCCACATTGGAATATATTCATCAATAAAAACGAACAAATTACCGATGTATGCTACAACATGGATGATTCTCAAAACACTGTGCTAAGGCAAAGAGGCCAGATGCAAAAACACCTACATATTGTATGTTTCTGCAATGTCCAGAAAAGGCTAGTCTACAGAGACAAAAAAAAAATCAGTGTTAGTCTGGGCCCGGGGCTACAAACAGGGATTCACTGCAAACAGGCAAAATGGATCTCTTAGGGGTGATAAAAATGTCTTAAAACTGACTGCACAATTCTATGTAAATATAATAAAATCATTGAATTTTACATTTATAATTGATAAATTTTATGTCATGTAATTCATACTTCAATAAAGCTGTTTTTAAAAAGTAAGTAAACCGATGGGAATTTCTTTTTCCCAGAGCAAGACTGAAAACACACACACACACACACACACACACACACACACATGAAAACCAAAGGATATATTCACTGGTTGATAAAAGCAAAAGTATTTTCCTCATCAAGAGTTTGAGTGTCAACACTTTTTGATTAATTATTTGTACTGTCTGCCACATGTTTAGCTTACTGCGCAGATGTTCCAATCAGATATACAATTTGCCTTAATGCATTAAAACACCTACACCAAAGCAATAATTATTTACCAACTTTTTAAACAAAATTTTCATCATATATTTTGTGATTGAAAAAAACCCTAAAAAGTTACTATTACCAAAAACAATTAAAAAAAAAATTCAGCAGACTAAATTGTGTAAGCTCTCGGCGGGCCTGCTTGGAGAATAGTTGAAATATAGAAGAAAACATCCAGCAACTAATGGTCAAAGTGATATAAACACAGAAATATTCCTATGTTTAGGAAGGTAGAAAAGAGGCGATATTTTTGACAGTTTTATCATAATGAATAAAATTTTCAAGCATCCTTTGAAAATGGCCTAGCACATATGTTTTATTTACCTGCATTGTTATTGCTTTATCCTCTGAACTAATAAATATCAGAAGAGAATTACATTTAGTACTCTGAGAGTGACTGTGACATGGAAAGCAAAAAATCAGTGAAGCTACAGAGAAAAAAGCCTGGTGTTAAAATACTAGGAGAAATTAAATCGATTTTAAAATATTACTTTTTAGTTAATGTTTATTGTGTAAGATATACAAACACATATGAAGATATGTATAGAGATATAGATAGACAGATGTATGTGTTTCTATGTCTATATACACCTATGTATATATAATGTTTTATTCACTGGATTTCCCGTGACTCATTTAGATGACCTTGCGACAGGGCAGAGAAGATGTGGAAATACAACTTTAAATCCTAAAACAATGCTGGCAGAGCTGGATATACCAAACAGAGCTTCTGTACAAATAGAAATCAGTCCGCAAAGCACAGTATTTTGTTTTCAATCTTTTATAAAGTACTGGAGGTATATTTTCTATAGACAGTTGCAAACATATGTCTTATCTTATTACTTATATTTACTTAATGCTCTATGAATCTCAGATGAATCTGCTCTAACAATCATTTCATGCATCCCAATAAAACAGTTGATATTCCATCTGAGTGTTAATGTAAGTGCTATTTTCAGAACTGTTTCACGTGCACTACACAAAGAAAGCGTCAAAATGAGTGAGGAAATTTTCTATTTCTAGGAACATATGCTTTTTAAAACATTTTCCACTTGTTCAATGACTGAATAGATGTTTCCACCTTAATAAATGAAAATATAATGCCCATATCAATTATATGCTTAAGGGAATTTGCTTTACATCCTTCCTGGTTGTGCTATTACCTTCTACAACAGGGGAAGATCGGTTGAGCAATATAAAATTTTTTAATATAATTTATGGAGGGCATTAGAGTTTGATAAGCTGCAAACAAGAACTCTTTAAATTTAAAAACACATACAATTTATACACTTGCAACCTCTTTACTGCAAATGTGACATTTTTAAGCTACGGAATTTTTTTTTACCCTGTTGGTTTTGTTGAAATTAATGTAAACTTTTTGTACATAAATTACAGGATGTATGTATCTAATGTACCTAAAAGTTTATGAATCATCACTGTCCAATTGAACTCTCTATTGATGGAAATGTTCTAAAATTTGCATTGTCCAGTATGGCAGACACTAGGCATACATAGCTATTGAGCACTGAAATGTGGCTAACGTGACTTAGAAAATAAACTTTTAATATTTAACTGTAATTAAATTTAAATAGCCACACGTGGCTGTGGCTTGCGGATTAGAAAACACAGAAAGAGGAGGAAACTTGGAATCATACTTTTTATTGATCTATAGTAATTTTCATTAGAATTCTAGGTCAGATCTCTATAAATCAGAGCCAAGTGGAGGGTTAAACAGAGCTGGCAAATTTGGGTTTTGTTTGTTTGTTTGTTTTTGGCCATGCCACGCTACCTGTGGGATTTTATTCCCGACCAGAGGTTGAACCCAGGCCCTCGGCAGGAAGAGCACAGAGTCCTAACCAAACCACAGGACCTCCAGGGAATTTCCCAGAGCTGGCAAATTTGTGCTATGTATAGTCCAAAGTCAACTTGCATTCAAGTTCAACTTGCAGTATGTCATTTTGATTTGCTATTTATTATTTGCTCTTTTCATGATTTGGTCTTCAGTTTACCCTAAAATATTTAAATTTAGATGTGAAGTGAGGTCATTTCATACATTTGAAAAGGATTTTATTCAAAAGGCAGTATTTCTGTGGGAATTTGTGAAAAATAGATCAAAGGAACCCAAACCTTCAAACATAAAGAGATTGACAGTCAATCCTTGTTACTCCAATCAAATGTACCTTTCAGAAAGTGTCATTTATTTTCTCCACTGTATTGTATATGTAGAATGTTTAGAAAGTTCTAAAAAGTAGACTCATCAAGCAGGAAGGACTCAGTCAGGCAAGAAGATCCTTTATGGAAAGCATAGGTTGTCAGAAATTGTACCACAGCTCACTGTTGCTTTGTTCTTTTTATGTTTTAGTTTTCTACTATTTGTGTTAGTTTCTAAGACTATGTCTTCAATTTCTTTTATCTCTTATTATGCAATGTTTAATCTGCTATTAATTCCATTTAATTTCATCTGTCATATTGCAGTTTTCACCTCTACAGGTTTGATTTAGGTCTTTATTACATGTTTCATATTTCTGATTAACTTTTTTCAGAGTTTTATTGAGATCCATTTAAAGTGTAAATTGAGTGGTTTTTTGGCATAGAATTGTGCAACCTTCCCTATAGTCTAATTTCAGAACATTTTCATTTATTTACGCAGTAAAAGAAACCCCATCCATGTCCATTTGCAGTCTCTCCCCATACACTAGCAACCTCCCCCCATTCCCGTGCCAGCTCCCAGCCCTGGGAACCACTAATCTATTTTCTGTTTCTTCAGATATGCTTAATCTGGACGTCACATAAATGGAATCATACAATATCTGCTCTCTTTCAACTGGCACTTAGAATGTTTTCGAGGCTCATCTATATTTTAGCATGTATTTGTACCTCATTCTCTTTTATTGCTGAAAAATACCCCATTTAATGGATGTAGATTTTTGTTTTTTCCATTCACCAGCTGAAGGGACTTGGGTTGTTTCTACTTTTCAGCCCTTGTAAATAATGCTGCACTATGGATACTTGTGTACAAGTTTTTATGAGCATGTTTTCATTTCTCTTGGATATATATCTAGGAGTGGAATTGTGGTTCATATGGTCACTATATGTTTAACATTTTGAGAAACTGCTAAACTGCTTTCCAAAAGCAGATGCACCACTTTACATTCCTACCAGTAACATGAGCAGTCCACTTTTTCCATATCCTTACCTCTTATTATCTTTTTGATTATACCTCTGCTTATCTTTTTGAACATAACTGTTTTAAAACCCTTGTCTGTTGATTCTAGCATCTATTTCTATTCTGAACAGTGATTGATTTTTCTCCTAAAAATGGGTTTTCTTTTCCTGCTTTTTTGCAAGCTTGGTTTGTTTTTTTTTTTTAAAATATCTTCATTGGCGTACAATTGCTTTACAATGTATTAGTTTTTGCTGTACAACAAAGTGAATCAGCTATACATATACATATATCCCCATATCCCTTCCCTCTTAAGCCTCCCTATCCCACCCCTCTAGGTCGTCACAAAGCACCCAGCTGATCTCCCTGTGCTATGCAGCTGCTTCCCACTAGCTATCTATTTTACATTTGGTAGTGTATATATGTCCATGCCACTCTCTCACTTTGTCCCAGCTTCCCCTTCCCCCACTGCGTCCTCAACTCTGTTCTCTATGTCTGTGTCTTAATCCTGCCCTGCCTCTAGGTCCATGAGTACCATTTTTTTAGGTTCCATATATATGCGTTGGCATACAGTATTTGTTTTTCTCTTTCTAGCTTGGTAGTTTTTAATTGGATGCCAGACATTGTGAACTGTACCTTACTGGTTGCTGGACATTTTTGTATTTCTATAAATATTATTTAACTTTGGTCTATCATATACTTAAATGATTTGTTAACCGTTTGATCCACTTGGGCCTTGCTTTTAAGATCTGTTAGGTGGCACTAGAGGAGTGAGGTGTCTAGGGCTAATGCCCTACTACTAAGGCAAAACCTGTATGTGTACGCTAACCAACACCCCACGGATTATGAAGTTTTCCAGCCTGATTGGTGGAAGGAGTTACTGACCCTAAGTGATCTCTGGGAATCCTTAAAACCCCTTCGGGGTAGTTTCCTCAAACACAAGATGCTCAGAACTCAGCAGAATACTGGAGAAAACTCTACAGAACTCCGATTTCTCTCTCTGAGAAACTCTCTCCTTTCTGCTATACTCTGGAGGACATTACCTGCCTTGGTCTCCCCCAAAATTTCGGCTCCAACCGGTCAACGCAGGCAATTCACTGGGCTGTGCTTAGGTTTTCTCTCCCAAACCCGCATCCTGGAAAATCTTTTAAAGGCTGTAAGCATTTTGAGCTGATATTTGTTTCCTCAGTCTCCAGGATCAGTTATCCGTTATTGATGCCAAGTGTCTCGGAAGACAGACCCAGCGTTCTCCTTCAAGAGCAGATTTTTTTTTTTTTCTTTTTTTTTTTTAAATAAAGGTAACTCTGAGAGTTGCCCCTAAAAGCCAAACAGAGCAAAGGTCTTTCCTCTTAGTCTGAGAACTAGGCAGCGCGCCCCTGCGTGAGCTCAAGCCGCACCTCAACGCCTCAGCACCGCCTACGGGTTACTGCGCAGGCGTAGAACTTCTGCGCGCCTGCAGGGCTCAGCAACAACTGCGCCTGCGCCAAACAACGAGGCGCGCCAAACAACGAGGCGCGCCAACGCGCCAATCTGCGCCTGCCAATGAGAGTGCCCAATGGTCCTTGATTCCCGCCCACTGACAGGACATCCAATCGCCTGTCCCGGCGCGCGGTTCGCCGCGGGTTCAAAGTGGACGGAGGTTAGAGCTGAAGCTCGGCCCGGGAAGCATGGAGGCGGCAGAGACTAAGGCGGAGGCTGCTGCCCGAGAGTAAGTGTGTCCCGCCAGGTGGCAGCCAGGGGCGGGCTGGGGCGGACCTTGCGCGGTCCCAAGTAAAACCAGTAATTCCCGTCCACCCCTTACAGCGGTTGCGGGTCGACTAAGCCGTGAAGTGATCCTAATCCCAGCCCCCCAGTCTTAGGTTCCTGAGGTGACGGTTGCCTCTCTCCAGGAGTAAGGGCTATGAGCGACTGTCCGTCCCCCACCACGTACGCACACCCCCCAGAGGTGTGTCCTGAAAGGGGACGGTTCCGTCCCTGTCAACCCTCCATATCTCTTCGCAGATCGACCACCCTAACAGGAGACTTTCCACCCCTAAGAGACATCCTGGGAGGGCCATTCAATTTCTGTCACCCCTGTCCAACACACACTCTCCCGGTGGGTTATTTTATCCCCATCCCCGCCTCCTAATGGACTGCTTCGGCCGCTAACAAGGGAGAATTCTGGAGAGCCTAGACCCAGGGATCCAGCCCCCTGTCCTTAGCTCCTCCTCAAGTACGCTGATACCCTGCCCCCAAGCTTGTGTTCTCTGCGTGGCGGGGCTCCCCCATTCCCTGTATATTTCCATGACTGATTTCAGAAACTCAAACGGTTTCTATTCAGTGAGACATTCCCTATTTAAAATCACAGCTCCTTCCCCACACTCCTATTCCCCTTGCTTTGCTTATTTTTCTTCACGGCACTTAACTACCTCCGTGTGTCTTCCATACAAACACCATTCCTGGTCCCAGATGGCCCTTCAAGCCTGTGCTAGGCAGGACAAGACTCAGCATTAATACACATAATCACATATGTGCATGTGCACACAAATTGACTAGAACTAGGACCCCAGGAGTCTGCAGTTTTTCATGTTTTCTTGCCCGTTCAGGGCCCTGGCCAAGGTGGCAGACATTCTGGAGCCTATAGGTCTTCAGGAGGAGGCAGAACTGCCCGTGCAGATCCTGGCTGAGTTTGTGATGGTACGTACAAGATGGGAGCTAGCCTTTCACAAGCCAGGGACTGCTCCTGGGTCCTCCTATTGAGATACTGTGCAGCGGTAATGGTGAAAAGACGGGAAAGTAACCTTCCTGGCCTATATAGTACAAGGAGGTAAGAATGTTACCTGCATCCACCCTCCCTCTGAACAGGACTCCCGGAAGAAAGACAAGCTCCTCTGCAGCCAGCTTCAAGTAGTAGACTTCCTGCAGAATTTCTTGGTTCAGGAAGGCACTGCCCAGGACCTGAACCCCTTGGCTTCTGAAGACACGAGCCGTGAGTGGGCAGGGGGTTGGAATAGGGGCTTCCCTGAGTGAAGAAGGAAGAGGGACATCAGTCAAGTGAGCTGTTTGGCTGACGGGAAGACTGAAGCCCCAGTGTTGCAGGCAGGTGGGCCAACCTCACTTATTCCCTCACTCTTGGCTCTTCTCAGGGCAGAAGGCAATTGAAGTCAAAGAGCAATGGAAAGAGCTGAAGGCCACCTACCAAGAGCATGTGGAGGCCATCACAAGTTCCCTGACCCAGGCACTGCCCAAGGTGGCGGAGGCCCAGAGGAAGCAGGCCCAGCTCCAGGAGGCCCTTGAACAACTCCAGGCCAAGGTGAACCAAGGATGAGGGGAGGAGAGGGCAGGCAGAGAGGAGGAGGAAAAGGGTGAACATGCTGGGTTGGACCCACTGGCTGTCTTTTAAAATCCAACCATATGGCTGAGTAATATTCCATTGTATATATGTACCACATCTTTTTTTATATGTATATAAATTTTTTTTTTTTACTTTTTTTTATTTTTGGCTGTGTTGGGTCTTCGTGTCTTCACACCGGCTTTCTCTAATTGGGGCAAGCGGGGGCTACTCTTCGTTGCGGTGCGTGGGCTTCTCATTGCAGTGGCTTCTCTTGTTGCAGAGCCCGGGCTCTAGGCGCACAGACTTCCGTAGTTGCAGCACACTGGCTCAGTAGTTGTGGCTCACGGGCTCTAGAGCATAGGCTCAGTAGTTGTGGCGCACGGGCTTAGTTGCTCCCCGGCATGTGGGATCTTCCCAGACCAGGGCTTGAACCCATGTACCCTGCATTGGCAGGCAGATTCTTAACCACTGCGCCACCAGGGAAGCCCCTGTACCACATCTTCTTTATCCATTCATCCGTCAATATTACTCAGCCATTAAAAGGAATGAAATAATGCCATTTGCAGCAACATGGATGGACCTGGAGATTATCATACTAAGTGAAGTAAGTCAGACAGAGAAAGACAAATATCATATGATATCACTGATATGTGGAATCTAAAAAAAAAAAAATGATACAAATGAACTTACTTACAAAACAGAAACAGACTCACAGACTTAGAGAATGAACTTATGGTCACCAGGGGGGGGAGGGTGGGGGCCAGGGATAGATTGGGAGTTTGGGATTGACATGTACACACTGCTATATTTAAAATAGGTAACCAACAAAGACTTACTGTTAAAAAAAAAAAAAAAAAAAATGAAATCCAAACATAAAAATGCACTCCTCCTCTCCTTGTTCCCCTCCTTTGCTTACCTGCAGAAGCAAGTGGCCATGGAAAAACTCAGAATAGTCCAGAAGCAGTGGCAGCTACAACAGGTAGGTCCATTCACCTAGGAAAATACCTCTTCTCACCACCATGCTATTGCATGGGCCAAGTCCTAGAAAACCTTTATTCTGTTTCCTCCTGTGAGGCACTATAGCATGGGTACCAACATGGACTTGAATCCTAGCATCACCACTTACCACTGCATGATCTTGGGCAGTCACCTAACTTTCTCTGCTTCTGTTTCTTCATCTGTGAAAGAAGAAAATAATAGCATCTACTCTATAGAGTTATTATGATGATTAAGTAATTGGTACAGCAAGTGCTTAAAATAGTGCCTGGCACATAGCAAACTAAATAAGTGTTATCATCATCTTTGTGCTCCTTTTCTCCAGAATTCCTCACCTTGGAACAACACATTCTGACCCTTCCTTTTTTCTAAGCCCCTGGTCCTGCCTAAAGTGAGTAGGGTCCCTCTTTCCGTCTGTGCATCTGAACCCCCAGCTAGGGCTAGGCTGTAGGGGTTGGGGAAATGGCTCTAAGACGTCAGCATCTGAGGAACCATGTCTACATTCTCACTCCTGGTAGGAGAAGCGTCTGCAGCATCTGGCAGTGGTTTCTTCAGAGGTGAGGGAGCGTCAGACAGGAACTCATCAGGAGCTTGAACGGCTGTATCAGGAACTTGGAACCCTGAAGCAGCAGGCAGAGCAGGAGCAGTACAAGCTGCAGAGGTGAGGCCGGGAGCATGGGCTACAGACCCAGGGTGGTTCAGCTGAGGTTCCCTCTCTTCACACCCACCTCCTCCTTCCAGGCACCAGACCTTCCTCCACCTGCTATACACCCTTCAGGGTAAGCTGCTATTCCATGAGGCTGAGGCAGAGGCAGAGATGCCACAAGAGCTGGATCTTCCTAAGGATAAGCCCCAGCAGCTGACCCAGCCCCAGGAGCAGAACATTCGGGACACCATGGGGAGAAATGAGGGTGTATCCTCCAAGGTGAATGAAAGGTGGAACAGTTGGGCAGGGAGGCAGAGAGAAAAGCTGGGAGATAAATCTTACTCATTGCCCATACCTTGTCCCCCCAAGGCCAACAACCCACAGCCTGCTGGAGATACAGGCTTACCATGGCTTCCTGGGAGACAGCAACATGGGGAAGGATCCTAGAGCAGGTCGGACTCCAACTCAGGCCATGGTGTGTGTCCCTGGACTGTAGGTATGGCAGGAGCAAGGGTCTCTGGTCTATCTGTCTCTGTTTCTGTGCTCCGTTGTTCATGGAGGGGATGGGACATGGGAAGGAGCAAGGAGTTTATCTTATGGATGAAGTTTTGTACATTATCCCCATGCCCAGCCTACCCTGGGCTAATCCCTCTCTTCCTCTTCCCCAGCTCTCTGGCCTCACCCACATTGCAGGATGGACTTAAATTCCTTGAGTGCAGCTTGATTTTTGACTACATACCAGGTCGGGGCAGGCTCTGGATTCTGTTTATTAAAAACCCTGGAGTTCTCTCAGCGGCCTGTTTGTCCGCTTATCTTCATATGTTGGTGGGAAGAACCACACTCATAGGCCAGCAACAAGATAGGTGCTGGGACTGGTGTGAATAGAGAGGGTATAGATGGGGAAGGGGCCCTGGCCTGGGGCATCAGGGGTTGCTTGCCCAAAGGGATATACTACAAACATGCTGAGCTTAATTCACATTCACGGAGAAGATGAATGCTTTATGCAGGTGATTAGATGTGGGAGGATAATTTTAATTACTGATCCAAATGTTTACTGAATCTCTGATTTGTGCCAGGTCCCTTGCTATGAACTGGAGCTACAGCGGTGGGCTTATCTGACCAGTCCCTGCCTACATGGAGCATAATGAGAATGAACAATTGAAAAGATAAATAGGATGATTTCAGGGTGTGTTAAAACAGGGTAGCAAACTAAAACAGAGTAATACAATGAAGAGCAATAGTGAGAGTATAGAGACCCCCATCTATGTATATTGGCCTGTGTCTGTGAGTCAGTATTTCTATTTGTGTTTGTGTGTGTGTGTTTCTGTGTCTTTGTTTGTTGCTTTCAGTCTCCATTCCTCTGTGTGTCTGTCGCTGGGTTTGTGGACAGGGGCGGGCACTACTGTGTTTGAGAAAGAGATTTCATTCCTGAGTGGGAGTGTGGAAACTGCTACTTCAGAGAGAAAGAGAAAAATGACAGTTCTCAGAGAGTAGAAAACTCATTTTCCGTATGAGAAAAGGACCTTCATGTGAGAGAAAGACCTAAACATCCCCATGAGAAAGACACTGGGGCCTTTTGTTTTTGGTGAGAGAAAGTTTTAAGAGTCAGTGTTCACTGTTCTGTCTCAGACTGGGTCACCTTCTCTCAGGTGGAGATTGAGATCGTTGTGCATTCCGATGGTTTGCCCTGCTTTACTAAGGTGTCCCTAGTTTTCTCTCAAATTGTCTTTTCAAATGTGTTGGCCCCATTTTTTAGGTATGAAATAGGATAATTATCAGAGGTCTTTGGGCTCAGAGAGGATTGAGGATACTCCACCAGGGAGCACACAAATGCCCAGAGTGGCTTCCTCAATCTACTCATCCCCCTCCCTCCCACATGGTTCCTGCTGTAGCCTTCTAGTAACCCAAATATCCAGTCCCATTTTTCCCTCCCTCCTACTGGATGGGCTCCCTTACCCCTACAGTCTCATTTCCTTTCTAGTCTCATGTTCTCCAAAATGTCTGCAGCACAAACGAGAGAGCAAGAGTACATATATATATATCCACCCCAGGAAAGGAGTGTCTACTAAGGGACACTGGGGTGTGGGTTGGGATGTTGTGGAGTTTCCCTATCTTTGCATACATTATGGCTGTCAGAAAGTCAGCAGGGAAGAGAAGACACTCACATGGAGCCCACCAAGATGGGGGTGAAGGATAATATCCTGAGATACTCCAAGCCAGGGACAGGGGAAGGAGATTGGGCAGATGTACAGTAATCAAACGCAGAGGTCTGCAAACTTCTGGGAACCAGATTTCTCTCAAGGAGTGTGAAATGCATCAGTCCACACTGAGGCCAAAGAGGAGGGGAGGCTTGATTATCTGTCATGTTCAAAGCCCTTGAATTGCCCATGTGGCTGGAGCCTCAAGTTGGCCGGAAGTGTCTTGACTGACAAGCTCAGGAATTGGGACTTGCTATCAGATAGCAGATGGACTTCAGCTTCCAGCTCTTCTTAGCCCTCTGTTAGGCCCTTAAAGACTATCCTTGTTCATTGATACTTGCACAATGTAGATGTGTGCAAGGAGGAAAACTACCCCTGGGAAATTGTGATCTCTTACACAAAGACATGGAAATCTATGAGTCCACAGAGGCTGCTGAAAAGGCCCTGCTGCCTGCCAGAGTTTTTACTCTTCCTCTTTTCTATTGAAGGGAAGGACACAGAAACCAGTGAAGAGTGGGGGCGGAGGGGAGACTAGGCAGTGAATCAGCACAGTCAAGGCACTGTTGCTCTGTCTTGACCAGAAGTCTTGATAACTTAAAATGAAAATTAAGCTTACTCTGTTAAACCAATAGGAAAACTTTCTTTTTCTATTCTCTTTAAGAATAATGTTTTCCTTTTTAAAGTTAATTTTGTTTAACATTATTATGGTTAAACATTATTTTGTTTATTTTTTTCTAGTTTCATATTTTCTAGGTATTGTCAATTTTTTCTAGGAATTTTTCATTCTAATCTTTTTAAGTTGGTATGAAGTTGTCATAATCTTTTTAATCTAAATCTGTATCCTGTTTTAGGATGGCCTAATGTTATATTCCTGATACTTTTTTTGTGCTTCACTGATTTTTTCCTTGATACATCCCTTTAGATTTTCATTTTCAAATATTCAAATACTGAAAGATTGGCTTTTGTGATTTGCTATTGTATGTTTTGTTCTGTTTCATTGACTTGTGTCATATATCTTGCTCATTTTCTACCTTCTGTTTTTAGGTAGAGAATATGTATTTTTTTGGTAAACTCTTTATTTTTATCAGATAATAAACTTGTGTATTTGGATCTTTATTTGTTTTCTCAAATAAACATTTAAAGCTATAAATTTCTTCTGGCTTCCTATTAGTATTTTCACAGTCATTCAATTCATAGAATTTTCTATTAAAATTATTTCTTTGATTCATGAGTTTCTTAGAAAAATAATTTTGAAATTTTTTACTCTATATGAGAGGATAATCTTTCTAAGTTTATTCTAATTTGGTCAGAAAATGTCATCTATGTAATAAAAACTTTGAAATTTAATGAGGGAAGCAATTGTAGCCTTGAATGTGATTTTTTTTTTTTAATGTTTCATGTTGATTTTAAAAGAATGTCTGTTTTAGAACTGTCATATGTAATGTTTTTTATGTTTATTAGATTATGCTTGTTATGTTTTTAAGTTTATATCATCTATATACTTAATTTTTTATTTTCTGAATATCATCTTCTGAGAGGGGTATGTTCAAGTCTCCAAGTGAGAGTAGATTTGTTTTTTTCTCTTACAAACATCTGGATGGTTTCATCAAAGCTAATCCCCCTCATTTTATCTTTATAATTTTGGAATTTGTGAAACTAAGCTCATTTCAAATATTCTACCCTGTCATGAAAAGAAAACTATCTTCCCATTTTAGAATCTTTCTGTCCTTAATAAACCCCATCCTGTCTTATAGAATTATGCAACTTCTTATATTACAATTTTTACGTCTCCTCCTTGGGCCAAATATGTGTAAGTTTTAAAATATAAACAGTGTGGTATTAAATCAACTAGTTTCATTATTATTCCCAGCACAGTATTTAAATGACCCTTTTGATACTTTGAACATTGGGCTCTGAAAAATTTAGTGAGTTTTTACACACTTTGTCCTTGAAACCCTGAATAACCTAGGCATTAAGTCTGAAAACTAGAGTCTCAGGAATCAACATCTTGAGGCCTTTTTAAACTGTCACGGGGGGGGGGTGGGGGGGTAAATTCTTTTTATGTTGTTAAACTGAATTTGTGTAACTGTTGACATAGTTATAAAAAAACTTGTTAATCTTTATGGAGCTCTGCAATTTTAGATGCCATATTCAAACGCATTTCTAAATTTTAAGTTGTCAAATGAACTTTAGCAAGCACACCTATGCAAGGTATGCATAATTCATTTCATCATACATTTTATAGTGATTATACCCATGTGATAATTATTTAAATGAGTTGATTACTGTGTACCTAAAATCATGTTTTGAGATAAAAAAAAGAAGGGGAAAATCTAGAAATATGCTTTCAGATGGTGACAGAACTTTTGGAAATAAAAGACTATCACAAATAAACATTATAAAAGAAATAAACCATAAAATATATATATAATCTAGTGGACAAATTTTTTATGTACTATAAATAATGTTAGGAAAAACAAACACAAGTTGGAGTAATCAAAATAGGGTTTATTTTATGAAAGTTTGTTTAAAATATCCTATAGAGTCTCCGTGTTATGAAATTATATTGCAAAAACTTTGAGTCTAATCTTAACCAATCATAAACAGCAATTTTATTAATAAAAATACTAGGTATATTAAATTTTTGTCCTGTTTATGTAACTTAGTAGACAAGAAGTTATGCTTTACATGTGTCTTTGAGGGAAAATTCTTCTCTTTAGGGACAGGGGCCTGTCCACAGTCTCCATATATGTAAGCCTTGGATTTACCTGGCCAGGTATTCTAGAAATAAAAAAGAATTCGCAAGAATTTATTTACCAAAGTTCAGCATTATCTCTGGTTGTTTCATTTGGTTACTCCAAAGGAAGATATTATATGAAGATAATAGAGTTTTGGGCAAGATACACTGATTTCTTGGTTGAAACCTCTACTCTTGATGATGACTGAAATGCCTAACTTTGTTCCAGTATGTCATTTTCAACATGAGAAAGAAGGGGAAAAGGAAAGAAATGGTGAATTTAGTTGAGGAATTTAGTCATAAAACAGATAACATTTGTGTGTGTGTGTGTGTGTGTGTGTGCATACATACACATATAAAATTGGCAGGGATAATGTAGATTAGCTGGAGAAAGTGAGAGTGACTGCATGACAGATATTTGACCTCTTTTTTCAGATAGCCATTTGTTCTCTGTGATTCCTCTCTATAGGAACATATATATCTTTGCATCCACAAATGAACATATATCAATACCTTCACACTTTAAAAGTACTTAGTAAATGTTCATTGGATCATCTTCAGGGACGATTTCCCAAAGAACTGCCTCTTAAGATCAATTTCAAATAAATGAAATTATCCAGAGGCACATTTCATCATTTATTGAATGTCAGCTATTACTGAATGTCAGTTCTGAGAGTTTAAAAAAACAAAACAAAACAATCTGAGTTTAAATTTAGAGACAGGAAGGAAAAATCTAATTCTAACAAAAAATTATGTTTGTCATTAAGGACTAAGAATTGAAATGTTTTGGTGGCACCAAGGATAATCATGCATACTAAGCAGAAGGAACATTATAAGTAAAGTATAGGAAATGAGAAACGGGCAATTTCAGGAATGCAAAAGAGCTGAAATCCACTTAGGCAATTAGATATCATATTAAAGCAACATTGGAGTGGCAGGAGAATGGAACCTCTATTTTAGACTGTTGATACTTAAAAATAAGTATAATACAATGATCATAGTTATTAGTAGCTGCATATTATACCCACTAAAATAATCACTAAAGCAGTTCAGTGATACTAGTATTCATGGATGATGACAGTTACCAATCCAAACAAGTACACACCAACCAGAAACTAATGAACCACCTATCCCAGAGCTCAGTGCTTTTTGGTACGTTAGTCACTGAAGGCTCATGACTGTTTGAGAACATCGGAAAACATCTTCAGCAATGGAAAATCACTCATCGTGCCTGAGAAATATTCTACTTATCAAGGTTTTAGGGATTAACAATTGAAAATAGGAGGGGGAAAAAAAACTCAGCCTTAATATAAAATGGTTATATTAAAGAATAATGACCTACTTAACATCAATTAGAAAATGAGTATGGCTTTTAAAC
Source organism: Balaenoptera physalus (assembly GCF_965194825.1). Classification (NCBI taxonomy): domain Eukaryota; kingdom Metazoa; phylum Chordata; class Mammalia; order Artiodactyla; family Balaenopteridae; genus Balaenoptera; species Balaenoptera physalus. Next base: position 66,642,471 of record NC_138893.1, on the reverse strand, counting down.
AGTACCCTATGACTACCATAATAACTTTAATTTTAACAATTATGTTGAACAATATTCAGAGATTACTGGAATGTAAAGATAAGAGAAGCTTTCCATTAGGTGCCTATATCACCCTTGGCAGACGCAACAGGCTGTTCTTATTCTTTTGGAAAAGAATAAGAAGTCTTATTTGGTTAAAAAAAGTCTGGTATCATAAGAGATTTTCTATTTTACTCTTCCACCCCTATCTCTACCCCTATATCTCAGGAATTTTCAGGAACTAATTCAATAGCTATATTTAACTTTTGGTGTGTGGTGGTGCTGGTGGTGGTGGTGGTGATCTCAAGAAGTAGAAGTAGTTATTGAAATATTTTTTATTACAATGAAAAGGAAGGGCTAGTAAATATTCAGTTAATTCTAATAATCTAATAATATTGTATATCTCTTGTATAGGAGAAAAACTAAAACTGGGATTTCATGTGCCTGAAGGTAAAACTTTGTTTTATATCTAAATAATGAGATAATTTTTTGGCGGGGGGTGGGATATTGCACAACATTGTTATTGGTATGTCACGGTACATGTAATTTAGCAATCACATTGTCTAACTCAAACAGGTGGCACAGTCTGGCAGATGGTAGTAAGGATTTGTTTATAAGGCTCACAGTTTCTTGCAAATGTCTTGCCTTGTTCTTCTTCTAAAATTTTGTTTGTGTGTTTGTGTGCAGATACCTAATCATATTCATATAAGGTGTGCTATTTTATATTTTGACACCAAGTTGTTGATTACATATAGATTTGGAGTTGTACTAACTCCCTGATAATTTTTTCTATTAGTATTCATTCAATGCCTAATCAACAAACATTTCTGAGTACCTATGTGCCAGGTACTATTCTATTTCTTTTATTAAAATATATTTCACATATAACATTGTATAAATTTAAGATGTACAACATGTTAATTTGATGGGTTTATGCATTGTAATGTGATTGTCATTGTAGCAATAATTTGTACTTCTGTCATGTTACATAATTATCATTTATTTTTAGTGGTTACAATAATTAAGCTCTAGTTTCCTAGCAAATTTGATGATTATAATACAATATTGTTGTCTATATTCACTATTTTGTGTGTTAGCTCTCTAGGGCTTGTTTACTACTTGTTACAATTTGTACACTTTAAGCAAGGTACAAACTGTTTCTCTACCCCATATCCCCTGGAAACCACCATTCTACTCTCTGTTTTTACCAGTTCAGCTTTTTAGAGTCCATGTATGGGTGATATTGTACAGTATTTGGCTTTCTCTGTCTGAGTTATATCACTTCACATAATGCCCTCGAGGTCCATCTACATTGTTGCAAATGGCAGGGTGTCCTTCTTCCTCACAGCTGAATAATACTCCAGTGTGTGTGTGTGTGTGTGTGTGTGTGTGTGTGTGTGTGAATCACATCTTCTTTATCCATTCTTCCACTGATGGGCACTAAAATTGTTTCCATATTTCGTCAATTGTGGATAATGCTACAATAAATATGGGGTGCATATATCTCTTTAATATCCTGTTTTCATTTCCTGTGGGTATATACCCAGAAGTGAAATTGCTGGATCATATGGTAGATCTGTTTTTAATTTTTTGAGGAACCTCCATATTGTTTTACATATTGGCTGAAACAATTTACATTCCCACCAACAGTGTACAAGGATTCCCTTTTCTCTACATCCTCACCAACGCTTGTTATCTCTTGTCTTTTTAATTATAGCCATTCTAACAGTTGTGAGGTTATATCTCATTGTGGTTTTAATTTGTATTTCTCTGATGATTGGTGATGTTGAGCATCTTTTCATGTACCTGTTGGCCATCTTTGGAGAAATGTCTATTTAATTCCTCTGCCCATTTTTTAAACACATTTTTTTTTTTTATTGAGTTGTATGAGTTTTTTTAAAAATATATTTTGGATATTAACCCATTATCGGATATATGGTTTGCCAAAATTTTCTCCCCTCCTGTAGGTTGCCTTTTTGTTTTGTTAATTGTTTCTTTTCCAGTATAGAAGCTTTTACATTTGATGTAGTCCCATTTGTTGATTTTTGCTTTGTTGTTTGTGGTTTTGGTGCCATAACCAAAAAATCATTGCCAAATCCAGTATCGAGGCGCTTCTTCCATACATTTTCTTCTAGGTTTTGAATTACTTTGTGTGAGTACTGTAAGGTAGGGGTCCAGTTTCATTGTTCTGTATGTGTTTATCCAGTATTCCCAGCACCATTTGTTGAAGAGATTCTCTTTTCCCCATTAGATGTTTTGGGCTCTTTTGTCAAATATTAGTTGACCTTATATGTTGGTGCTTAATTCTGGACTTTCTATTCTGTTCCATTGGTCTGTGTGCCTATTTTTATACCAGCACCTGCTGTTTTTAGTTGCTGTAGCTTTGTAGTATAGTTTGAAATCAGGAAGTATGATACCTCCAGCATTTTTTTCTTCTTCCTCAGGATTACTTTGGCTATTTAGGGTCCTTTATGGTTCTGTACAAATTTTAGAATTGTTTTTTCTATTTCAGTGAAGTATGCCATTGGAATATTTTTCTTTTTGATTTTGGTTTTTATAACAATTTGCATAGCTAATTAAATTTGAGAAAATATTTCTCTTTTAATTTGATCACATGATCTCACTTTGGAATTTTGATGGGGAAATTATGTTGAATTTATAGATGGCTTTGGAAACATGGACATTTTAACAATATTAATTCCCCGGATTCATAAACACATAATGTCTTTCCATTTGTTTTTGTCTTCTTCAGTTTCTTTCAGCAAAGTCATGTATTTTTCATTGTGCAGTTTTTTCACTTTGATTAAATTTAGTCCTAGGTATTTATTGTTTCTGATGCTATTGTGAATGAGATAGTTTCTTTATCTCTTTTTCAGATGTTTCATCATTAGTATGTAGAAATGCAACCAATTATTGTATGTTGATTTTATAGCGTGCATCTTTACTAAAAGTTTCTATAGTTTTTTGGTTGACTCTTTGGGATTTTGTGTATAGAAAATTGTATCATCTGTAAACAGAAAAAATTTACTTCTTCCTTTTTGATTTGGATGCATTTTATTTTCTTTCCTTGCCTAATTGCTCTAGCTAAGACTTCCCTTAATATATTGAATAAGAGTGGTGAGAGTGGGCATCCTTGTCTTGTTCCTAATCTTTGTGGAAAAGTTTTCAGTTTTTCTCCATTGAGTATAGTGTTAGCTCTGGGTTTGTTGTATCTGACCTTTATTATGTTGAGGTATGTTCCTTCTATACCCAATCTGTTGAGAGTTTTTATCATGAAATGATGTTGCGTTTTGTCAAAAGCCTTTTCTGCATCCATTGTAATGATCATATGGTTTTTATCTTTCATTCTATTAATGTGATATATTATATTTATTGATTTGCATGTGTTGAACCATCCCCACATCCCAGGGATAAATCCCACTTGGTCATGATGTATAATCCTTGCAATGTTTTTTTAAATTCAGTTTGCTAATATTTTGTGGAGATTTTTGCATCTGTATCATCAGGGATATTGGTCTATAGTTTTCTTATAGTGTCCTTACCTGGCTTTGGTATTAGGCTAAAGCTGGCCTCATAGAAGGAGTTTGGATGTGTTTCCTCCTCTTCAATTTTTTGGAAAAATTTGAGAAGGATTGGTGTTAGTTCTTCTTTAAATGTTTAGTAGCATTTGCCAATAAAGCCATCTGGTCCTGGACTTTTAATCTTAGGAGGTTTTTTGTTTACTGATGTAATCTGTTTACTAGTTATTGGTCTATTTAGATTTTTGATTTTTTTCCTTATTCAGTCTTGGTAGGTAGGTTGTGTGTTTCTAGAAGTATATCCATTTCTTCTCAGTAATTTAATTTGTTGTCATGTAATTGTTTATAGTAATCTCTTATGAGCATATGTATTTCTGTAATATCAGTTGAAATGTCTCCTTTTTCATTTCTAATTTTATTTATTTGAGTCTTCTCTTTTTCTTAGTGAGTCTAGCTTATGGCTTGTAAATTTTGTTTATCTTTTTGAAAAAACAGCTTTTAGTTTCATTCATCCTTCCATTGTTTTTGTGGCCTATATTTCATTTATTTCTACTCTGATCATTATTTCCTTCTAACTTTGGGCTTAATTTTTTCTTCTTTTTCTGTTTCCTTCAGGTGTAGCGTTGTTTCAATTTCTTAATATATGCATTTATTGCTATAAACTTTCCTCTCAGAACTACTTTTGCAGCATCCCATAAGGTTTTATATGATACAGTTCCATTTTCATTTGTTTTGAGATAATTTTTTATTTCTCCTTTGATTTCTTCTTTGATCCAATAGCTGTTTAGTTTCTACCTATTTGTAGATTTTTCCAGCTTTCCTCTTGATTTCTAGTTTCATACCGTTGTGGTCAGAAAAGGTAGTTAGTATGATTTCAGTCTTCTTAAAATTGCTAAAATGTGTTTTATGTCCAATCATATTGTCTATCCTGGAGAATGTTCTGTGTGCACTTGAGAAGAATGTGTGCTGGATGGAATGTTCTATATATGTCTGCTATGTCTGTTTGTTCTAAAGTATGGTACAATTCCAACATTTCTTTGTTGATTTTCTGTTTGTGTGATCTATCCATTGCTGATTGGGGTATTGAATTCCCCTACTATTTTTGTATTGTCTGTTTTTCCCCTCAGATTTGTTAATATTTGCTTAATATATATAGGTGATCCAATGTTGGATATGTATATATTTGCAATTGTTATGTCTTCTTAATTTATTGACCTCTTTATTATCATATAATGACCTTCTTTGTCTCTTACTCTTTTGGACTTGAAGTCTATTTTGTCTGACGTAAGTATGGCTACCCCTGCTTTCTTTTGATTTGCATGGAATATTTTCTTCCATTCCTTCACTTTGAACTTATGTGTATCTTTTTTTTTCAATTGAAGTTTAGTTGATTTACAATGTTATGTTAGTTTCATGTGTATAGCAAAGTGATTCAGTTATATATTCTTTTTTAGATTCTTTTCCATTATAGATTATTACAAGTTATTGACTATAGTTCCCTGTGCTATACAGTAGGTCCTTGTTGTTTAGCTATTTTAAATATAGCATTCTGTATCTGTTAAGCTCAAACTCCTAATTTATCTCTTCCCCCCTTTCCCTTTTGGTAACCAAAAGTTTGTTTTCTATGTCTATGAGCCTCTTTCTGTTTTGTAAATTAGTTCATTTGTATCATTTTTTAGATTTTACATATAAGTGATATATGATATTTGTCTTTCTCTGCCTGACTTACTTCACTTCGTGTGATAATCTCTGGGTCCATCCATGATGCTGCAAATGGCATTATTTCATTCTTTTTTATGGCTGAGTAGTATTCCTGTGTGTGTGTGTGTGTGTGTGTGTGTGTGTGTGTGTGTGTACCATATCTTCCTTATCCATTTGTCTGTTCAATGGACATTTAGGTTGCTTCCATGTCTTGGCTATTGTAAATAGTACTGCTATGAACATCGGGGTCATATGTGTGTCTTTAGATCTGAATGAGTCCTCTGTAGGCAGCATATAGTTGGGTCTTATTTTTTTTAATCCATTTTATCATTTACCTTCATGTTGTTTTGTATCTCCATTGTTTTTTTCCCCCTCTGTTTCTGTCCACCTTTGTAAATTGGTGGTTTTCTGTGGTAGTATGCTCAGTATCGCCTTTTTTAATGTTTTATGAATATATTTTATAGTTACCATGAGGCTTACATAAAATATCTCATGAATAAAATAATCCTAATCCATTTTGTACTAAAAACAACTTATCTTCACTCTCCTATAAAGGCTCCGCCCTTCTACTCCTCCTCTTTTAGGTTTTGGGTTTGTTTGACATAATTAACATATATTACATTATATTAGTTTCAGGTGTACAACATAAAGATTGCAAATTGATCACCATAATAAGTCTAGTTAACATCTGTCACCATACATAGTTACAAAAAATTTTTCTTCTCTCTTGCAAAGAGGACTTTTAAGATGTATTATCTTAGCAACTTTAAAATATGTAATACAGTATTATTAAGTATATTTTACGTTCCTGTGTTTTTGATGTCCCAATTTACCTCTTTTTTTTTTTTTTAAGATTTTTTTGACATGGACCATTTTTAAAGTCTTTATTGAATTTGTTACAATATTACTTCTGTTTTATGTTTTGGTTTTTTGGCCACGAGGCATTCCCCAACCAGGGATCAAACCTGCACCCCTGCATTGGAAGGCAAAGTCTTAACCATTGGACTGCCAGGAGAGTACCTGGCTTGCAGGATCTTAGTTCCCCAACCAGGGATTAACCCAGGCCACCACAGTGAAAGCACTGAGTCCTAACCACTGGACCGCCAGGGAATTCCCCCAATTTACCTCTTTTTATGCTGTGAATTAGTTAACAATTAGTTAGTTAGTTTTAATATTCTTTTCCTTTAACCTTATAATATAGTTAAGTGGTTAAAACACCATTCTAATATAGACTTACAGTTTTCTAATTCTGACTTTTTTTCCCCCCACTGGTACCAGTGTGTTATGTACTTTTATATGTTTTCATGTCACTGATTGACATCTTTTCATTCCAGCTTGAAGAACTTTCAGTATTTCTTGCAAATTAGGTCTAGTGGTGCTAAATTCCTTCAGCTTCTGTTTGTCTTGGAAAGCGTTTATTTCTCCTTCATCTCTGAAGGATAACTTTGCCAGATAAAGCATTCTTGGCTGGTAATTTTTATCTTTCAACAACTGAATATGTCATTTCACTCTCCTCTGGCCTATAAAGTTTCTACTGAGAAATCTGCTGATACCCTAATGGGGGTTTCTTAGTAGGTTACTTTGGTTACTCTTTTTTTCCCTGCCTGCCTTTAAGATTCTTTCTGTGTCTTTGATTTTTGACAGTTTCATTATAATGTGTCTTGGAGAAGAAGGTCTTTTTGCACTGAGATAATAAGGTGACTCTGTTACCTTCCTGGACTTGTATGTCCAATTCTTTCCCCAGGTTGGGAAATTATCAACTTTTGTTTCTTTAAATAAATATTCTGCTCCCTTCTCCCTCTCTTCTCCTTCTGGAACACCAGTTATTCCTATATTTGCTTTTCTGATTGAAAATGATAGCTCTCATGGAGTTTCTTCACTATTTATTTAAATTTATTTCTTATTGAAGTATAGTTGAATTACAATGTTGTGTTAATTACTACTGTACAGATGACTCAGTTATACATATATATATATATACATTATTTTTCATATTCTTTTCCATTATGGTTTATCACAGGATATTGAATATAGTTCCCTGTGCTATATGGTAGGACCTTTTTGTTTATCCCTTCTATATATACCAGTTTGCATCTGCTAATCCCAAACTCCCCCTCCTACCCTTTCCCACCACCCTCCCCCTTGGCAACCACCAGTCTATTCTCTACGTTCCTGATTTTGTTTCTGTTTCATATATAGGTTCATTTGTGTCATATTTTAGATTCCACATGTAAGTGATATCATGGAATTTGTCTTTGTCTTTCTGACTTACTGATAATCTCTAGTTGCATCCATGTTGCAAATGGCATTATTTCGTTCTTTTTTATGGCTGAGTAGTATTCAGATTTCTTAACTATTTTAAAATCTCAGTTCTCTCTCCTCTTCTAATTGAATTATTTCTATATTCCTATCCTCCAAGTCACTTATTTTTTCTTTTGCCTGTCTCTCATGTTGTCAGTGCTTTCTATTGCATTCTTTATCTCATTCACTGAATTTTTCAGTTCCAGAATTTCTGTTTTGTGTTTTAATTTCAATCTCTTTGGTAAAGAACTCTTTATGTTCATAATTTTTAATCCTAAATTCATGGATTGCTTATTAGGTTTTCTTGTAGCTCATTGAATTTCTTCATGACAACTATTTAGAATTCTTTATTAGTTAGATTGCAATATTCTGTGCCTTTGAATTTCATTGCTGGAGAATTATCATTTTCTTTTGGTGATACCATCTTTCCTTGATTTTTCATAGTGTTTGAAGGTATGCATTTCTCCTTTCGCATTTGAAGTAGCAGACATCTTACTAAACTAAGGCTTTCTGTTTACTTTGAGTCTTATGGCTCAACAGGCTAGCTATTAGAAACCTTTTTTATTCCAGAGGGTGGCGCTCTAGCTCAAGTTTGTGGTTTCTTCTATAGGCACTGGCTCTTAAACATGCACTAGGGAGTGGGCAAAAGGAGTCCGCAGCGGAGTTGGGGAGGTGTTGACTTAACAAAATCTTAGGGTTTTGGGAGTGTCCACAGGGTCAGTGGGGGATCCTCAAGTGGGGCACACCCAGAGGCAGTGGGCAGTTCTCCTTTGAAGTCCCAAAGCAGACAGCAGGAAACATGACACTTTGATATTCTTGTCAGCTTCCTTTCCTTTTCTCTACCTCTCCCCAGTCACAGAGGTCCTTCCTCAGAAATCCAGGTGCTGCTGGAGATAAATGGGTCCCTCCAGCCACAGCCTGCACAACTGATGTTGACGTCACTCTCTGAGGAATGAATGAAATGATTTTGGCCTTGTGTTATAGTCTTTATAGCTGTAGAAACTTAGTTCCCAGCAACTAAGGTGTAATTTATAGGAACTGTCTTTGTTAAAAGGCTTTTCAATAAAATAGTATTTTCTGTTAGACATGTTATAATATTTAATTTCAGTTTAGAAACTTAGGTTATAGAGCTGTTTGATATTGTGTTTTGGTTTTCCTAGCTAGGTATCTTGAGCTTTAAATATTTTTTTGAATATATGTCCATTTACATATATTCTAAAATGTGAAGTCAGGTATCATTTTCTCTTTATAAATTTAATTTATTTTGTGGTTTTTTTTAAGGAGTCATTTATTTTAATCATGAAGACACCTGGAAACTACAGGAAACTCATCTCATTTTGTTGTAATACTAATTGCTATCAACAGTTTGCTTTTTTTTTTTTTTTTTTAATTTACTTATTTATGGCTGTGTTGGGTCTTCGTTTCTGTGCGAGGGCTTTCTCTAGTTGCGGCGAGCGGGGGCCACTCTTCATCGCGGTGCGCGGGCCTCTCACTATCGCGGACTCTCTTGTTGCGGAGCACAGGCTCCAGACGCGCAGGCTCAGTAGTTGTGGCTCACGGGCCTAGTTGCTCCGCGGCATGTGGGATCTTCCCAGACCAGGGCTCGAACCCGTGTCCCCTGCATTAGCAGGCAGATTCTCAACCACTGTGCCACCAGGGAAGCCCCAGTTTGCTATTTTTTACCTGAGTATCCTGTTTATTTGTAAAGAAGCTAAATGACAGCCTGGTTCATTTTTAAATTTTGTATTAGGAGCAGAGTTTTCACTTAGGACTGTCTTAGAATTCAAAAGATGCTTGCTTCCTGGATGTTTGTCTTAGTTTGACAATATTAAAGTTTTGTGATGAACAATATACTTGTTTTGTTCAATCTCTTTTGACGTTTATCTAATATTTTCTATATTGGTAAGTATGTGAAATTATGCATAATGTAAAATATAGAAAAATTGAAAATCTAAAATATAGGTATCACTGTCTTCGTAGAAGTATGTGTGTTTGGCAGAAATCTGGATAAACAATCTCCAACCTTGTAACAAATCCTCCAAAGATTTCCATAAAGTTTCATACTTTAGTCCTCAGTCCCTTGATTCGGAATTTTTCTAACCCCTTGAGACATTTTGTATTAACATATGATGTCCCTCTTGCATGACTTACTATCTCATTGGTGTTACTCTTCTTGTGCTATTGAATAAGAAACACCAAACTCCTAGTGTTGCGCATACTTTGTCAAGCAGTGGTTGCTTGCTTCTTTGTAGATGGTTTTTGCTGAACAACCCATATCTAGGAAAACGAGGAGAAAACTGAATTTTCTGCTTCTCCTTACGTATTTAACCTATGCTATCCTAAGTATATCTAACATGAGAATAGCCCTGTGAAGGCAACCAGAGTCTCTTTGAACATTGCATTTCCCTTCATGAAACGATCTTTCAAAAATCCGCTTGAATTTCCTGGACTAAAAGAATGAAGGCCTCAGAGATGTGAGTTAACCACTTATGGTGTAATCATAACACAATTCAAGTATCCTTTCATCACAAACGTCTTTGAATATCTGAAAATAGTTTTATAATTTGAGTTTAAACAAAAATTTGCTGCTGTATTATAGTGTGCCAAATTTTAATTGGCTTTGATCCCTATAGATGTAAATTGTTCTGTATAAAATTTAGTACTAATGGCCATTCTCAGCTCCCACTGACATAACAGACATCAGTAGTCAATCCTGGCTCTTACATAGTGGCCATAAATGTGACGGACCATTTCTTCCCCCATCCCTTCCCACATTACTCCATTTAGTTACTACTAATTATTAGATGTTTAGCATATAAGATAAATATTTTTGCTCTACCTATTAAAATATTTAAAATCAAGATACCATAAATACACTACAGAAATATGTGAAATGGGGAGCTAACTCCATGAGGTGAAATAGATCCAGGGAATGTCTTGGAAATAATGGGATGTGAAACAAACCTTTGTAAGAGGTATATTTTGTCAAGGAATTTTAGAGTAAACTGTATTATAGGCAAATAAACTGAGAAAAAAAATCCAAATATAGGATAAGAATACGTCCAGGAACAGCAAAGTGGTAATGTGGCTGAAGGAAAGATGTATGTGGATTTGTGACTGGGACAAAATTGTGATTAGACTGTAGAGGCAGTTGGACAAGTTACAGTAAATGATGTCCTAAGAAGCTTGAAGGTTAGAAACAAAAGCAAATAGATGTTGAAACGTTAAATTTTTATCTGTTCACCTTCTTAGTATTGATTTTGTCACCTGATTGTCTTTTCAGTGAAAATAGCAGATTTTTGTCAGCTTACAATTTTAAAACAGATTAGTAGTCAATTCATAGGTATTGAACATCCCTATGCTCTCAGGCATTAACTAATTAATTATTATTGTTACCATTTATAGGCTAAATAACTGAGGATCAGGTGCTTTGCCTAAAGAAAAAAAATGCCAGCAATAGCTATGCTATTCAAATTCTGGGCCACTATGCTCAAAAGTTTCTTTCCACATGTCATAGTTGCCACACACACACACACACACACAAATTACTTTTTTTTGGGGGGGGGTCTATATGGTGATGGTCAGTCTGGGGTCTGCCTGCTGATGGTCAGCAGTTTCCATCTAGTGGTGAAACCGTGTACCTCAGATTGGGACCTGAACCCACGGTCTTTTTTTTTTTTTTGGCTGTGTTGGGTCTTCGTTTCTGTGCATGGGCTCTCTCTAGCTGCGGCAAGTGGGGGCCACTCCTCATCGTGGTGCGCGGGCCTCTCACCATCGCGGCCTCTCCTGTTGCGGAGCACAGGCTGCAGACGCGCAGGCTCAGCAGTTGTGGCGCACGGGCTTCGTTGCTCCGCAGTACGTGGAATCCTCCCAGACCAGGGCTCGAACCCGTGTCCCCCGCATTGGCAGGCAGATTCTCAACCACTGCACCACCAGGGAAGCCCCCACAAATTACTTTTTTAGAGTTACTGTAAAAATCCAAATATGTTATCTGGGAAAGCAATACTGCTAAGCTTTTAGTTTTTAAAATTTATGTGCAGTAGAGTCATGTGGAGGTGTTTTTTTAAATGTTGATTTCAATCATCTCTCTGGAATATTCTAATTCCCAATTCCTAGTTTAGATTTTGCATATTTAACAAATACCTTAGATTATGATGCAGTGAATTTCGGAACCATTTTGTGAGAAACACTATGCAATTTTTCATTAAGACATTAGCATACATTATATTATCAACTTGCTATGTCATCCTTAATACTGTGAAGCAACAGACTTATGCATTTTGAAAAGGATTAGAGATCCAGAAAAGAATACAGAATACTGATATACTAGGAAGAGTTGGATGCTTTGATGTAATGATGGGAACACTAGGTTCTGTCAGAAGTCTAAAGTCAAAGAAGAGGTGTAGCCTGAGGCAGAAAGACACGCTATAAGGAGAGTAATAAGAGAGTGAAAACAAACTTCTGCTTTAGAGGCTTTTGACACATTAATTATTTAAACTCTTACATGTACACACACACACACACACACACACACACACACACACACACGCAGGCCTGAAAAGCAGACAGAATTGGTAAGATAAGTATATAATTTTCTTTTGTTCTCACAGAAAATAAACTCAGGAAATAAAAATCTTTATCTATGAAGAGATAAATTGCCCAGATTACTGGTTGTTCACCCAACTCCCACAGCTAAGCTATATTTCCTAACCTCCTTTGGAGTTAGGTGAGGCCATGTCACTGGACTATAGCCAAGAAAATGTGGACAGAAATGATATATACTGCTTCCAAGCCTGGCTCACAAAACCCTCCCACATACCACCTCCCGGACAGTAAGGGTCGTGAGGAAGGTAGAGACAGAAAGTGAAGGGAACCTGGGTCTTTGTTGGCACTTGGAAGAAAGCAACCCGAGTAAGGACAACTGTGTTGGATCACTCTGTGAGTAAGGTAAAAAAAAAAAAAAAAAAAAATTGTTTTGTGCTATATGAAGCCTCTGCAACTCTGAGGTTCTTTTAACAGAGAGTTTAAACCTTCTGGATCCAATTCTGGTTTCTTCAAGCAAATATTTCAGCAATGTCTCCTTTACCTTTGGTAATAATACTCAAACATTTGCTTGCCTGGAAAAAGCCACTCCTCAAAGGATCTTCATCTCAATTTAAAAAAAAAAAAAATTGTAGGCTGCAAATGGAATTTTGGTCAAAGGGAGGGATACTAGTTTCATTAAACTATTTCCCACACCAAAGTTGAAAAAATATGTTACCACATAGAGCTTCTCTCACTATTCCTTCTATCTCTCTCATTCTGTGCTAAATCCCAAGGTGTGTCTGATTTGAAGAAATGATTGCTGAACTATTTATAGCTAAAAATATATAAGGTCATAAATTATCCCTGTGTTCTTAGGAAAACTGGACAGTTTGAATCATTTTGCCTAACACTTAGAAGGATGTACAAAGTTTATAAACCCTCTTAATATGAGTTTTAAAATGAATAATGAATTCTCTCTGTACTGACCCCTGCTCCAAACACCAGACAAAAATTTATATGCTCATCTACAACCTGTAAATCAGGTTGAAAATGCTAAATGTTACTTCTAAGCTTAAAATATTTTATTCTCCTAGCTTCTTTGGGAAATTTCTTTTGTTTACTCAGTTGCTACATGTTCTCTGCTGTAAGTCATTTAATTATTCACATTCATACCAATATTTGTGCTCCCTCTTTTTACTTCTCACATCACTTGCAATACTTTATCTCCTACCTCTTTGTCAGTCTCTTTACTCTAGCCTGAAGAATCTATGAGAAGGTGAATGAATCACCATCATAAATGGTTCTCAAAATTTGTTTTTAAGAAGTATTTGCAATATCATAATTCAGTGTTATTATTTTGGATCCAAGTACACTTAAAGATCTCATGCTTCAATGGCAAGTTTATTTAGAAGGCTATAATGATTTCCTTTGATCTGCTTTCTAATTTTCAGAAGTCACATGTCATTTTTTTACATTTTAATATTTTCTTTGTAATTACTTTCTCCAACACCCACCTCTGCCCTCATACCTTTCGCTCCCCACCATCAAACATGCACACATGGGGATGAGAGCTGTTTTAAGATGGTGAGGTTTGAGGATGGCTGATTTTTCTCATTTTTTTTCCCTGAATTCATTGGTCTTAAATATTGTTTACCTATAAAAAATGTCTTCTAATGTTACCTTTTTTTAATTTGATAAAGAAGTCTCAAACAATTGTCATCTTTCTGTTAAAAGCATAATAGTGAAAATGTTGATTTTCAGCATTATGCTGTTTTGGTCTAATCTCTGAATATCTCAGGAAAACTGAGTTGTCATAGCAATACCTGTTAGATGTGCAAATGCAAGAAAAACTTTACATAAGAAGTGTTTCAATTGCATCTGTTCCTAATTGGTACTTTCTTATTTCCATTAGTTGTTTTTATAACAGCTTAGTGTGATATTTATCAGCAGTTAGAAGTTGTCTCATAGACAGTGAAACTATTACAACTTTATAATTTTTATCTTAAAAATATGAAATATATTTGCAATACTTTGACAGACCTAAAAAGTAATGAATTTATTACAGCTGTCTTTGGCATATCTCAGAGCAAAAAGCCAATATTTGCTCCTCTGTGCTTCCTCTACACCCTGAACATGCATTCCACTTGGTACTTACCATATTTTATGAAAGTACTGTTAACACGTCTAATTTTGTGCACCACTTTGTCTTCTTTATCTGTATCTTATTACTACAAATTACAGTGCTTATTGCATGATAAATATCTAAAAGTTGTTTCTCAGCTTGTTTTCCTTTTAACTATTGAACCTTATGTCCCAGTGGCTTGGACTGAATTCATCAGACACTGTCAAGATACACTCAGAATGGCAAATGAAATGGGGCAGATAGACCCTTAATGGAAATCTCCAAATGAGTGAGGGAAGCTTGTTCCACACCACAATGTAACATTTTAAACATTCAGATGTTGCAGTTTTTTATTGTGGAAAAGTATACGTAAACTTTGCCGTTTTAACTATTTTTAAAATTTTTATTTTATATTGGATTATACTTGATTTACAGTGTTGTTGTGTTGTTGTGTAAGAAACACTTAGGTTGCTTCCATGTCCTGTCTATTGTAAATAGTGCTGCAGTGAACATTGTGGTACATGACTAGTTTTGAATTATGGTTTTCTCAGGGTATATGCTCAGTAGTGGGATTGCTGGGTCATATGGTAGTTCTATTTCCAAATACGATATACAGATTGCCAACAAACACATGAAAGGATGCTCAACATCACTAATCATTAGAGAAATGCAAATCAAAACTACAATGAGGTATCACCTCACACAGGTCAGAATGGCCATCATCAAAAAATCTACAAACAATAAATGCTGGAGAGGGTGTGGAGAAAAGGGAACCCTCTTGCACTGTCAGTGGGAATGTAAATTGATATAGCCACTATGGAGAACAGTATGGAGGTTCCTTAAAAAACTAAAACTAGTAATACCATATGACCCAGCAATTCCATTTCTGGGCTTATACCCTGAGAAGACCATAATTCAAAAAGAGACATGTACCACAATGTTCATTGCAGCACTATTTACAATAGCCAGGACGTGGAAGCAACCTAAGTGTCTATCAACAGATGAATGGCTAAAGAAGATGTGGCACATATATACAAGGGAATATTACTCAGCCATAAAAAGAAACAAAATTGAGTTATTTGTAGTGAGGTAGATGGGCCTAGAGTCTCATACAGAGTGAAGTAAGTCAGAAAGAGAAAAATACCATATGTGTAACACATATGTATGGAATCTAAAAAAAAAAAAAAATTGTTCTGATGAACCTAGGGGCAAGACAGGAATAAAGATGCAGGCATAGAGAATGGACCTGAGGACACGGGGAGGGGGAATTGTAAGCTGGGATGAAGTGAGAGAGTAGTATTGACATATATACACTACCAAATGTAAAATAGATAGCTAGTGGGAAGCAGCCACATAGCACAGGGAGATCAGCTTGGTGCTTTGTGACCACCTAGAGGGGTGGGATAGGGAGGGTGGAAGGGAGACGCAGAGGGAGAGGATATGGGTATATATGTATACATATAGCTGATTCACTGTTATACAGCAGAAACTAACACAACATTGTAAAGCAATTATACTCCAATAAAGATGTTTAAAAAAAAAAAGGCAATATTGTTAAGATGTCAGTATTACCCAAAGTGATCTACAGATTCAGTGCAATCTCTATTCTAATCAAAGCATCAAAATTCTAATGATTTTTTTTTTGTGTGTGGAAAAAAATACTGTCCTTAAATTTATATGGAATCTCAAAGGAAGCTGAGTGGCTAAAATTAACTTGAAAAAATAACAAAGTTAGAATACTCACACGTCTTGATTTCAAAACTTACTACAAGGCCATGGTAATCAAAACAGTGCAGTACTGCCTTAAAGACAGACATGCGGACCAATTGAATAGAATAAAGAACCCATACACAAGCCCTCACATATATGATCAAATGATTTTTTAAAAGGATGTTAAGGCCTCCTATAATTATTAGCAGTAATATCAAAGATCGGCAGATCAGTATAAAATTCACTTGAGAAGTTTGTAATGGTCTTAGACTGTATCCTGGATGTCTGAAATAAGACCTACTTGCACCCTTGGGACTTATTCACAGGTGACTGAATCCTGAGTGGCATGGTTGAAGCCTCATCCTGATTGGCCTCATCTTGCTGCTTAAAGTTCTGTTGATTTTAACCTTGATTAAATTCTGCATGAGACACACTGAGTATATTTAGTCCGATCTCTTTTTTTTTTTTTTTTGGCTATGCCACGCGGCATGCAGGATCTTAGTTCCCCAACCAGGGATCGAACCCGCGCCCCCTGCAGTGGAAGTGCGGAGTCTTAACCACTGGACCACCAGGAAAGTCCCCTAGTCCTAGTCTCTTGATCAGATTAATCAGAATGGCACATGTGTGGCATACTCCTGTGAATATTCAAGTTCAGCCAAGAATGTGTAGCGTCCATGATTGGGAGAGGCAAACTGCCATAGTAAAGAAAAACTGTCAGACAATTTAGTACTGAGTTACTGGTATGGATGAGGAATTAATTTTGTAATGGAACAGACTGAAAAGAGTTGTTGTGAGGATTAAATAATACATATATGTCACTTGAATTCAACATTCTATAAATGTCAATTATTATCATCATCATTATGGTATTAATTCTGAAATGCTCACTTTTACATTTTAATATGTTTAAGATCAGTATACATCTTATAACCAGTGCAATTTGAAAGATTACATCTTGACTGACAGCTGTCCTCTTTCTTAATTGTCTTAGAGTAAATAAAGGACTATTTTTACATGCATATACTATGTCATTCATTCCTTTGTTTCCATGTTTTTGTCTCTTGTATGTAGAACATGTTAAAACCTGATTTGTTCAGGTCTTAGCTCTGTCATTAACTTACTGTGCTCCCTTAGGCAAGTCACTGAAATTATGTGAGCTTCAGTCTCTTCATTCATAAACTAGGTAGTCAAAACTGCACTCTCTTCATCTATATATCAGAGAGACCAATTATCTCTTCAACTCTAAGATTCTACGGATTTGATGAAATATTTGAAACAAGACTAGGTCATGGTGATGCATGTAGACATTTAAGGTTGGAGGACTGGTGGGGTAAGAATATCCTAGAGAAATGATTTTGGACAGTAAGTAATTTTCTGGCCTAGACAGAAAGAATGAAAGAGAAGAGAAAACATAATGACCCTAACAAAAATAATTAAGACCTATTCCCTCTAGCAGCAGTGGAGATAATTTTGAAATTATGTCAGTTTCCAGGATAGAGTGTGCCAAAGGGAAAATAATCACTGTGCAGCCTGTGGGTTTCCCAAAAGTGTAAACAAAGAGATCACAGTCTTGATAACTAAGACACTAGGGGAATGAGTATAGAGGATGGTTCAGCTGGGGTACATATCACAGGGTTTGGCTACTTTTAGATTTCAGAGTCTTCCAAAGAGTCTCAGCAAAACTGGGAGATTTAATAGTTGTAAGTACACTTACAACTTAGGTACCTGCTTGGAAACAGGAGTAAAGCAATAGTGTTGTTTTCTTAATTTCATTTCTTAATATGCTTTATAGCAACACATGCTTGTCTCATATTTCATATGTTCCCCAAAGTACTAGAGGTGAAAATAAATTACTTCAGAGATTTTCATACCATTGTCTTTGGTTCAAATCCCACTGAGAGACCCTGAGATAAGTATTTGAGTACAAGTAATTTGTTTGGGAGGTAGTCGTAGGAAGATTTGCATTTGAATGTGAAATAAGAGAGGGAAAGGAAGGAAGCCAATACGTAGTATTTAAAGTATTTAATGAGCATGTTAGTCTTGTAGGTAATTGGGGCACACACCCACTCTGAGCTCTGGGTGATGGTATAAAACATGATTCAGAGTTGTCCTAAGTGGCAGGGAAACTGGAATAAATATGCAATGTTTTTCAGTTGTCATACTTTGGGGTTATTCCCAGAGGTATGAACTTTTTAGTACTTACACTCTGCCCTGTGCATGAGTAGAATATGTTCTTCCAGCCAGAGAAAGCTATTAGAGTTAGGCACAGGATAAATTAGTGCTAAACTTTTTATGAGTAGAATGCCAGCAGTGTCTTCTACATTCTACCACCTGTACTTCTCAAATCTATCTGTGCCTCACATTATATACCTCATGTGTTATAACTGCTTTTGCAAAATCATGGCCAGTCAAAATTTTACATACATATTTATAAGAGAGTTTGTGGGATAAGATATAATGAACCCTGAATAATTTTTCCTGATTACTTAAAAAATAATCTCTTTATTTTGTTAATTGTATGTTAATTTTGATTAATTCTAAAATCATATGCTGTTTTAATAAATAATATAGATTCCATATTTCACCCAATTTCTCCCAACCGCAGTTAGCTTAGAATCTATAATTAATAATCATTTTCTCTTTTATACCAGAATCCATGTTTTCCTCAACTTCAATTAGTACATCTGATGATCTAGGTTGCTTGCTCAACAAAGTAATTTAGATATTTAACCCTGAAGTACATGAATATCTGGTTACTATGCTCTTTTCAGTCCATGATTTCTACAATTGCCCATTTAAAGTCATTACCCAGCATGGATGCAAAAGAGGTACCCCAATTAATCTCCTGAGCTCAAATATACACATCTTTGTCCTTGCTACGGCACAATCCCATCTCCTGATCCTAAGGATTAATTACTTCCAGAAGTATAGTATTTTATTTCTTGGCCACCTACAGGTCTACTGGCAAGAGGAACCTAAAAGGACTAAGTGGCTGTCATGGCTTTATATTTAGCAAAATTTAGTTCTCTTCTAGGAGGAATATCCCTCATCCCAACTTCCCTCCAAAACAGAACCTCTAATTCCATAGATTCTAATTTTATATGGAGATGAAGTATAAATTATCCATTGGGTCACTGAGAATGACAGTGAGATAGGTTACTTCTACCTCTATACTTTGCTTCCTTGACCTATATACTTTAGCATCAGAGATATAGAACAACTGATGCATAGAACTCCAACCCCATAGGTGTTTTTCCCAAACTATCAACTGAGCTTCATCTTGAGGAAGCCCTTCCAATATTCTACTGGGAAAAAAATTTTCTAGATAGATGATAAAGTACAGGCTAGAACCAGTGGATCCTATTGGTATGGACAGTCTGGAGTTCTCAAAAGCATCCATTCAAATGTCCCCTGCCAGATCTCAAGGTCTCAGTACTCTTCTGTCAGAGCCCTGACTCTAAGAAATAATTCATTTGTATATAAAAGGTATGAGTACACATATGGGTATGAGATTATTAGCATCACATCACTCTTTAAACAAATTAATGAAAACTTTTCTGAATAGAAATTTATTTATTTCAAATATAACAAAGAAATTGGAGTTATGCTTTATTTTATGCTCTTTATGCATTCAGGTGCATTGACCATCACAGTATTTTTGAGGTGGGCTAAAATTTCTAGCATCACAAATGAAAGCAATAATCCTACAATAACTGAGAACAAGTAACTAAATATAGATTTTTATCAAACTTTGAATTCAATGGCCAAACTCAGGTGGGGGCCAGGTTAGACAATTTATATGATATTAAATTATGCAATTAATCATCAGTCTCTTTTCTGATAGAATTGAACACCATAAATAACTAAGGAAAATAATTGCTTTCTGTCCAGTTTAATAAATGGGGAATCTGGGCTTCCCTGGTGGCGCAGTGGTTGAGAGTCTGCCTGCAGATGCAGGGGACATGGGTTCGAGCCCTGGTCTGGGAGGATCCCACATGCCGTGGAGCAACTAGGCCCGTGAGCCACAACTACTGAGCCTGCGCGTCTGGAGCTTGTGCTCCGCAACAGGAGAGGCCGCGACAGTGAGAGGCCCACGCACCGCGATGAGGAGTGGCCCCCGCTCGCCGCAACTAGAGGGAGCCCATGCACAGAAACAAAGACCCAACACAGCCAAAAATAAACAAGTAGATAAATAAAATTTTAAAAAATAAAAAATAAATAAATGGGGAATCTGAATTTCAGATATTTAGTTTCAGCTGGTGACTGGTAATACAAGGAAATGGATCCTGGTAGAAAAGATTCAATCTCTACAACTGAGAGTTTTGTCCATTTATCCACTGAAGTCACAGATTTACCAAGAGGAGAAAAGACCTCAGGAAATATAAAATATAAGTGGATGTGAAAGGATGTGTGTATTTATAGTAAGCTTTCTGAGAGAGAGTTAAAAGTATACAAAATATTCTTAGTCAAACAGTCGTGTTGTGGGTGGTTTCTAATTTTACGAGCAAAATATCTCCAGGGATTTTGTCTTTATAACAAACATCATTATCATCAATCATCCTCATCATCCTCATCATCCTCATCCTCCTCATCATCATCATCACCATAAGCTCAGAAGAATGCTTAAGTGATGATAAAAAATAGTGAAGAGAGGCATCTGCACATATGCAATTGAGTCTGAGGTTTAACAACCAGCCTTTGAGCTCTTTCTACCTAGATTTCTTGTGTCTTTATTTCACATTTTCAAACTTGGTTGTGTTTCTGTTGACTCCAGCTCTGCGGGAGAAATATACGTCTTTATAATTTGGACCAATAATTCATTTTACTAACTTCCTTTTGTTTTGATTTGCTGAAGTATATAGACCAGCAATAACGGTATTCACTCTTATAGTAAATTCAGTGCTTAAGAAGTGTGATGCTCTGTTCTTAACACTTGGGATTCAGTGATGAACGCAAAAAAGTTCTTGACTTCAGTAAATTATAATTTAGTGGAGGAGACTAATCTAACAATCAGAAAATATGAATTGTAATGTCATATCATACCATGAAGGACAAAAATGAAGTGAAAGTTAAAGGGATATAATGAAAGATTTTTACAGTACATAGATGGTAAAAAAAAAAAAAAAGTGATATTTAAGCAGAGACAAGAACAAAATGGGGCAGAAATTATTCAGTATGACTGAAAGAATTAGTGTCCTGGAAGGAGAAAACAGTAAAGCAAGGACCGTGAGACAAGAGAGCATTCTGTGTCTTTGTGGAATAGTTAAAAGACTGTGATGATTAGAGTAT
This sequence comes from Balaenoptera physalus, assembly GCF_965194825.1. Taxonomy (NCBI): domain Eukaryota; kingdom Metazoa; phylum Chordata; class Mammalia; order Artiodactyla; family Balaenopteridae; genus Balaenoptera; species Balaenoptera physalus. The sequence goes on along the minus strand of NC_138893.1, from coordinate 66,621,288 downwards.
AAAGAGTAAGGTGGAAAGAAGTTTAGAATATCTGAAGAGAAGCTCAGGACCAACTCATAGGGAGCTTTGTAGTCCATGAGGAGTTCTTATTTTCATTTTTAGTGAGTTAGGAAGCTGGTAAGAATTTTGAGCAAGGGAATGATATGGTCTGATTCATACTTTAAAAGAGAATATGGAGAATAAAATGTAGGAAGGCAAGAGATAATGGTGCTTGGATTGGGTTGTACCATTGAAGGTGGTGACAAATTTTCAGATTATGGTCATATTTTGAGATTATTACTGACAGGATGTGCTTGTCCTTGATTCCTGACATGTACATAGCCATATTAATGCTTTACAGTGAACTGAGGGCCTGCTGTGACCCTGCTTTATTTGTTAGAATTTATCTAGCCAAGATCTTGGCATTCCTTCAACATTTCTCATGACACCAAGTGGCATATCCAAGGTAATAACTATGACGAGATAAAAGAGCTGACAGGAAAAAAAAATAGAGTCTTTCTCAAAATTGAGAACCTTGTGACTGAAGAGAGGAGGATGGAGATGATTTGGCCTGGGACAACTTCAGACTGTGGCTGTTAAGCCTACCTCCCATCATTGGCTACCAATTCCTTTGTCTTGGGTGCTGGCAGTGAAATTTGCTGGGTCTATGATCAAGTGTATCTTTGCTTGACCTTGATATTCAAGGCTTGATAAGGGAATCTAGATGAAATGCAACCTGACAAGCATTTAGATAGTGCTCTGCTGGGGAGAGACACTGATGAAATTCCCGATGTAGGTCAGCTTCCCACATCTGCACTCATCAGCATTTTGGCAACTGCTCTCTCTGACATATTGCATGCCTCAAGGGATATCTGCCCTTGATACTGAATTGTTCCAACTTTCAGGATCAGAGAATCCTGGAATTTAAGTGCTGGATAGTATCTTAGAGGTTATTTTATCTGATATAGAAGAAAATTAAGTTGTAAACGTCAAAGATAATCTTCTATCACCACACAGTTGAATAAAGGCAGAGTTGGAACCAGTTTAAACCTTCAGTGGCATAGGTGGATTTTCCCTTAAGAACCAGTCTGAATTGGTAAATATTTAATAAAGCAGGGGTTGTAAATAAAGAGCAAATGGGACTGGATTCCATCTTTAACACCAGGACATGTAATCATTCATGTGAGTTTGTTATTCTTAGCTTTGAACAAGAACAATTTCATCCATCTATTAGAACATGTCTGAAAATGGAGTCCAGATTTTCCACTTTGTCTTATTTTGTGCCTTAGTGAGAATTTTAGAGAAAAATAGTTTAAGTCATGATGGAGTCCAGGCCAAGAAGACAACATAGAAGGCTCTAGAATATCTCTTCTCCAATGGACCCACTGAATATATAATGGCAAACAGGGCAATACTTCTGAGAGAAATCCAGAAACTAGATGATTGACATAGGAGCACCTAAATATATAAAGTAAACATTAATTTATCTGAAGGGAGAAATAAACAACAATACAATAATAGTCGGGGATTTCAGTCCCATTCAAAAATGGATAGATCATCAAGACAGAAGATCAATGAGGAGAAACTGTACTTAAATTACATGTTAGATCAGATGGACTTGACAAACATATACAGAACATTCCAATAGCAGTAGAATACACCTTCCTCTCAAGCACACATGGAACATTATTCAGGATAGATCATATATTAGACCAAAAAACCACAAGTGTTAATAACTTAAGAAAATTGAAGTTATATTAAATATCTATTCTTACCACAATGGTTTGAACCTATAAAACAATTACAAGAGAAAAACTCAAAAATTCACTATATGTGGAGATTAAACAGCATGCTAGTGAACAACCAGTGGGTCATCAAAGAAATCAAAAGGGAAATAAAAAATATTTTTAGACAAAGCAAAGTGGAAACACAAAATACCAAAACTTACAGGATGCAGAAAAACAAGTTCTAAGTGAGAAGTTTATAGCAATAAATGTCTATATTAAGAAAAAAGTTAAGATCTCAAATAAGAAGCATAACATTACATCTCAAGGAACTACAAAAAGAAGGACAAAGTAAGCCCAACATTTATAGAAGGAAGGAAAGAACAAAAATCAGGGCAGAAGTAAATGAAATAGAGACTAGAAAGATAATAGAAAAGATAAATGGAACTAATAACTGATTTTTAAAAAGATAAATAAAATTAACAAATCTTTACTTAGACTAACAAAAAAGAGAGAACAATGAAATAAATAAAATAGAAATAAAGGAAGAGACATTACAACTGATACCATAGAAATACTAAAGATCATAAGAGACTGCTGTGAACAATTATAAGCCAACCAATCAAATAATCTAAAAGAAATAGATAAATTCCTAGAAACATACAACCTACCAAGATTGAATCATGAAGATATAGAAACTTGAACAGATAATGGTTAGAGACTGAAGTATAAAAAAGAAAACAAAAACAAACAAACAAACAAAAAACTCCAAACAAAGAAAACCCTAGGAAGAGATGACTTCATGGGTGAATCTACCAAACATTTAAAAAGAATTAACACCAGTTCTTCTCAAACTTTTCTAAAACATTGCAGAGGAGGGAACACTCCTCTTCTACAAGGCCAGCATTACCGTGAAACCAAAACCAGACAAGGACACTACTAGAAAAGAAAACTACAGATCAATATCCCTGATGAATATAGATATAAAAATCCTCAACAAAATATTAGCAAACTTAATTCAACAGTTATTAAAAGGATCATATACCATGATCAAGTGGAATTTATTCCAGGGATGCAAGAAGGGTTTAATATCCACAAATAAATCAATGTAATACACCACATTAACACAATGAAGGATAAAACTCTTATGGTCATCAAATAGATGCTGAAAAGGCATTTGATAAAATTTAATATCCTTTCATGATAAAAACTCAAAAATTTGAACTACAACGCACATACCTCAACTTAATGAAAGGCTATGTATAACAAACCCGCAGCTAAAATTTTACTCATTGGTGAAAAGCAGAAAGCTTTTTCTCTAAGATCAGAAACAAGATAAGATACCTACTCTCACCACTTTTAGTCAACATAGTACTGGAAGTCCTAGCCAGGGTAGTTAAGCGAGAGAAACAAATAAAAGGCATCTAAATCACAAACAAAGAAGTGAAATTGTCTCCATTTGCAGGTGAAATGATATTATACATAGAAAACCCTAAGGACTCCATGAAAAACCTGTTGAAACTAATAAACGAATTCAGTAAACTTGTAGGATACAAAATCAACGTGTAAAAGTCAGTTGCATTTCTATACACAAACAACAAACTATCAGAAAGAGAAATTTAAAAAACAATCCCATTTATATTAGCATCAAGAATTAATAAAATACTTAGAAATAAATTTAACCAAGGAGTAGAAAGATGTGTACACTGAAAACTATAAAATATTGATGAAAGAAATTGAAAAAGACACTAGTAAATGGAAAGATATATGTGTTCATGGATTGGAAGAATTAATATTGTAAAATGTCCACACTACCCAACAAATCTACAGATTCAATGCAATTCCTATCAAAATTCCAACAGCATTTTTCACAGAAATGGAAAAAACAATCCTAAAATTTCTATGAAATCACAAAAGACTGCCAATAATCAAAGCAATCTTTTTTTTACCTTTTTAAATACAATTTTTAAAGGTTATACTCCACTTACAGTTATTACAAAATATTGGCTGTATTCCCCATGTTGTACAATACATACTTGTAGCCTATTTTATACCCAATAGTTTGTACCTCCCACTCCCCCAAAGCAATCTTGAAGAAGAAGAACAAAGCTCGAGGCATCATACTCCCTGATTTCAAACTATATTACAAAAGGTATAATAATCAAAATAGTATAGTACTGCTATAAAAACAGACACATAGATCAATTGTATAGAACAAAAAGCCCAGAAATAAATCCACACATATATGGTAAATTAATTATCCACAAAGGATCCTACAGTATACAATGAGGAAAGGTAGTTGCTTTAATAAATGAGGTTGGGAGGACTGGATATCCACCTGCAAAAGAATGAAACTCAACTCCTATTTTACACCATACACAAAAAATCATCTCAAAATGGCTTAAAAACATAAGACCTGAAACTATAAAACTCCTAGAAGAAAACATAAGGACAAAGCTCCTTGAAATTGGTCTTGGCAATAATTTTTTTGGATTTGAGACCAAAAAACAAAGGCAACAAAACTAGAAATAAACAAAAATGACTACATTGAACTAAAAATTTTCTACACAGCAAAGGAAACCACCAACAAAATGAAAAGGCAAACTATGGAAGGGAGAAAATATTTGCAAACCGCATATCTGATAATGGGTCAATATTTAAATATAAAATGAATTCATACATCTAAAAAGCAAAAAAAAAAAAAAAAAAGACTCATTAAAAAATGAGCAAAAGACCAGAATGGACATTTTTCCAAAGAAGACCTTGAAATGGCCAACAGGTACATGAAAATGTATTCAGCATCACAATCATCAGTGAAATGCAAATCAAAACCACAATCAGATATCACCTCACATCTGTTAGGATGTCTGTTGTAAAGATAAGAGATAAATGCTGGTGAGGATAGGGAAAAAAGGGAATACTTGTACACTGTTGATGGGAATGTTAACTGTAGGACTGTAGGACTGCAAATAGTAAAAGTATTCTTTTCTTTTTCTTTTAAGTCACCTTTTTTCTCTTTTCTTTTTTTTTTTTTTTTTTTTTGGCTGCGCCACAGGGCATGCAGGATCCTAGTTCCCCAACCAGGGATCGAATATGGGCCCTTGGCAGTGAAAGCAAGGAGTCCTAACCACTGGATCGCCAGGGAATTCCCAAAACTGTTATTTTCCAAGTATCCTCTGGAAACTTATTTTTGTGAGGAAAAGTGCATTTTTTCTTGATCTTTTATTGAACTCAGTTCTCATCTTTGGTCTTCAGAGAAATAAGAGTAGCCACATAGATTGCCTCTCTTGAATTTTCCTCCTGAAAATTTGGCCATTTAATTATTGCAAAGTTATAGCATGACCACAATAAAGGTCTTTAGCTCATAAAAGCTAACTCCACTGCAAGGAATCAGACACTTGATAGAATTTTCCTCAAAGAATCTTTGAGGTGTGATATTTGAGGGCAAGAGAAGCTATTTCCCCTCTGACCCCACGTGATTTACAATTTTTACATTGATCCTTAAGATTTTACCATCAGAATTTAAATTCTTTTCCTTAAAACTTTTAAAAAGAAAAATACTAACTTTGGCAAAGTTTACTCTTTTATATGTCATAAATATGGATGACCTAGGATCTAGATGCCAAGGAGTAATGAAGGCACATAAAGCACACTGAGGTACTTTTAGAAACCCAAAGATAAATTTACCCTCTATACAATTTCATTTCTAGCTGCTCAGCAAGTTGCTGTCCTGCTGAGGAGAATCTGGCTTATTATAAGCAAAAGCCAGGTGTGGAGGAAAATGAGGTCTCCCCCCACCAAGTGATAGACCAGCTTGTGCTGCACGAATGGGAGCCCCCTCAGCTGAGTATAACGGTTGGCACACGTCATCTCTGCTTTATATTTGACTTTGCTCATTTGTATAGTATCTAGGGATATGCTTACTTGCCAGGCACACATACAATAGCTAATACTTTTCCCAGCAGCAATTTATAAAAATAATTCAGATGAGAGACTAGTTTCAGAATTGTTAATGAAGTCAGAAACAGAAAATGTCATCTTTTCTTTTCCCCAAACTAACATTCTTTTTACAGTGCCGGAAAGCTTTCCCCAACATTTCTTGTGCCTAAATAAATGCTTCAAAGTGGAGGTAACTGTAAAATAAAGCTCCAAGTATTAGCATACTGTGCTATTGCTTTTATTTTCTTTTCCAATATCTTCTATATGATTTATAACTTTAGAAAATGAACTCCAGTCAACAAGTATTGAGCCAAAATACCATTGCAGAAATGTGATTTTTATTCTTTTTTTTCAGCCTTATTTACTTTCAAATATCACTTCCTAATTCTACGAGCACATTAAACTAAAATCCCTAAATGGTAGTTCTGTGTTCAGAATTTCTTACCTCTTTCTCTTCCAGTATTCTTCTGCCTACATCCTAGTGCAGAGATTAAAACAAATTAATAAATAAAATATAGTGGCAAAGTGCTATGAATAAAAATACAGAGGGAGGAGGTTGAGGGAATGCCAGTTGTGGAAAGGGGATATTCAGAGGATGAGCTGTTGATTGGAAAAATATTTAAATAGGGGCTACAAAATTTTTGTTGTCCTGAGAAACTGAAAAGATGGAGTTACCTCATACTGAGATGTAGAAAAATGGTGTGAGGTGGAGGTCTGGGCCACATACCAGGAATTCAGTTTGGGGTGTATTAAGTTTGAGATATCAGTTAGAAATTCAAGTGGACTGGGTAAGTAGGCAGTTGCATTCATAATTCTGGGGATCAAGGATGAGATCCAGGCTGGAAATATAAAATTTGAATGTTTCTCTATGTAGATCTTATTCGTAATCATTAGAGTAGATATGATCAGCAAGGGAGTGAGCATAGAAAGAAAAGAGCAAAACTCTACCATTTAAAGATAGGAGAGATGAGGAAAAACTCAATGGAAGAGAATCTGATGATGTGATTAAAGAAGGAGATAGTAGAGGACATGTTGTGGTGGGTGATGATGGAGTGTCTTTTCTGGAGGCTTTTGTTTTGTCCAGTGAAAACAATCTCATCAGCTTTTTACACAGTTATCTATGAAGACGTTGTCTAGGAGATTTAAGAATCATTGAATTATGGAAATATAGTGAGATTGCCAGTTGGCACTGAGAGCCTCATTGAGGTTCATGATTATAATTTAACATTACTCCTGTTGGCTATGTTCTGCAGTGTAGGCACAGGTGCATAGAAGGCTAAGAATTGAATTTATCCAGAACTATGGTTTTGACCAAGAAAAAAAGCATGATTAAAAAAAAGTGTACCCCTGGAGGTAGGCATGTCCGTGTGATTTGCTGTAGCTGAAGAATTGAGAGCAATATTGACTTCTGGACTGAAGCATTTATAAACCAATTCACATGATTCTCCTTCCTCTTCTTCCTTGATGCAACAAAACCAGAAGTGTCATGTTGAAAATGTCTTGCTACAAGATGAAGTGGTCTGGAATGTTGAGCTGCTACATGGAGAAAGCGTCTCTGGTGAACTTAGATCGGTGGAGGATTTTATGAGAACAAGAAGTAACCTTTTGTTGTGTTAAGCCACTGAGATTTTTGTCATCTTGTTACCATAGCATAATCTAGTATATCCTTCTTAATAAAGATGATATGACTATGGGAATAAATGGCTGAGGTAAAATGAAGAACAATATCGGAAAGACCAAGGTGTAGAAGTATCATCTATATGAAGATTTATATCACCAAGAATTATGAGGGAATAAGTGATGGAGAAAGTGGCATTGAGTGAGGAGATAAAATTATCAAAGATTTATTAAGGAAGGAAAAGGAAAGAAGCTGAAGGTATTTAGATGCCTGCAAAAAACAGGGAAAATTATATAACTTGAGAACATGGAGAATGGGGGTATTTAGGAAAGACAGAAGACGGAATTTCTGGAAGTAGTTATAAAAAGCAAAAAGAAGTGATCATTTAACAAAACTAAATAAAAAGGTTATACTCATTAAATAATTGTGTGATTATTCAAATAGAATACATCCGCTGAAATACATAACCCTTATCAGAATTTTAAGGTCCCATTATAGAGTTACCAAGCAAGAAAAGACTATTTGGACTGAAATTATAATATGTTCACACAATTTACAAACCTTGACCTCCACTAATGTTGCTTGAAGGATTTTTTTTTTTTTTAATTCACAGCTTCGATATTTGTCTTTGTTATGTCAATTTCTTCTGTTACTTGTAAAGAAAAATACAACCTCTGTACCTTCTGCTCAATTCTGCTGTGAAGTTAAAACCACTCTAAAAAATGCTGTCTGCCTAATTCCATTTACATCAATTTATATTCATTACATTTTCTGTTTAAAAAACTGGGAGTCATATGTTTGACAAAGTGAATCTTTTGTCCCTATTACATAATGATCAATAGTGCTTGTTTATTATTATTATTGTTGTTATTATTACTATTATTATTTGGCAAGATTTGCTGTTGCTTGACTTTGTTTACTACTTTGTAGAATTTAGGAACATGAAGAAATAGTAAAATCAATACCACATTAGCAACTCCAATATTTTAGCTCACGTGATATGGAGTGAATATTAAAGAAGTGGCAGTTATGTTACAAAGGATGGGGGGCGTGGGGAAGGACCTCTTGTCTTCAATGGTATTTCAGTGGACCTTTTTTTTTTTAATGCCCCTAAAAAAATTTACTATCCTTTTACTTTGATTATAGATAAGAAATTTCTGATTATGAAAGCTACCTTTGTAAAAAATTTATGTATGTTTGACTTGATCAATGACCATGACACATAATTGAGATAACTAAAAACTTTCAATATGTATTCCGATTTAAAAACAGTTAAAGTTAATTGGGTTATTAAAGTTTATACAAATATACTCAGTATAATAACAATTCCATTTTTATTTTTAACAGTATTTTATCACTTTATCTTATGTAGTCATACAATTATTTTGCCTTTAGCTATTATTACTAATAGCTAAATAAATGGAATCATGCTAGCTTAAGCTTGATCTTCCTTCTTTTTAAAAAATGCGTAAGAAAGGACATGATCATAAAATACTAATTTAGATTACATAAAACATCTAGAACTTATCTATTTCCTTCATAAAGTAAGTTTTAAAATCTATCCAGATATCTTTATATCCTTTTCTTCAGAATTTACTTTCTTATATAATTATTTTTCACTAGAATAATTTTGAAAACAATTTTAGCTATCAACCCAATATCCTTAATGTGGCAATCCCAGGAAAATGGGAGCCATCTGTCTAAGAGTCCTCTATTTGCTCCTCTCTCACCCCAGAGTACTAAAACCCCTTGATCCAATATTTATAATACACTCTGTAATATGTGTTAATGTTTTTAAACTAAAAGATGACATTTTCCCTATCAATCAGAATAAGGGTGAAATATTTCATAATTATTTCATTACCAATTATTGTCAGGTTTTGTCTGGTCCTCAGCTATTTAATGATAAAAAGAGAGCTCATTTATTATAAGTAATTTCTGAGTGTTTACTCTGTGTCATGCTCTATTCTTAACATTTTTATATTTAATCCTTACATTAATTTTTTGAGATAGATTAATTACACATTTTTACTAAAACTTACAGAGTATAAATAATAATAGGCTATGCTTTTACTCCCACAGCTAAGGTATGGTGCATTTAGGACTCAATCACAAAGTTTGCCTGATTTCAAAGTTCATCTCCTAACCACTAACCACTTTTGCCAAAGTGTGGTCTTCAGACCAAGTGACATGCATTTTCTTTAAACACAGATTCCTGGGCCCTGATCCAGATCTAATGAATCAGACTCCAGAGGGGGAGTGTCAGTTAGGGAGAGGAGTCTGAATTTTTACAAAGTCCCCCAAATAATGTCTCTACACTTGAAATTTGAGAATGAGTACACTAACTCCCCAGCCTTAAATCCCCCAACAGTGTGTGGTTTGGTCCCACTTTCAATCTCCATCCTACCTCAATTCTAAGAGCTAGTCTTACTTGAGGTAAGAGAAATGGAAAGCTCTGACATTAAAGGGAATAGCATCAAGCCAGTACTAAGTCAACCATGATGTGTTTCTTCTGCTAAATGAACTTTTGTACAGTCCCCTTGCCTCAAAAGCTCTAGCAGTTGGGCCATTGTAAAATTCTTATTAGCTCACCTCTTTCACCAGACCAAACCAAAGCTTTTCTCTTTTCAGTAAGACAGTCATGATGATTTATTAAGTGAATTTTGGCCCATTTACTGCCAGATGCCTTTTTATCACGTTCTGTCCATTTTGGGTAAGTTCTACCATCTGCTTTTGGTAACTGAAGCCATTGAGCATTTATTATTTTGCTCGACTTGGCTTCCTTACCACCACATGCAGCTGAGTCTGAGGCCATCTCATCTGCCCAACACCAAGCTAACCCATTTTCCAGGCAACTCCAGTGACCTGAATTGGAATGAACTGTGTTCTTAAGTAAATAAGGTGGCATCTGTGAAAACAGAACACAGGAAAACTATTATATATTATTAAGGGGGTAGATAACAATAACAACAAAAGTTCAGTCTAAGTTCAATATGTGAGTCATAGAAGCAATGTATTTTATGGCTCCAGGCCAGTATACTGTGAAGAGTTTTAAACTACTCATTTATTATACACATGAACAAAGGTTCTTCGATGTAACCTCACATAGGACAAAAATTGTACATTCTTACTACCTGCTTTAAATGTTCAGTTCCTTATAGTATTTTTCTTGGAAAATTGCATAATTATATCTATGTACATTACATTTTTCCTAACATCACCATGGCAATCCCATTAAAAGACTTTTGGCAGAAAAAATATATATATATATTTGCACTTGATTAAAAAAATATATATATCTATATATATAATCTAAACTGAGATCATTGAAAAGTGAAATATAATGGTGTAATTTTACTTTTTTGGTTTGTTTGTTTTTTTAATTTTACTTTTAAACTACACAAAATAAACCCTTTTTACTACTTACATTGGCTATTTCTTAATTAATCATTAATGTTATTTGTATGAATCTATTACAACTTAACTGAAATACAATTAGCTACACATATTTAAAGTGTACAATTGGATTAGTTTTCACATATATATACAACCATGAAACGATCATCACAATCAAGATGATGAACATACTCATCATCATGAAACATTTGTAATCCCTCACTCCCTATCCCCAGGCAACTACTGATGTGATTTATGTCACCATAGATTTCTTTCATTTAGAGAAGAGGTAACACCCATCCTTCTCAAACTCTTCCAAAAAATTACAGAGGAAGGAACACTCCAAAACTCATTCTATGAGGCCACCATCACCCTGATACCAAAACCAAAGATATTACAAAAAAGAAAATTACAGACCAATGTCACTGATGAATATAGATACAAAAATCCTCAACAAAATGCTAGTAAACAGAATCCAGCAACACATTAAAAGGATCATACACCATGATCAAGTGGGATTTATCCCAGGGAAGCAAGGATTCTTCAATATATGCAAATCAATCAATGTGATACACCATATTAACAAATTGAAGGATAAAAACAATATGATAATCTCAATAGATGCAGAAAAAGCTTTTGGCAAAATTCAACACTGATTTATGATAAAAACTCTCCAGAAAGTGGACATAAAGGGAAACTACCTCAACATAATAAAGGCCATATACGACAAACCCACAACAACATCATTCTCAATGGTGAAAAACTGAAAGCATTTCCTCTAAGATCAGGAACAAGACAAGTATGTCCACTCTCACCACTATTATTCAACATAATTTTGGAAGTCCTAGCTATGGCAATCAGAGAAGAAAAAGAAATAAAATGGGTACAAATTGGAAAAGAAGTAAAACTGTCACTGCAGACAACATGACACTATACATAGAAAATCCTAAAGATGCCACCAGAAAATTACTAGAGCTAATCAATGGATTTGGTAAGGTTGCAGGATACAAAATTAATGCACAGAAATCTCTTGCATTCCTATACACTAACAACGAAAGATCAGAAAGAGAAATTAAGGAAACAGTCCCATTCACCATTGCAACAAAAAGAATAAAATACCTTGGAATAAACCCACCTAAGGAGGTAAAAGACCTGTACTCAGAAAATTTAAGACACTGATGAAAGAAATCAAAGACAACACAAAGAGATGGAGAGATATACCATGTTCTTGGATTGGAAGAATCAATATTGTGAAAATGACTATATTACGCAAAGCAATCTACAGATTCAGTGCAATCCCTATCAAATTACCAATGGCATTTTCATAGAACTAGAACAAAAAATTTCACAATTTGTATGGAAACACAGAAGACCCCAAATAGCCAAAGCAATTCTGAGAAAGAAAAACGGAGCTGGAGGAATCAGCTGCCATGACTTCAGACTATACTACAAAGTAATCAAGACAGTATAGTACTGGCACAAAAACAGAAATATAGATCAATGGAACAGGATAGAAAGCCCAGAGATAAACCCACGCACATATGGTCACCTTACCTTTGATAAAGGAGGCAATAATATACAATGGAGAAAAGACAGCCCCTTCAATAAGTGGTGCTGGGAAAACTGGACAGCTACATGTAAAAGAATGAAATTAGAACACTCCCTAACACCATACACAAAAATAAACTCAAAATGGATTAAAGACCTAAATGTAATGCCAGACACTATAAAACTCTTAGAGGAAAACATAGGCAGAACACTCTATGACATAAATCACAGCCAGATCCTTTTTGACCCACTTCCTAGAGAAATGGAAATAAAACCAAAAATAAACAAATGGGACCTAATGAAACTTAAAAGCTTTTGCACAGCAAAGGAAACCATAAACAAGACAAAAAGACAACCCTCAGAATAGGAGAAAATATTCACAAACAAAAGAACAAAGGATTAATCTCCAAAATATGCAAGCAGCTCATGAAGCTCAATATCAAAAAATTAAACAACCCAATCCAAAAATGAGCATAAGACCTAAATAGACATTTCTCCAAAGAAGACATACAGATGGCCAAGAGGCACATGAAAAGATGCTCAACATCACTAATTAGTAGAGAAATGCAAATCAAAACTACAATGAGGTATCACCTCACACCAGTTAGAATGGACATCATCAGAAAATCTACAAACAATAAACGCTGGAGAGGGTGTGGAGAAAAGGGAACCCTCTTGCACTGTTGTTGGGAATGTAAGTTGATACAGCCACTATGGAGAACAGTATGGAGATTCCTCAAAAAACTAAAAATAGAATTACCATATGACCCAGCAATCCCACTACTGGGCCTATGCCCAGAGAAAACCATAATTCAAATTACACATGCACCCCAATGTTCACAGCAGCACTATTTATAATAGCCAAGTCATGGAAGCAACCTAAGTGTCCATTGACAGACGAATGGATAAAGAAGTGGTGGTACATATATACAATGGAATATTACTCAGCCATAAAAAGGAATGCTGCATGGGTCGTTTCTAGTTTTTAGTTATTATGAATAAAGATGCTGTGATCTTTTTTGTAAAATTCTTTGTGTTTTCATGTGCCTTCATTTCTCAAGGGTAAATTCTTATAAGTGTACAGGTTGGGTCATATGGAAGTGTCTGGAACTTTTGAAGAAATTGACAAACTGCTTTTCAAAGTGTTTCTATCATTTTACAATCCCACAATAGTGTAAAAGATTTCCAGTTGTTCTTTGTCCTCAATACTTGATATGATCAATCGTGTTAATTTTAGACATTCTTATAGGAGTGTTATAGCATGTCATGGTGATTTTAATTAGTATTTAATTAATTTGCAACTAAAAATGTTGATCATCTTTTCAAGAGCTTATTTGCCATCCATATGTCTTATTTGGTAGAGTACCAGCTCAAATCATTTGCCTATTAAAAAATATTATTATTTGTTTGTTTTCCTCATTTTGTATTTGTATATGTGAATACAAGTTATTTATTAAATATCGTATCTGCAAATTATTTGTTCCAGCCTATGATGATGTTGATGATGATGATGATAATGCTTCTCCTAATTGTCTTTTGAAGAATAGATATTCTTGACTTTGGTATATCCTAACTGATCAATAGTTTGTTTTTATGGACGAAGAATTTGGTGTAAATAAGAAAACTTTGCCTAACCCAAAGTGACGAATATTTTCTCTAGTTTGGCTGGTGGAAAAAAGAACTATTCTTAGACCTGTGTGACTCTGTTGATATTCCCTCTGCTCTTTTCAGGTGGTTTTTTCTCTGGAGTCCAGCAGTCTCTTCACACACATTGTACAGTACTAATTGAAAGACATGAGAGGGACTCTTGTTCACATCTCTAGGTCTGGTATCTCTTTGTACAGTTCCCTCCTCTCCAGTATTCTGCCTGTATACCCTAGTTCCCTTAGCCTCCCTGGATTTCTAGCTCCATCTCCACATTTCAAGAGGACTTCTGGGCTGGGTGTTCTATCTTTGAGACACAGCCTGGAAACTATCTTGAGACAGTAAGTTAAGGCAATCATAAAGATCACTTCATTGTTTTTCTCACAATGTAGAATCTCTGCCCTACATTGTCTGATGCACAGTGTCTAATAACAATTGTTTCATGTATTTGTCTAGTTTTTAAGTTTGTTTCAGGTGAAAGGGTAATTCCTATCCCTGTTACTCTACCTTGGCCAGAAGTGAAAGACCCAGTGGTATCAATCTAATGTTCATTTAATTGTCTCTTCTTTTATGTAGTCTTTTTGTTTTCCCATACTTACTCCTGTTATGTGTGTTTCTTCATTGGCATCATTAATATTAATTCCAGAATTGTTAATGGAATTGATTGAATATATTGCTAAATCTCCATAAATCAGCTAAATAGTTTATTTCTAATGATCGCTTAGAATGAATTAATTTCATGTTTTTGGGGGGAGAAAATTGTCTATGGGTTTCTTGTATTTCTGCATGTTTTGTGAGCAGAGGAATTAACTGATTTTTTATTGACTATCTTTTCAAGGATGTTTGCATAGAGAATATCTTTGGGAGACAGAGATGACGTTGTCCTTTAGAGCAAAAAGCATGTTTGCTTATAGTCTTGGAAGATAGAGATAAAATCTAGAGCAAAGGGTAGTCATGTTTACTGCCCATTATAATTCAGTTTCCCTACCTTCAGTGTTCCTCTCTTGTAGTGAAACTCACTGTGTATGCACCTGTCAACAGGTCCTTTCCATGTAGCCCTATGGGTATTAGGGCCTAGGGAACCAGTACAAGAAAATGTTAGTACTCTGAGTACTGCTATTTCTGGGAGTAATAGAGTTCTTAATCTCTGATGAAGGAGTCTTATGTCTACTGCCAACATTCATGACACCATGGTAGATGAAATTCTTCTTTGAAAATAGACAAAATCTCAGATTCTTTAGAGTTTTGAGAAAATTTTGTGAGTAATTTACAAGTCTAGGTTGAATGGAATTATTAATTGAAGTAAGTTTCTAGTTGTTTTGAATCATTATTAATGTGTGACAGCTGTGTAAAAAGGGTATTTTAGACCACACTGGTGTATTATGACAATTATTCTAGCATCTCTTGAAAATGAGTAAATGGAATGAATGAAATATTTTGGCACACCTGTCCTGAATTGATAGTCAAATTTAACAACAGAAGATAGAAAAAAATGTACTTACCTGCTAAGTAAGTCCTGAGGAAGTTTTTACTGCTTGTATACTTTACCATTATCTCCAGGATATACCAAAACATAGGTACAGGTAGAAATAAACAGCCTCTTGGATAGAGAAAAGTGACTGATCCTTTTCTTCTTCAATTCTTTCCAGTAACCCCTTTTTTTTCTGAAGAAATGGGCAGTGTGAACTATAGTAAGACAGCAGAACTCCCCATGTTTAGATATTCATGCCTGAAAAGTTGTAACTACTTTAATGAAGCAAACTGGCTCCCAGATAAACCACATTTATTCCTGAGTTGTTTATAACAGATTAGGCAAAGTGAAATCAACATCAATATGAAAGACAGACAAACAAAGGTAATTTACCCAAGAAAGTTTTTTGTTTCCTTGGGCACATTATTTTTAACCATGGTGTGCTTCTGCATCCTCGTCTATAAAAGGCAAAATAGTAGTACAGTTGACCATTGAACAACATGGGTTTGAGCTGCAGGGGTCCACTTATGCACAGATTTTTTCAATGGTAAATATTTTCAATGGTAAATACAGTACTACATGATCCGTGGTTTGTTGAATCTTTGGAAATAAAGAAAGGTGTATTATTTTCCTATGGCTGCAGTAACAAAGTACCACAAACTTGGTGGCTTTGAACTACAGAAATTTATTGTCTCACAGTTCTAGAGGCTAGAACTGTGAAATCAAGGTGTTGGTAAGGCCACAATTCCTCCAAAACCTGTAAGAAAAAACCTCTCCTTTCGTCTTTCAGCTTCTGACAGCCCCAGACGTTAGTTGGTTTGTGGCTACATAATTCCAATCTCTGCCTCCATCTTCAAATGGTATTGTCCCTATGTCTCTTCATCATCTTTCCTCTATATGATTCTGTGTCTATGTCCAAATTTTTTCTTTTTACAATGACAGCATCATATTGGATTAGGGCCCACACTAATGATCTCATTTTTAATTTGATTACCTCTGTAAAGATCGCATTTCCAAATAAAGTCATATTCTCAGGTACTGGGGGGCAGGGGAGCGATTAGGACTTCAACGTATTTTTTTTGGTAAGACACAATTCAATCCATTACAAAAGTAATTATGCTAAATATGCAATAAGTAGTATGGATAGTTTATTTAAAATATATACCTAAAATATAGGAACATGTTCCTGAAAACTTAACATTACTTAAAATTAGAATACTGTAGGGTAGTCCTGACAATGCACAGAGGATACTTTGTTTCTTAAGGTGATACCACCCATGTGACAACAGTGTGTAAATACAATTTACAGTTTAAGTCACTTGGCCACATTCCCTTGAAATTATATGATTGATGATCATGGGAGGAGGACAAAGATTAAAAGATATAACAGTTTTTGTATTAAGTTTTTCTTAATAGACATATCATATTATATAAAATTAACACAACTTGATTGACATAAAATACAACTTCACAGGGCAGTTGGATCATGCTGAATGCATGTGTACAGAGCCAGCCTTATTGTAGGTGATACCCATTGAATCCAAAGATTTTGAAGTCTCTGTATCTTCAGATTTAATCCCACTGAATAGTGGGATTTGTTGTAATTAATATGATTCTGATTAATTAGTGATATATAAGAATAACTGCTTAGGTCTTCAAATCACATTAATTTGGTACAGCAGAGCTCAAATTGCTCAGCTATGAATAGAAGACCTAAAGATATACATTAAACAATTACTTTTGTCACTTTAAATACATTTGGATCTAAATTTTATCATTGATTCATTTTCTACTTGCAATCACAGGCTGATAACCTAATTAGAGTGCCAAAAAATATAGTCAAAAATATGCCCTCAGGAAGGAATGGAAGAATTCTTCCATGGCATTTCATTCTAAATTCTTCTCTGTCAGTACAGCATGAATTGGGGAAAACACCTGACACCAGATTATTAATGCTCTTGATCAAGCATTCTCGCAAACAGAGACATGAAAAGGATTAGAGAATACACTCCTTTGCCTCAAAATCTAGGCCTCTGTGGAACAAACACTCAAATAATTCAGATGTTTTACCCTAAGCCCTATCAAAAACCACATGTATAGATAGGTTTTGCTCCTTTTCCACATTTTCTTAGAATGAGACTTCTCTCAAACTCCAGGGATTGAAGTCAATCATCTACAAAAGAACAGAAAATTTAAGAATACATGAAGGTGAATATATTAGAATTTCATGGGTGGAATATTCTGAGTCTTTCTTATAATTTAAACTTAAAAGAAGGTTGAATTGCATTGGAAGATCTAAGGTATGAATATACAGTTAAATTATTTTTAACAAATTCCAGTTGTCCAGGATGGGCCAATCGTGTTGGAGCACCACATTATAAGTCTCTTTTGTACCATCAGAATTATAGAGCTATCCCAAATATGCACAGTGCACTGCTTTATTCAGATAAACTACAGTGTAAGATATTCTAGCAGTTCCACAAATATGTATGAGTAAGAAGGATGAAGAAGCAAAACCAAGTGGAATAAGGACCTAAGGAAAATTACTGAAATGTGGGATTTGCCTCTGTGATGGTAGCTAAATCATCTAAAGCTTGAGGAAACAAGGGATGTGTAGGGCCTGAACTTGGTTTAGGAATATTATAATATTCATTCATGTATAATAATAAAAAATTATAACTATAGCTACTATATTTTGAATAGTCCATATATGTCAGACATTATGATAAATGTTTGGGTGATAAATCCTTCATTGAAAATAACCTATTGAGTTAATAGTACTGTTTTCAGTGTAGAGATGAGAAAAATAAGACTTCCATATGTCAAATAACTTGCCATAGCTGAGAAGCTTCAATTTAACATCATGGTAGAAATTGTTCAGGTAGGAGACAGCCATCAAAGTCATCCATGGTCCTTGGTGAGAAGTCCATGTACAACATGAAGCCATAAAATTGCAGGGCATATGGGAATCAGAATCTAGCTACCCACAGAATTAGTCTGAAAAGAGATGTGAGAAAGATGAGGACACCAACTAATTGTGGTGAAGCTATAAACAAGAGTTATGTCTTACTGGGAATTAGAGTGTTAGCACAAAAGCTGAGTCTATTTAGTAGTAAAAATAAAAAACACCAATCATATATTATGAATGTACTCTATGAGTAGAACTATGCTGTACACTTTGCATTCACAGTGTCCAGTCCTGGCAAATTACTTATTCTAAGTCACACACATAATAACTATCTCAACTGAGATTCATACCCAGATCTACATAACTTCCAAGACTATTTAATTTCCATTATACATTATAAACTTACTTGTAGAGACTAAAATAACATGGAGCATAAGGACAACCATGGCCCCAAAATGTTCAGGTACTTAGGTACTGGTTGAAAGTAACTTCAGCTGGCAAAATGACTAACTTTATAAAAGATCAGGGCTACTCTATATCTCAGGAGATGAGGAAAAACTGGTATATTGAAGTAAACAATTTAAATAGAGAACTGGCCTATCAGTCAGTAGGTAAGCAAGTAAATAAATTCATTCACACATTAATTAATTCATTCATTTATTCTGATATTGTTAGATAACCTTTTCAGATAATCTTTTCAAATATATATTGTTAAATAGATAAAGATATATGGATATGTTACCTTTTTATTTTCCCACCCTTTTTGTCTATCACAGTCACACTGAAACTCTTCTTTCAACCAGTATCATAATGGTAGATTTTAGTGTATAGAAAAGAAAAGTAAACATTAATTAGCAGCATGAGTCTCAAACTCTCTGAGATATAGTCTCTCTATCTGTCAAATAGGAATGATTATCATCATAAATTTGTTGAAATAATGCAATTTAAGTTCAAATACTATTTTCATGATCTTTGTCAACATCCTCCTTTTCTCTATACTTCACACATCTCTTTTTTTTAGATATAGAATAACTTATTCTCTCATCCAAAACATCATAAATTATACCAAACATGTTCAATCCACATCAAATTTCAATGGTATTTTAAGACATTCCCCCACACACACACTCTGAATACTCAGGCACTAATTGAGGTACCTGTTTAAGAACCAAAGAAGGATTTAAATATTTAACATAATCTTTTATTGATGATGAAAATTTGTCTTTTCCACTTTTTGGGTTTAATGGAAAAAAAACTTTAATTCTAACTACTTTTCACTTAAACAAACAATTGATTACTTTTAACTTATCATAACAGGAATACCTTGCATGTCAAGTAGAAAGTAATACCAACTTGGATGGCTTTAGCACAGTGTCAAGACTCTGCCTAACGTCCCCAACTTTTTTCATTATTCTATGGTCACTCATGTTCTGGCAGGAGCCTCTATAGTAAAGCCAAGAGAAGAAAGAGAAGCTGACCCCAGAGGTTCTTGTGAATTTTATTTTTTATTTGGGAGAATTTTTATGCATTCTGCACACCTTAAAGGATACTAAAAATAATACCTGGTTTCTTAGTGTTTGATCATTCATACACATGAATATATTATACTTCCAATTGTTGGAAAGTGAGGATAGATGGACAATCAGTTGTTAATCAAATTTGATGGGACAGAAATAGTTGGGGTTAATGCTCACTTTGCAACATTGGCATCATTAGCTATCATGGTAAGTAACAGAGAGCTAGGATTAAAACATTCTCTACAGAAGAGATTGTAGGACCACAAAAACCCTTAAGAGTCAAAGCAATCTTGAGAAAGAAGAGCAAAACTGGAGGCATCATTCTGTCTGATCTTGAACTATATTACAAAGCTATAGTAATCTAAACAGCATGACATTGGAATAAAAGCAGACACACAGAACAATGGAACAAAACAGAGAGCCCAGAAATCAACCCATGCATATATGGTCAATTACTTTATGAAAAGGAACAAAGCATATACAATGGGGAAAGGAGAGTATCTTCAGTCAATGGTGTTGGGAAAACTGGACAGTTACATGAAAGAATTAAACTGGACCACTATCTTACACCATACAAAAAATCATCTCAAAATGGTTTAAACACTTGAACATAAGACCTGAAACCATAAAACCCTAGATGAAAACATAGGCAGTAAACTCTGTGACATTAGTCTTGGCAATGATTTCTTTGGATTTGAACACAAAAGCAAAAGCAACAAAAGCAAAAATAAACAGATGTGACTACATCAGACTGAATGAAAAGCTTCTTCACAGCAAAGGAAACCATTAACAAAATGAAAACAACACCTACAGAATGGGAGATAATATCTGCAAATCACATATCTGATAAGTGGCATATATCTAAAATATTTAAATGAGTCCTACAACTCAATAGCAAACAATAAATAATCCAATTAAAAATGGGCAGAGGATCTAAAGAGACATTTTTCAAGGAAGATATACAGATGGCCAAACAGGAACATAAAAAGGTGCCTGATATCACTAACAATCAGGGAAATGCAAATCAAAGCCACAATTATCAAATAGGCAAGAAATAACAAGGGTTGGTGAGGATGTGGAGAAAAGGGAACCCTAGTACACTGTTGGTGGGACTAGAAATTGTTTGTGACCACTGTGGAAAACAGTATAGAGTTTCCTCAAAAAAGGAAAAAATAGAACCACCTACCATAATATCCAGCAATTCCACTTCTGAGTGAATTCCACACCTGAAAAAAATGAAAATAGTAATTTTAAAAGATATATGGACTTCCATGTTCATTGCAACATTATTTACAATAACTAAGATATGGAAACAACCTAAGCATATACTGATGAATGAATGGATAAAGATGTGGCACATATATACAATGGAATACTTTTCAGCCATAAGAAAAGAAAGGAATCTTGTCATTTGTGACAACATGGCTGGACCTTGAGGGTATTATGCTAAGTGAAAGAAGTCAGACAGAGAAAGACAAATACTATATGATCTCACTTATATGTGGAATTTAAAAAGCAAAACAAACAAAAAACCAAGCTCACTGATACAAAGAACAGACTCGTGGTTGGCAGAGGTGGGGGGGGGGTGTTGGTGAAGTGGGTGAAGGGCATCAAAAGGTACAAACTTCCCGTTATAAAATAAATGTCACATGTCATGGGGATGTAATGTACAGCATGGTGACAATAACTAATAATAATTGTATTTCATATTTCAAAGTTGCTAAGAGAGTAGATCTTAAAAGTTCTAATCACAAGAAAATAAATTTTTTTGTAACTGTATGCTGAAAGATGTTGACTAGACTTATTGTCAAGACTATTATGATCATTCTGAAATATACACAGAATGTGTATATATATATATGTTTTACACTTGAAACTAATGTAATGTTACATGTCAATTATAGCTCAATAAAAAATAAGAAATTGTATGGAAATCATATAATCCTGCTCTTTTTCCTTTGTTGACGTATTTCTTAATATGTCTTTGGTCTGAGAACTAAGGCTCTTACCAAGCTACAAATAGAAAATTACTGTGCCAAAAAAGAAGGAGAATATAGCAGTCATGAAGAATGACAGATGCTAAGTTTTTATTATTTTCTTCACATATATATTCTAAGCATATAGTAAATTGTATCTTTTATATAATTTTACCTCCTTGGTCAGACTATAAGATTTTCAAGTTTAGAATCCTCCTCTACTACTATTTAATAATTTCCTCTGTTTTTAACATAATTTGGTACATACAGACAATTTTGTAACCAGATGATGGAGTGTTGAGGGTGTTCATAATGAAAAAACACTCCTCTAAACACTTTCCAATATACCTCATATTGAAATTATATCTATATCCCCATTTTTATGTAAGAAAACTGAGTTAGAGAAGTTAATTAACATATTGTGCTATACAGCCACTGAGTACTAAGATCAGAATTTGAACTCATGTCCATTTGACTTAAAAGCTATCTTATTAAGTTATGATGTTTAAATCACCCCTTAATAAATATATTTATATTTTACTTCAGTATATTTAATAAATATATGTTAATAAATACACAGTAATTGTTAGTTGATGCATTCCCAAGTAATTTTTAAAACTTATTTTTGGCTTCTGTGGAAGACTCAAAAATACGGTTTTAGGTCATCATAATTTAAATAATACACATGCCTATCAGATTATCTTATACTAAATTTCTTTAAAGCATGTTGCATTCTCCAAGAATATATTTAGAATAATGTACTCCTTGGCTCTCCTTTTCCACAAATGGTCCACATGACAATTTTCAGTCTGTAATGGGTTGGGACTAACAACCGTTCACTTATTTAAAGGTTATGTCCCAGTAACCTCAAACTTCTACATCATGTTTCAAAAATAAGAAACTATTGAAAAGAAACTAGAAACAACCATGGTAATTCTTTTAGTTTTCATATTTGTGCGATTTATTTTTTAAGGGTGAGCTTGAAGTTTAACACCACGAAATGATTTGGCATTTCACTGAAACACATATTGTAAACAAGACTAATATGTGAAGAGAAAGGCAGAGCAAGGGGATAAGTCCAGACACTATCCACATCCACACTCAGTGTTACACTGTTTTTCTTTAATTGTTGTGCATAGAAAAAATGATTTAGAGTACACCTTACCACATTAGATATGCTAACTATTTACCAACATGGTAACAAGTAATAGAATTTACACTGGTATTAAGATCTGTTCCATAAGAACATCAAGGATCTATTATAATGTATTTGCCATTGAAAAACTTTAATTGTTATAGCGGATGTTAAAGATTTTACTTCAATTCCATAGAAAATTCACAACTGCTGTAATTCATTATCCAAGAATGGAAGACTATCAATAAATATACTATACAATAGTCATTCATCTATAGCAACCTCATCTTTATTTTTTTTAAATTTCAGAGACTATATTCCAGGCCCAATGAAAATTATGAATTATGGGCTGGCAGAGGAGTCATCTAAAACTAAAATCATAGGCACACACGTGTATACACATATACAGAGATACATAAACATACACGTAAATGAAATAAATACAGAATAAATATTCTGAAACAATTTTAGAACTAAAACTAAACTAATTCTTCTCCTTTATAAAAGTATATGATATATGTCTGTAAAAACTACAAGAAATCTGGTGTCCAGATGTGTGTTTCCTATTGTTAAATGTAAAACCTCCCCTTGACAGCTGGTGACTGCAAATGAGTTTAGGAAGCAGATGATAGCAATAAGTTAACTCAGTACAGAAATCCTCATAACAGCCAGCTACTCTAACAGTTTCTATCAGACTCTATCACCCACTGGGCTTCCAAACATGACAAAAAAGCTTCTTTCAAGGAGTTTCATTTTTTACTGAAATCAAACTAAATGCCATGTCAACACCCAGTACTTCTTACAGGGATCTCATTATAGCTGCCAGATGACTCTGTTGGAATTTAGGTCTGAAAGGAAACCTACATTCTTCCTCAAATTCTCCAGGTTATTCTTCGACAGTAACATTTACTTATATCATACACAGTATACTATGATATGATTTTCCTTGACCTGTTTCATTTTTAAGTGAGTAAAGAATTGTGAGTGTGTGGGTGTGTGTATGTCTGTGTGTTTTAACATATACTGTGAATGGGGCAATCTGAGTATTGTTGGGCTGGCTCCTAGAAGTTCACTGAATATTCCTTCTTCTGAATTCAGACCTAGAAGGAAGTATGACATGGGGAGTTGAGCACAGACTTAGATTCTAGGCTGGAAGCTTAATGTCTAGCAGACTACCCTTTAGCCATTAACTTTACTCCCATTTTTCTGACACCACTCCCATCTATAAATGAGAGTGTTTTATCATCTGTAAAATGAGGATATTGGACCTGATGGCACCTAGTTCAAATAGTAATGGGTCACCCCAGAATAAGTGTTCTATTCAACAAGTTCAAGCAAGGACAAGCACTGAGTCAAATTAAGCGTAGGCACCTTGAGGACATGGACAACTTCATGTACTTTCTATAAAGTACCCCAGCACCAGGTAACATGCTTTCCATATCCTCTTGGGAGGTTCATTCACACTTGTCAACCTGTGAATTTAGTGCTGGGACACAATGGATAAATAGGGAAACAAAAACTCTACCTTTCACTTTCTTTGCTATGTTACATCTTCAGCAAACTACATTGAACTCTCTCAAATATCCATGCTTTCACCACAAGAAAATGTGAAAGTATATAAAAAGATTTAGAGACATAACCATGATTATTTGAAAAATAATTTTAAGCTACATCAAAAGAGAGTATATATATATACATATTTGAAAAGCTGTCTTACTCTAGTTGCCCAGAAAAGTACTTTGTACAATAAAAGGTGCTCATAAAGTTTTGTTGTCTTGCTTTATTCACTTAATTAGTTGATAATGGCAATTGTGTAATAAAGCAAGTTAATGAAGCAACACTTAACTCCTGGAAGACTTTGTAATTTACATGTAGCGAACTATTTGAATGCTTTGGATTTAGGCTTCATCTGAAAGTATCAAGTAATCATATCTGATCTTGTCTTTTGTAAACTCTGTTTGTGTCCCTCAGTCTTATATCATCCTGTGTACAACACAGCCAAGAGGACAGAAGACTGAAAATATAGTAAGAATTATGTTAACTGTAAAATAGCTACCAATTACCCTGCAAAGCTTTGATGCACAGAATTATCATTCTTTCAGCCTACTAACAGCTAGAAACAACAATGCACAAAAGTGGAACGAGTACAGAAAATACCTTTAGGGATAACAGAATGCAGCAATATAGGAACTATTTTCTAAAGAGTATGTAAGTTGGTACTTTCAGCTGAAACACTTGGAATGGTCTAGTACAATCATAAACATACAAAGCATCTTAAATGAATTAAATATATAGCATAGTAAGGTAAATCTAAAAGGAGGTATTTAGTCAGTATAGGTCTGACTCTAGTTGTGCCCTGCACAAAGATTTCTTGCTGAGCTCTGAATATACTAAGAATTGAAAACAAACAAAAAAATCTCATGTATGCATTTAAAAAAATTCTAAATAGTGAGAATTATTCTTTATATTTATTACCCAGATGGCTGCAAGATCCAAAAGTGCCTTGAGAAAACTTTTTTTAAATCAGTAAACTAGATTTAGTTTCATTTCTGAGTTAAGCATATTTTGTTGGATGCCAATATTTCAATGACTATCAAGCCATGAAGAAAGTTTAATGCTGCAAACATTTATTATTGGTCACCTTACCTGCACAAGACAATGTACTATGTGATTTGGGGATAAAAGATAAATAAGATAATTTTCCAAGCTGCTTATAATTTGTTAGTGGGGCTAAATAAACACATAACTATTTTATATATTTGTGTGATAGTAATAATTTGAAACATTTTTACTTTTAAATATGATTAGAAGCTTGTATATTGATAAATCTCATTTTTGAGTCATAAAAGAAAACTACATGGTCTTCTTAAACAGATTTAATTAGGTCTCAAAGAAATCAAAAGTAATCTTCACTGGCACCCTTTTGCTTTCAAGGTTAATTTTAGATTTCCCACTTTTTTCCAAAAGTGTTTTATATCATGACCCATGCTTTCTACCATTATCTCCCAAGACTGCCTATATAAATGCCCAATAAAATAGAATTTAATTTTCTAGTCCCTGACCACAATCTATGCTTTCCTGACAATGCCTTTGCCTATGCCCAAGAATATCATTTCCGCTACTAAAAATTCTCTCTCTTTCAAGGTTTAAGTCAATGTCCACCACCCCACCACCTTCATGAATCTTATTCTATTATCTTTGTTTCTCTTTCAGAATTGTAATGATACTTTGCTTGAATATCTCTTTCAAAATACAAATTATACAAACTGATTTTATAATTAACTAAGAGTCAATAAATGTGGTCAATGAGTTAGTTTTCTATTGCTGCATAACAAATTATCAAAAACTTACTGACCAGAAACAGCACCCATTTATTAGCTCACAGTTCTGTAGGTCACACACCAAGCATGGTGTGGCTGGATTCTCTGTTACGGTATCACAAAGCCTAAATCAAGGTTTTCACCAGACTGTGCTCACCATCTGTAGGATAAAGGGAAGAATTCTCTGCCAACCTCATGTAACTTGTTGACAGAATTCAACTTTTTGAAGTCCTAGAATTGAAGTCCCCCTTTTCTTGCTGGCTGTCAGCTGGGGACCACTTTCAGCTCCTAGAGGTTGCTTTCAGTTCCTTGCCCTTTGGTCCCCTCCATCTCAGAAACAAAGAAATCTCCCTCACATCAAATTCCTCTCATGCTTTGAATTTCTTGAACTTCCTGAATTGTGACAAGCCAGAGGAAGTTCTCTGCTATGAAAGGGGTCATGTGATTAGGTTAGCCTGACTCAGGTAATCTCTCTATTTTAAGATTATGTGATAAATAACCTTAGTTACATCTGGAAAATCCTTTTTGCCATACTATATAATATAGCCAAGGGAGAAAAGATCATGGGAGCCATTTTAGAATTCTACCACAAGAAGTTGTCAATATGCAAATCACAAACATTGTTGCAATACACAGTTTAGTTTAGATGTAAAGAAATCTAAAATTAACCAATTAATTATTTTTCAAGCATATTTTTATCATATAAGTATGTTCTTATAGTAATTATAACAGGCTGGTTCACTATTTGCTATGGATCCACATTGAGGTATAGCATACACTGACCTAAATACACACTGAATTTTTTGTATTCTAATGGCTTTTATAAGTTTATTCTTGATTACTGCTGTTTTTTTAGATGAAAATAGCTGTTTTTATTTTTCGTCAGTAAACCTATGGACATTATATTCAACCATCAGGATAAGATCTAAACTAATGTTTTTGATAGTTAAAAAGTGATACATAAATTTTCATTTGCATAATACAACCTGCTGGATTTATAGTTCTAAGCATGGGTATTATGTATTCACAAACTCAACGATAAATGGTGACTTAATTTATGTGACAGGCATACTATCTGGAATACATAGCTTGATTTTTTTTTTTTTTCATGTAAAGTCTGAAACATTTATATTAACATATTTCCATACAAATAACCCAATGAAAGTTTAGTATTAGTTGTTTTGTTTGTTTGTTTTATTATACTGCAGGTTCCTATTAGGCATCACTTTTATACACATCAGTGTATACATGTCAATCCCAATCCCCCAATTCAGCACACCACCATCCCCACCCCACCGCAGTTCTCCCCCCTTGGTGTCCATATGTCCATTCTCTACATCTGTGTCTCAACTTCTGCCCTGCAAACCGGCTCATCTGTACCATTTTTCTAGGTTCCACATACATGCATTAATATACGATATTTGTTTTTCTCTTTCTGACTTACTTCACTCTGTATGACAGTCTCTAGATCCATCCACTTCTCAACAAATGACTCAATTTTGTTCCTTTTTATGGCTGAGTAATATTCCATTGTATATATGTACCACCACTTCTTTATCCATTCATCTGTTGATGGGCATTTAGGTTGCTTCCATGACCTGGCTATTGTAAATAGTGCTGCAATGAACATTCGGGTGCATGTGTCTTTTTGAATTATGGTTTACTCTAGGTATATGCCCAGTAGTGGGATTGCTGGGTCATATGGTAATTCTATTTTTAGTTTTTTAAGGAAACTCCATACCGTTCTCCATAGTGGCTGTATCAATTTACATTCCCACCAACAGTGCAAGAGGGTTCCCTTTTCTCCACACCCTCTCCAGCATTTGTTGTTTGTAGATTTTCTGATGATGCCCATTCTAACAGGAGTGAGGTGATACCTCATTGTAGTTTTGATTTGCATTTCTCTAATAATTAGTGATGTTGAGCATCTTTTCATGTGCTTCGTGGCCGTCTGTATGCCTTCTTTGGAGAAATGTCTATTTAGGTCTTCTGCCCATTTTTGGATTGGGGTGTTTGTTTCTTTAATATTGAGCTGAATGAGCTGTTTATATATTTTGTAGATTAATCCTTTGTCCGTTGATTCGTTTGCAAATATTTTCTCCCATTCTGAGGGTTGTCTTTTCGTCTTGTTTATGGTTTCCTTTGCTGTGCAAAAGCTTTGAAGTTTCATTAGGTCCCATTTGTTTATTTTTGTTTTTATTTCCATTACTCTAGGAGGTGGATCAAAAAAGATCTTGCTGTGACTTATGTCAAAGAGTGTTCTTCCTATGTTTTCCTCTAAGAGTTTTATAGTGTCCAGTCTTAAATTTAGGTCTCTAATCCATTTTGAGTTTATTTTTGTGTATGGTGTTAGGGAGTATTCTAATTTCATTCTTTTACATGTAGCTGTCCAGTTTTCCCAGCACCACTTATTGAAGAGACTGTCTTTTCTCCATTGTATATCTTTGCCTCCTTTGTCATAGATTAGTTGACCATAGGTGCGTGGGTTTACCTCTGGGCTTTCTATCTTGTTCCATTGATCTATGTTTCTGTTTTTGTGCCAGTACCATATTGTCTTGATTACTGTAGCTTTGTAGTATAGTCTGAAGTCAGGGAGTCTGATTCCTCCAGCTCCATTTTTTTCCCTAAAGACTGCTTTGGCTATTCGGGGTCTTTTGTGTCTCCATACAAATTTTAAGATGATTTGTTCTAGCTCCGTAAAAAATGCCATTGGTAATTTGATAGGGATTGCATTGAATCTGTGGATTGCTTTGGGTAGTATACTCATTTTCACAATGTTGATTCTTCCAATCCAAGAACATGGTATATCTCTCCATCTGTTGGTATCATCTTTAATTTCTTTCATCAGTGTCTTATAGTTTTCTGCATACAGGTCTTTTGTCTCCCTAGGTAGGTTTATTCCTAGGTATTTTATTCTTTTTGTTGCAGTGGTAAATGGGAGTGTTTCCATAATTTCTCTTTCAGGTTCTTCATCATTAGTGTATAGGAATGCAAGAGATTTCTGTGCATTCATTTTGTATCCTGCAACTTTACCATATACATTAATTAGCTCTAGCAATTTTCTGGTGGCAGTTTTAGGATTCTCTATGTATAGTATCATGTCATCCGCAAACAGTGACAGTTTTACTTCTTCTTTTCCAATTTGTATTCCTTTTATCTCTTTTTCTTCTCTGATTGCCGTGGCTAGGACTTCCAGAACTATGTTGAATAATAGTGGTGAGAGTGGACATCCTTGTCTCGTTCCTGATGTTAGAGGAAATGCTTTCAGTTGTTCACCATTGAGAATGATGTTTGCTGTGGGTTTGTCATATATGGCCTTTATTATGTTGAGGTAGGTTCCCTCTATGCCCACTTTCTGGAGAGTTTTTATCATAAATGGGTGTTGAATTTGGTCAAAAGCTTTTTCTGCATCTATTGAGATGATCATATGGTTTTTATTCTTCAGTTTGTTAATATGGTGTATCACATTGATTGATTTGCGTATATTGAAGAATCCTTGTATCCCTGGGATAAATCCCACTTGATCATGGTGTACGGTCCTTTTAATGTGTTGTTGGATTCTGTTTGCTAGTATTTTGTTGAGGAGTTTTGCATCTATATTCATCAGTGATATTGGTCTGTAATTTTCTTTTTTTGTAGTGTCTTTGTCTGGTTTTGGTATCAGGGTGATGGTGGCCTCATAGAACGAGTTTGGGAGTGTTCCTTCCTCTGCAATTTTTTGGAAGAGTTTGAGAAGGATAGGTGTTAGCTCTTCTCTAAATGTTTGATAGAATTCCCCTGTGAAGCCATCTGGTCCTGGACTTTTGTTTGTTGGAAGATTTTTAATCACAGTTTCAATTTCATTACTTGTGATTGGTCTGTTCATATTTTCTGTTTCTTCCTGGTTCAGTCTTGGAAGGTTATACCTTTCTAAAAATTTGTCCATTTCTTCCAGGTTGTCCATTTTATTGGCATAAAGTTGCTTGTAGTAGTCTCTTAGGATGCTTTGTATTTCTGCAGTGTCTGTTGTAACTTCTCCTTTTTCATTTCTGATTTTATTGATTTGAGTCCTCTCCCTATTTTTCTTGATGAGTCTGGCTAATGGCTTATCAATTTTGTTTATCTTCTCAAAGAACCAACTTTTAGTTTTATTGATCTTTGCTATTGTTTTCTTTGTTTCTATTTCATTTATTTCTGCTCTGATCTTTATGATTTCTTTCCTTCTGCTAACTTTGGGTTTTGTTTGTTCTTATTTCTCTAGTTCCTTTAGGTGTAAGGTTAGATTGTTTACTTGAGATTTTTCTTGTTTCTTTAGGTAGGCTTGTATAGCTATAAACTTCCCTCTTAGAATTGCTTTCGCTGCATCCCATAGGTTTTGGGTCGTCGTGTTTTCATTGTCATTTGTCTCTAGGTATTTTTTGATTTCCTCTTTGATTTCTTCAGTGATCATTATGATCATTATGTAGTGTCCTTCCTTGTCTCTTGTAACATTCTTCATTTTAAAGTCTATTTTAGCTGATATTAGTATAGCTACTCCAGCTTTCTTTTGATTTCCATTTGCATGGAATATCTTTTTCCGTCCTCTCACTTTCAGTCTGTATGTGTCCCTAGGTCTAAAGTGGGTCTCTTGTAGACAGCATACATATGAGTCTTGTTTTTGTATCCATTCAGCCAGTCTATGTCTTTTGGTTGGGGCATTTAATCCATTCACGTTTAAGGTAATTATCGATATGTATGTTCCTATGACCATTTTCTTAATTGTTTTGGGTTTGTTTTTGTAGGTCCTTTTCTTCTCTTGTGTTTCCCACTTAGAGAAGTTCCTTTAGCATTTGTTGTAGAGCTGGTTTGGTGGTGCTGAATTCTCTTAGCTTTTGCTTGTCTCTAAAGCTTTTGATTTCTCCATCAAATCTAAATGAGATCTTTGCCGGGTAGAGTAATCTTGGTTGTAGGTTCTTCCCTTTCATCACTTTAAGTATATCATGCCACTCCCTTCTGGCTTGCAGAGTTTCTGCTGAGAAATCAGCTGTTAACCTTATGGGAGTTCCCTTGTATGTTATTTGTCGTTTTTCCCTTGCTGCTTTCAATAATTTTTCTTTGTCTTTAATTTTTGCCACTTTGATTACTATGTGTCTCAGCGTGTTTCTCCTTGGGTTTATCCTGTATGGGACTCTCTGAGCTTCCTGGACTTGGGTGGCTATTTCCTTTCCCATGTTAGGGAAGTTTTCGACTATAATCTCTTCAAATATTTTCTCTGGTCCTTTCTCTCTCTCTTCTCCTTCTGGGACCCCTATAATGCGAATGTTGTTGCGTTTAATGTTGTCCCAGAGGTCTCTTAGGGTGTCTTCATTTCTTTTCATTCTTTTTTCTTTAGTCTGTTCCGCAGCAGTGAATTCCACCATTCTGTCTTCCAGGTCACTTATCCGTTCTTCTGCCTCAGTTATTCTGCTATTGATTCCTTCTAGTGTAGTTTTCATGTCAGTTATTGTATTGGTCATCTCTGTTTGTTTGTTCTTTAATTCTTCTAGGTCTTTGTTAATCATTTCTTGCATCTTCTCAATCTTTGCCTCCATTCTTATTCCGAGGTCCTGGATCATCTTCACTATCATTATTCTGAATTCTTTCTCTGGAAGGTTGCCTATCTCCACTTCATTTAGTTGTTTTTCTGAGGTTTTTTCTTGTTCCTTCATCTGGTACATAGCCCTCTGCCTTTTCATCTTGTCTATCTTTCTGTAACTGTGGTTTTTGGTCCACAGGCTGCAGGATTGTAGTTGTTCTTGCTTCTGCTGTCTGCCCTCTGGTGGTTGAGGCTCCATAGCTTGATTTTATATAGAATATGTGGTATATTTTGTTTCCTGAAGTACCATGATCCCTTGAAGTATACCTTATCAAACAGACCAGACAAATGCTCAGAATGTTATTTAATACAAGGGTGCCATTAGGGTACAAAGTGTTGATTCTCCAGTAGCTTTCCATTTCAGAAGCAAAATAAATACACATACATATTCTAACTCTATATTCATACATCATTAAATTATTTTACTTTTAGTACAGTTTTTTAAAGACATTTTAGATCAGAGCTATGCAAGGATGCCATATCACATGATTTACTTACTATGTTTTCATAGTAATGTCATATTATTTTAGTTGGAATTGCATGAGATGTTCTGTAGTAGAATCCTTTCTCCTCAGTCAAGGAAATTATTGAATTAGCAACTTGAGCTCACTCAAAATTGCCAAGTTGAAGATGGTATTTAGAATGTCATGTCTTTAAACACAATTATTATTTGCTAAGCTAGCCCCCTTTTTACAAAGAAACAACAAAAGTTGATCCTACTAATCAATCAACAATAACAATTGCAAAATGAATACAGTTGCCTAAAACTGACTCAGTTCCTCTTCTTTGATCAAAAGAGTTCTAATCCTATTTTCTTTTTACATTCTTGACCCATTTTACACACACACACACACACACACACACACACAGAGACACACACACACAGACACATACACACACGTGTTATATTACATTTAACATTTAAGAAAAGAATCTGAGACCTTGAAGAACAGTTAATGATGCATGTTGTATTGGGTATGGGACTTTCTTGTTTGCTTGTTTATTTGAGCAAGTATTGGCTATAGAATTTCTGTAAACCATTGTAGGCAATACATAGGATTAGGTTGCAGACTCTGAATTTAAGTTGATAAAGTAATAAACTCAGATTTTGTAGCCTAGAAAATATAAAAACAAAATGCATAATACTGTAAGCCATCTATTTAAAGAAAGAACATACTAGAAATAACCATAAATTTATTATATTCAACAATAGGTCTAATGTTAGTTATTATTTACTTAATTTATCATGATATGAATATAATTTAAAGAAAGTACCTACTACAGAAGCAGAGAGTGTCTAATGGACTTCAATCAGTCTCCTAATTCATCCCTTTCAAAAAATGGAAACCTATCCATTGTAAGAAAATTTTAGGACTTTTTCAAAATTCTTAAATTTTGATATAAGGATGTGTATGTTTGGGAGATATATTCAAGCAACTAAAATTATGTGCCAAAGGAATTTTATTGAAAACTGAAGCAATCCAAAAGGCCTTTGATTTTTATTATAGACCTAACAGGAAAAAAATTATCCATATAATATTCCTCAGAGTATGAAAGAGACTATAGGGAGGTTGCTTGACACAGTTTAAAAAAATATTGCACAGGTAGCACAGACTCAATTCCAATAATTAGTTGCTGTATGACTTTTGGAAAGTTATCTACCCTTTCTGAACTATGGCTTTCTTATCTATAAAAATATAACATATACTTACAGAACTGTTGGAGTATTAAATGTCATAATTTATATAAAGGAGATAGTAAAGTTCTTATAGAAAAGTAAAATAAGAATCAAATTTTTAAATTTTTTGGTGTCAAAAATTGCTTCCATACAACTTCTTATAACTAATGAAGACTATTTCTGTTCTCTTTGAAAGGCACAAAGAGTAGTTCCTCCATAATTTGAAGAAACCCAAGTTCTTCAAATCCATTTTTTTATCTTCTAGTCCCCAAGATATACATCTTGAGTCTCTTTAACATTTGAGTTGTTTTAAGATATTCAGACCATTAACTCTTTTAGTTAACTTTCTTCAGTTTATCTAGTAGAAGCTAGAAATGAACATCACATTCAAGCAATAGATTTGACTAGCATGAGTTGAAAAAGAGTCTCCCTTTCTTTGATTATGACAGAATACTTCCATTAAAGATGGCAAGAGTAGTGAAATGGTTTTATCCTTCAATATTGGCTGATATTGAGCTTGTCCACACTAAATCTTCACTTTCTTTTCCAATTTACTGCTATTTGTGAAATGTTTCAATCTATTCACATGTTATCTGTAATGTATTTATACTGGCATAATTCACCTAGTCTTCAATATCCATTTCTATAGAAATTTTTCCGAATTATGCTTATTAAATTTCTGATTAACAAATCAAGAAAAAAAAGAATTAACTATGTGATTCTACATAATGGCCACATTCAAGAACAGAATGATAGATATAATGATATATAGTGGTGCCTTGATCTTTACTCAAAAGCTCAAGTACTTCAGATACATGAGGGGTTCATAAGGCGATACTGCTCTCGTATGCAACAACAAAAAATACAAGCTATTGGGTATTTATAGCATTATCTTGTGTGCAAAACTATTACTATGGCAACAGACCTAACATTATTCCACTAATGTAATGTTAAATTTTAGTCAGCTCGCATATTATCATGTTCATTTATAAAGAAACTGGTAGATAGTCTTCCAATTTAAAATCACTTATCAGGCTTTATTATTAAGATAAATGTGTCTCTCATTTGTAACAGCACTGGACACCTAAGATTTAAACTGAACTTAAAATTTTCCATTATTTCAAAAGCAGTCAATGATTTTTGACCTACTGTTGCTATTAAAATACATAATATTAACTCTGCCAGAGGTTACTACAAATTAATAAGGAACTGATTATAGAAAGAGGAAAACTGAGGACCTAAATATGAGAAATGAAGTTAGATTAATAAGTTGATGTCTTTTTTTTATTGACATATAATTGACATATAACATTGTGTAAGTTTAAGATGTACAATGTGTTGATTTGATACATTTATATGTTGTAATATGTTTATCACCATAGTGTTAGCTAAGACCTCTGTCATGTCACATAATTATCATTTCTTTTCAGAGTGAGAACATTTAAGATCTAGTCTCGTAGCCCCTATCTTATACCACTCACAAAAATTAACTGAAAAAAAAGATTAAAGACTTAAACATAAGACCTGAAACCATAAAACTCCTAAAGGAAAACATAGGGAAAAAGCTCTTTGATATAAGTCTTGGCAGTGATTTCCTGGATATGACACCGAAAGTACAAGCAACAAAAGCAAAAATTGGCAAGTAGG
Organism: Balaenoptera physalus; assembly: GCF_965194825.1. Taxonomy (NCBI): domain Eukaryota; kingdom Metazoa; phylum Chordata; class Mammalia; order Artiodactyla; family Balaenopteridae; genus Balaenoptera; species Balaenoptera physalus. The sequence goes on along the minus strand of NC_138893.1, from coordinate 66,586,195 downwards.
ACTACATCAAACTAAAAAGCTTTTGCCCAGCAAAGGAAACAATCAAGAAAATGAAAAGACAACCTATGGAATGAGAGAAATATTTGCAAACCATATATCTGATAAGGGGTTAATACCCAAAACAAATAGGCAACATATATAACTCATAGCAAAAAGTAAATAATCTGATTTTAAAAATGAGCAGAGGAACTGCATAGACATTTTTCCAAAGAAGGCAATTTTCAATATAAATGGCCAATAGGTATATGAAAAGATGCTCAATGTAACTAATCATCAGGAAAATACAAATCAAAACCACAATGAGATATCACTTCATACCTGTCAGAACAGCTATCATCAAGAGACAAGAGATAACAAGTCTTGGGATGGATATAGATAAAAGAGAACACGTGTACTATTAGTGGGAATGTAAATTGGTACAGCCACTATGGAAAACAGTATGGAGGTTCTTCAAAAAACTAAAAATAGATCTACCATATATTCCAGCAATCCCACTTCTGAGTATATATCCAAAGCAAATGAAAACAAGATATTGAAAAGATATCTGCACTCTCATGCTTATTGCAGCATTATTCACAATAGCCAAGATTTGTACCCAACCAAGTATCTGTCAACAGATGAATGGATAAAGAAAATATGGTATGTATACCCAATGGTGTATTATTCAGTCATGAGAAAGAAGGAAATCCTGCCATTTACAATAACATGGATGGACCTTGAGGGCATCATATGAAGTAAGTGAGACAAAGAAAGATGAATACTGTTATGATATCATTTACGTGTGAAATCTAAAAAGCCTAACTCATAAAAACAGAGAGTAGAATGCTTTTTACCAGGCACTGAGTGGGGTGGGGGAATTAGGGGAAAGTTTGTCAAAGGCTACAGAGTTGCAGTTTGAAGATGAATAAGTTCTGAAGATTTAGTGCACAGCATTGTGATTATTGTCAACAGTACTCTATGATATACTTCAAAATTGAAGATGTCTTTTAGGAGAATATTTTTATTGAATTTCTTATTCCTGACAACCTTAGACTCATAATTTGGGAACAAAATTAATAATATCTTGGGGCTTCCCTGGTGGCGCAGTGGTTGAGAGTCTGCCTGCCAATGCAGGGGACACGGGTTCGAGCCCTGGTCTGGGAAGATCCCACATGCTGCGGAGCAACTAAGCCCGTGCGCCACAACTACTGAGCCTGCGCGTCTCTGGAGCCTGTGCTCAGCAACAAGAGAGGCCGCGATAGTGAGAGGCCCGCGCACCGCGATGAGGAGTGGCCCCCGCTTGCTGCAACTGGAGGAAGCCCTCGCACAGAAATGAGGATCCAACACAGCCAAAAAATAAATTAATTAATTAATTCTTAAAAAAAAAAAAAATAATAATAATAATATCTTGGAAAACGTGAAACAATATGTCAATTTTAAGATCTTAAACTTGGAGTATGATGTTTGGATTCAAAACCTGCTCCAGCATTATTAGCCTTGTGACCTGATGTAAATAACTGAATATAACTGTGCTGTAGTTTTATCATTTGTAAAATATGAATTGTAGAAATCACTATTTGATTAAAGCAATAAGGAATAAACAAGATTATGGCTTCATATTGCTTAGTGTAGTACTTGATACCTTAATAGTAATGGCTGTTGGATAAAATAAAATCTAGAGTGAGAAACAGTAATTCTTAAATCCTTAACCACCCACTTAAAGCTGGTAATACTACAGGACAAATAAGACACTGGTGGCCACTATTGGCATCGTGGGGGGCAAATTAAAGAAACAGAGATGGCAGAACAGATCCCACAACTGTTACAGTCTTATATGAGCCCTGGGAGTCAGGAAGTAGTGGTGCTCAAATATGCCATACAATCCCAGGCTAGACTAAAGTGGAGGACTTCTGCAAATATCAGAGTTGATACAGCAACAATGGTGATTTATTTTGAAAGCTGATGATGTATTGCATTTTTGGAAAACATCCTTAGAAGGCTAAGGGTGGGAACTTCTTGCGTATCTTTTTCCTTTTCAAATAAAAATTACTACTCCTGAAGTCAAGAGATACCTATTTACTTGACATTTCACTGTTTACACATATGTCACATTGTTATATTTCATATTTATAAAAAATAATTGTAAGAATTTTACAAAGAAATAATTATTACCCCAATTTTTAGATAGAGAAATTGAGGTTAAGAATGACTTAATCGCTATTCAAGATTATTCAGTGAATAATTGGCAGGGCCAAGAGAAGAGCTCCTAGTCCCATTTTTGTTGTTGTTTGTTTTACCTTTCCCTCTTAACTTCTCAAGCTGTTCAACTAATTGATTGACTAGCTTTCAAAAATACAGAAGTGATTTATCTTACTGTATTATTACGTTAAATGACGTTGGTGGAGTGGTACATAAAAAATATTGAATAGTGATATAGAACGATGATTGGGGCAGGAAATGAGGAAAATAATAAAAACTCTGTCTTAATAAGGTCTGGCAACTCTAAGTTTTCTACTAGGTTATTGGTGGTAACATGGGGTTACTCAGAACCTAAAAGAAGTACTAAAGAAATAATAGAACAGGGCATACATCTGGTGGAATGTACCCCAAAACACATTTCTTATATTTTCCTCAGCTCCAGAAATTATGGATTTTTTTGTAAGTTTTTTGAATTTAGGAATTAGTTCTTTTATTTAGTCTATAGCTTATAAATGCTATTATGTGACCTTACTCCTATCTGGGAGAAATGTGACTTTTTTCTTTACAATTTAATGAAGTAAGGAAAAGGTGAAAATGTTCTATTATCTTGTTTGTGCTGATGCTCAGCTAGAGTTTAACAAGGTGGTCTGTTTATAGGCAGCATTTTCAAGCATTCCAAGTAGATTTATGTTTCCCTGAGTTATAAAGAGCAAATATAATATAATTACATGTGTATTGGAAAATAATGCTCCATATATATTTAAAAAACTGATTCTCTGATGAAACTCATTGGAATCTTGCTTACTGTTCATGACAGCAACACCCAGATTGCCACTCTCATTGCATGAATCATCATCACACTGGACAAGGTAACCTGTTCACCATAATACACTGGCTCAGAGGAAAGGATGTTGTTTCTCATGTGGAGGCCACCACTGCATGCCAGTGGCATGGCCCATGTCAACTCCTAACAGATTGACTACATCTGTGATTTCTCACCATGTTAGAATTTTTTCAGTTATTGATGTGTTAGCTTGAGGTATACTGACATGTTTCTTAAAAATAAACTTATGGTATATCTTTGGCTTTCCAGACTGGCTGCAGTTTGACAGCCTCTGCTTCTTATGGCAGACACTACTCAACAATGAGCTGATAGTTTAACTCTACTTCTCTCAGCTTTTCCTGGTTCACACACCATAATAAGGCAGTTTGATTATTAAATGCAGCTGTCCCTAGAATGAGATAACCTTCACTTGTCTGCTTCCTGGGTGATAATCATGAGGAAAGGCTGGGGGATAACAGAGACATATTTGAAGATTTTGCTGTGATCATTTCTGGGCATAGTATGTCATTCTTTATACTAACAACAACTAGGACAGTGTGGTTGGCATACCCTATGGCTGGCAGCCTGGTTGAAAGACTGCCTAGGGGATTTGGAACTGTATCGTTAGACCATTCAGGATAGCTGTTCTCTTGCTCTCTGTATAACCCCTGCTTGATCAGACCCTGCTTTACTATCCAATCCTGTTAATTATAGGTCTTAATCAGTACCTGCCTACATGCTTGTCCCCTGCCCTGACACTCATTTCCCTGATAACTGATGAGCCAGCCTTATGTCAATTCCCCCTATAAATGGTAGCCTCCTCCCTGCAGTTGCGAAGATTGCTGCCTTGTCCTGCCAGCTATTTGACATACACGATGGGATGTCAATCCAGGACCTTTTGCTTCTGATTTGTAAGATTCCCTATCCAATAAATCGTGGATGTCTCCGGGCTCTTTCTTGGGTCTTGAGGCTGGGCAATTAAAGGCCTTGCAGGCCTATGGGGTGTAGCCCAACAGAACTAAATCTGGTTAACTTTTATGAAAATACCTGTTCCACTTGCATCCAACCCTTCTGGACAAAGGTCTGTTTGCAAGTAGGGGAAGGTTGGGGGGGAAAGTGAAATTATAGCTACTGAAATGAGACATACTGATTTTATGACACTGGAGGAAGAGCAAAAACCCCTAAACCTGGGAAAAGAACAGCTTAGACCACAAGAAGTGCAGGAGAGTTGTATTAATAATCTTTTTTCTTCAGAACTATGTGTATAGCTTTTCTCGAGAAGGAAAATGCTCTGGTGCTGCTCTAGCAAACTTTACAAGTGTCTTGAATTTAACTGATTGCTGAGTCTGACAATAGTAGCAAGCTGGTTTGTTATCTTGTAAGTAACATAGCATGTCAGACCCTTCACAGGTTAAGACTCAGCAATGTATAATTGACATCCCATTACATGTATAATTAGCCCACAGTTACTGGAGAAATGTTAAGCCTAAGATAATCAATAGCAAAAGTTTTATTTTCAAATACAGAATACATTTTTGAAATTGTATTTTCTTTGAAACTGGCTTTATACTATTGAACATTTTGAAGTTTTAGATGACTATATAAATATTTAAAGTGAATATCCTTGTCTACAACATCTTCCCTAAAAGTAACAAAACAAAGGTGATAACTGCTATTATATAACTTTAAAAAGATTTACATTTCTAAATTTTTAAAGAAGTGTATACCAACTCTGTGATTTTAATGTTAGGGCAATAAGGACAGCCATGAAGAAACTGGATTATAGGCAAATAACATTGGGCCAAGTTAAATGGGACAAAATAATAGTGGGCATTCAGTATTTTCTTACTATGGGTCTTTGATTTGGCCAGAAAAACTTTAGGGTTGGACAGAAATGAATTTAGATATGATTCATACAAATATAATGGAGGCAGATTCTTATTCTGTCTGTTTTTTCTTCTGTAAAATGTTCAGTTGTGAAGATTGAGATAAGGATAAAATATTCTGAAAAATACTAGGCACTTAGTCAATGGTAGTTATTTTTATTAAAGATAAAGAGAAAATATATATGAAGAGAGATGCAAATATTTTTATATGTACAGTTTTGAGATACCTTTAAATAAACATTTTAGATGACATACATGTTAAATTATTCTTAGAAAATAGTATTTAAAAATGTAATATGTGAAATTATATAAAACTACAGAAAATAATTTTTGAATGAATTTATTAAATGATATTCTTGAGACAAAAATTTATTTCCTTGACAGGAAATACTTTTTAGACAGTCTTATATGTTTTTGAATTAATTATAGCATAAATATCAAAGCACAAACATGATCTACAAGTGAAAAAGAACAATTAGGTTCAACTACAGTTAAGGTCTAAACCTGAGAATCTGATAATACATTCACAAAATTTTATTTCTGTTTAAATTTTCAATGTCAAAGTTTTTTAATAGAGTCCCATTATCTTTATAAAAGAGCTAAAGAGTTTTAGATTATTTAAATTCACATTGTGAAGTGTTTAGTAGGTAAATACTATTCCGTTATGAACTAAAACCCATGTTTTAAAAAAAATTTTGTTGAAGTATAGTTGATTTACAATGTTCTTTTAGTTTCAGGTATACAGCAAAGTGATTCAGTTATATATATATATGTATACATATAATATACATATAATTATATATATATATATATATATTTTTTTCAGATTCTTTTCCATTATAGGTTATTACAAGATATTGAATATAGTCCCCTGTGCTAGATAGTAGGTCCTTGTTGTTTAGCTATTTTATACATAGTAGTGTGTATCTGTTAATCCCAAACTTCTAATTTATCCCTCCCCTGCCTTCCTTTTTGGTAACCATAGATTGTTTTCTATGTCTGTGAATCTATTTCTGTTTTGTAAATAACTTCATTTGTATCATTTTTTTAGATTCTACAAATAAGTGATATCATATATTTGTCTTTCTTCATCTGACTTACTTCACTTAGTATGATAATCTCTAGGTCCATCCATGTTGCTGTGAATGGCATTATTTCATTCTTTTTAATGGCTGAGTAATATTCCATTATATATATATATATACACACATATATATGTATATATATGTGTATATATATATATATATATACATATATATATATATATATATATATATATATATATATATATATACCACTTCTTCTTTATCTATTTAAAATCTGTCCATGGACACAGGTTGCTTCCATGTCTTGGCTGTTGTAAATAGTGCTGCTGCAAACCTTGGGGTGCATATATCTTTTCTAATTAGAGTTTTTGTCTTTTCTGGATATATGCTCAGGAGCAGAATTGCTGGATCATATGGTAACTCTATTTTTATTTTTTTAAGGAACCTCCATAATGTTCTCCATTATTATTAATTGGCTGCACCAATTTACATTCCCACCAACAGCATAGGAAGGTTTCCTTTTCTCTACACCCTCTCCAGAATTTATTATTTGTAGACTTTTTGATTATGGCCATTCTGACTGGTGTGAGGTGATATGTCATTGTAGTTTTGATTTGCATTTCTTTAATAATTAGAGATATTTAGCATCTTTTCATGACCATCTGGATGTCATCTTTGGAGAAAAGTCTATTTAGGTCTTCTGCCTATTTTTTGATTGGGTTGCTTGAGGTTTTTTGGATATTGAGTTGTATGAGCTGTTTGTATATTTTGGAAATCAAGCCCTTGTCAGTCGCATCATTTGTGAATATTTTCTCCAAGTCCCTCAGTTTTCTTTTCATTTGGTTTATAGTTTCCTTTGCTGTGCAAAAGCTTGTAAGTTTGTTATGTCCCATTTGTAAAACCCATGTTTTAATACTTACTCATTAGCCAAGGAAATAGAAGTCTATATTGAAATCCAAGGAGTTTAATGTTGGTTTGTTGTTTATTTTTTAAAATTTTATCTCTACTGTCAGTATAGGATTTTGTTTATGTGATTTTTTTCCACTCTACTACGACTCATTCATAGTCCACATGATTCTTTTTAGCTCTAAGAGATGACCTAATCACCTTTTGTATAAAGGAAAAATGAGAGGTCAAAAGTCCAGTGGAAACTCAGTTTTCTTCCTGAAGCTGAATGCATTTGCATTTTTCACTTTTTAGTTGAGACAACTGCTTGGCTGTGTCTTCCGGCAGATAACATAGATAAGAAAAACAGCAACAATAATATCAACAAAAAAATCAATAAATAAAGATGTTTCACTTTTCCTTTGGTTTGTTATTCCATGTTACCAAAAACTGCACTGACTTTCTCAAAATAGTATTCATAATCTTCAGGAAGATGCAATAGTAAAACTATTCAATGAACAACTTTAAAAATGATAAAGTTCATTTATTTAGATGTGATTTTTTAAATTTTCAAAGTATTGTTAGTAACTCTAATGTCTGAATTCATTTTGTTATATTAGGATATATTTCCTCACATTTGCATACTAGTAATTGTTCTAGCAATAATGTACATAAAAAAAGGTCAATAAGCAATTAAAAAGCATTATCCAAATATTATTTTAATATATATGATCCAAATTAAAATCGATAATCATACTTTATTTGAATACAATTAACATACAATAATTGCTTTTTACAAAGCTTGCAGTCTATATAAAAATACTCTCAGGTAGGAAACACATAAAAAAGATTTTTTAATTTGGCATACTGTTAAGAATGAATGTGTAATTCCACCAAGTACTTGTAAAATACATGATTTCTTATATACCCATTGCAAGATTAATTACAGTTGAGCGCTGGGAAATAGAAAAAAAGTTAACTCATTAGATTAATTACCTCTTCCTATCTCTTAGTAATACAATGGGGTAAGGGAAGCTGCTGATCCAAAACTTAACAAGTTTCTCTCAATGTTTTCATATTTCAGTAGAATCATTTAGAAAAGTTTATCCTGGCAACAAAGCATTGACAGATAAAATGCACAACTTCCACTTCTGGGCAAGATGGAATATTAGGGACTGAATTTACTGGGCTGCCTGAAAAAAACTGAAAAAAAATGCACAAGGTACATGAACTGATGTTTCTCAGGATGTCTATCAGGTAACAAAAGACAGTGTTTGCTGAGACATGAAAAACAAATGAGGTGAGTTTTATCATTACCCAGTTGAATCAGAAACAAATGAAGTCAGCGCTCTGTTTACCCAGCTGACTGCGTTGAGAGACTTCCCAGGCCAAGGCATAAGGAGCAGGAATCCAGGCAAATCCAAATAGAATCCTTGAGTTGAGAAATAAGAGCCAAGAGCCTGGGGATAACAAGGCAACTGGAGTTTGCACAGCAAAGTTATCTGAGAGGAGAAAGCTGTATAAAGATAGAATTTCAGAGATCTTCAGAGACCCTATCACATGTTTAGCTAAGCATTGATGAACATGTTCATTAAATTCATTAAATTATCCAAGGTTGTAGAAATAATCACCAAAAAGGAATAGAGGTAAAAATCCCCAGAGATGCAGGACTTGGAATAGTACCTGTTCCCAGCAGATAGTCTGGAAAACCTCATGATTCACAAGGCGCTGGATAGAGTATAAAGAAGGCTCTAACCTTAGCAGTGGGGAGTGATTAGCCCTAGACAGAGAACAACTCCAGCCTTGTCTAAAAAAATCTTAGGAGCAAGACTCTAAAGGAAAACTGGTGTGACAATGTTCAAGAAAAATATTGTGACCACAGGAATTCAAAATTATTTAGCACCAATAAGGTAAAATGCTCAGACTGGCATCCTATTAAAAATCACTAGTCTTCAAGGAGAGAAACTTTCCACAAACAAACTCTTGGCACAGATGGCCTTATTAGTAAATTATAAAATATTTAAAGAAGTAATACCAATTCTACAAAAACTTCTGGAAAGCTGAAAAAGAGAACACTTCCCAACTAATTTTATGAGGTTAGCATTACCCTGATACCAAAATCAGACAAAGACAAGTGAGAGATCCATATACTAATATACCACTTTAACATCAAAAGATCAAAACAAAATGTTAATCATATCCAACAGTATAGGAAAGGAATAATTCATCATAACCAATGAATGCAAGGTTGGTTAAGCAACTAAATGTAAATAATGTTATTCACCATATCAACAAAGTGAAAAAAAATCACTTAACTCCAAAAAATGGATAAAACCCAAAGTCTGTTATTGATAAAAAAAAATTATCAGCCATATTGAAATAGAATGGAACTTCTTCAAATTGACAATGGACATCTAGAAAATAAACCTATAACTGACATATTTAATGGTAAAAGGCTGAAAGCTTTCCCTCAAAGATAAGAAAGAAGACAAAGATACCTGCTCCTGCCACTTATATTCAATATTGCCCTGGATGTTCTAGCCAATGCAGTAAGGAAATAATGAGAAATAAAAGGAATCCATGTTGAAATGAGAGAAGTAAAACTGACTTTATTCACAAATGAAATGATTATCTATATAGCAGTTCCAGTGGAACCTAAAGAACTTTACTGGAACTGATGAGTTTAGTACAGTTGTGAGATATAAGATCCTTATACTCATATCAATTGTATATCTACCTATATACTAGTAAAAACTAATTGAAAATTAAAATTTACAAAAGACTCCACGGACAGTTGCATCAACAATATGAACTATTTAGGAATAAAGTAAAAGAAGATGTAAAAGAAATAAACAACTAGAGTACAAATTATTCTGAGACTTAAATTAAGACCATGTTCATAGACTGAAAGACCAAGTATTGGGAAGATATCTGTTTTCCAAAAGTTGAATATATTCAATTTCATCAAAAAGACCATTGTGATTTCTATGGTAGAAATCTACAAACTGATTTCATAATTCCAGTGGAAATTCAAAAGACCTAGACGAGCAAAACATTTTAGATAAAGAAGAGCAAAATCAGAGACTAATAACACCTGACTTTAAGATTTTTTTGTAAAATCACAATAATCAAGACACTGAAAATAACGTAAAGATAGATCGATGAAACAGAATAGAGAGTTCAGAAATAGAGTCACATATATATGGACAACTGATATTAGACAAAGGCAACTCAGATTAGAAAGAATTAGTCTCTCAATAAATGGTGCTGGAAAAATTGGGTATGGAAAATAGTCATGGAAAAATTCATAAACAAATAAGAAATTAACAGTAATGCATCTGTCACATTTTATACAAAAAGTACCTCAAACTGGATTACAGACATGAATGTAAAACATAAAGCAAAATATTTTTAAAGGAAAACTAAAAAGAAGCCTTTCTGACCTTGAGTAATGCAAACATTTCTTAGAACCAATAATAAAAGCATGATCCATAAAAGAACAAATTGATAAATTGTACTTCATCAAAATTATAAACTTCTTTTTAAAAGATGTTGTTAAGCAATGAAACTGTAAGCCACAGACCATACAAGCCTAGAAAAAATGTTTGAAAATCATATATCTAATATAGAACTTACATCCATAACATATTATCAAAACTAAACAATAAATTAAAAATAAGCAAAATAATTAACAGATATTTAACTGAGCATATACGAATGGCAACTCAGCGTATGAAAAGATGCTCCACATATCTCTTACTAAGGAAATGTGAATTAAAACCACAGTGAAATACGTCTACATGTCTATTAGAATCACTAAAATTAAAAGACTTATCATACCCAGTTTTTATGAGCAAGTAGATGAACTGGAACACTCATGCAGTGCTGATGGGAATATGTAACGTTATAACCATTTTGGAAAAGAGTTTGGCTGCACCTTAAAAATTTAAACATTCCATTCCTGAATATTTACCCAAGAGAAACGAAAGTAAGTACATATAAAGACCCAATTCAAGGGAGGTATAGAATTCATTTAGCATAACCTGTTCCTATAACAGGTGAGAAATAGCAGACTTGGAGAGGGGGAATGACTTTAAATAACTTTAAACATAAAACTCTGCTCCTCTGCCTTAACGTAAAACATAATAGTTTTCTTTCAAGACTTTTAATTGTTTTAGTTGCAATTCTAAAGAATATATTTTTTTACCTCCTGAATTAAGCCCAAACCACTTTCTCTTTAACAAATATATACTTGTCACCTCCATGTTAGTTCATGTTATCCAGTAAATGTACCTCTGTCAAAGTCCTTGTCATATACATAATTTTTTCATTTTTATTTTTCTTTCTTTTGAAAAAGAGACAATTTGACGATCCATTTGAGAAGTAATCCTGGTTGTTTTTTTAATAAGGTAAGGATCGTCACTATAGCTCACTTCTGATCTGTCAATATGATTTTTCAAAGAGGTGTTTCCTCTGGTTACTCCCCTCAGAAGCAGACTGTGGGTTTTTCACCATTCCTGGTAACCAATGCTAGTAGGGAATTTGGTGACACAAAAGCTTATACTGGGAACTCCTTTTTCCTTTAAATGGGGATTTTTCACACTTTTTTGAATGCACCAGAAATTAAACATTTTGGGCTCCAAAGACTATAAGTTCTCTGTCACAACTACACAACTTTGCCAATGCAGCCAGAAAATATGGAAACAAATGAGTATGGCCAATAAAACTCTATTTCTAAAACAGATAGAGGGCTGGATTCTGCCTGTGTGCTAAAGTTTGCTGACCCCTGCTCCAAACTATGAAGAACTAAAGAAAAATTAATCTTCAAAGTTGTAAACTCATAGAGTGTCTGCCTACTGACAATAAGGATGATGGTAACATTGGCAATATTAACATAACCTACATCTTCTTGAGCCCTAGGATGAAGGATTTAAATATGTTTTTCCATATATTCATAAAAATAACTTTATAAACTCAATCTACTACTCTTATTTTACAGATGAAGAAAATGACTCTCAGAAAATTCTAGGGCTTCCCTGGTGGCTCAGTGGTTGAGAATCCGCCTGCCAATGCAGGGGACACGGGTTCGAGCCCTGGTCCGGGAAGATCCCACATGCTGCGGGAGCAACTAAGCCCATGCGCCACAATTACCGAGCCTGTGCTCTAGAGCCCGCGAGCCACAGCTACGGAGCCCGCATGCCTAGAGCCCGTGCTCCTCAACAAGAGAAGCCACCACAATGAAGACACAATGCAGCCAAAAATAAATTAATTAATTAAAAAAAAAAAAAAGAAAATTCTAATAACTTGCCAAAATCAGTCTGATAATAATCAATAGAGGAAAAAAATTTTAAAAACGGGCTTTTCTGGCTCTTAACAACCAAGCTATAAATATAAAAATGCTGATTACAAGCTAGCTTAAAAACCTTGTAATGTCTTTGTTCTGAAACACTTTGGCTGTTTGGTCCATATTCATCCTCCCACGAAATGGAATGGTGAATTGAACAGCATCCAACCTAATTAATGTAAATAATAACTGGACACAGGAAGTCAGAAGTGACCTCATTCCTAACAGTCTGTGAGTGGGTTATCTAAATAATTTTGCAGAGTATTTTCACTTTGGCATCTTTTATTCACTTCAATAAAGAATCAGGATTAAAAGTTTGATCATTAATAATCATACCTTTGGTATTACATTGCACAGGTTATCTGATTGGATGGACTAACAAGAAGAAAATTGACTAAGTATTGTATTAGGGCTCATGATTGTTTTGAGTATGCTTGAATAGAGCAGAAACAATAGGACTGATTACAGCATCACAGAGTCAGGTAGTTGTTGGTTTACATCCTATGGAGCTTCCAGGGTGTAACCTGAAACTGACCCCCTTACACGGAGGGCAGGGAGAGAGGAAGAAAGAGAGAGACCATTTCAGATTGGTAAGTGGTAGGTTTAATAAGCAAGGGAACTTACTTACGAGGCTTACCTTGGGTGGCCACAAAACTAGTACTTGCCTCCAGCATCTTAAACATTTATAAAGAGGCCTTAACTGGGTTCCAACATGAACACAGTCCAAACGGTCTTATTACCACATTACTATCTCAAGGCCTTATCCTTGGGGCAGCTTCTGGGAGTGGGGAAGGCAAGTGGAACACATATTCCAAGGACAGGGGAGGGGGTTAGAAGCCTCCAATTTCCTGGGTCCATCTCGTGGTTCAAACCATTGGTCTCTTCCTCTTGATTACCTCCTCCAACAGTAGTACCTGGAAATAGGGGCCCACGCTTTTAGAGTTCCAAAATCAGGGATCCAGTGTAGAATAAAAGAGCAACAGTCAAAGAGGAGTACAGTGGACCCTTGAACGCACAAAGGTTAGGGATGCCAGTGATCCCTGCAGTTGAAAATACATATATAACTTATAGCCAGCCCTCCACATATGCAGTTCCTCCATATCTGTGTTTCCGCATCTGTGGATTTAACCAACCGTGAATTGTGTAGTGCTGTAGGATTTACTATTGAAAAAAAACTTGTGTATAAGTGGACCCATGCAGTTCAAACCTGTGTTGTTCAAAGTATATAAGATAATAAAGTATGGCTGAAAAAAGTGAAGAATTTTCTCTGATCACACACAAGCTGAGATTGAGGAATCCAGGCAATCAGTGGAGTGATGCTAAAATAGCAACAATAAGGGATTAAAGTTGTTGGTGAAGCAAAATTTCTTTGATCCAGTAACTTATTACAAACTTCTTTCTTGAGCAGAACAGGTGTTAGGAGCAGGCAGTGCCTAAACTCCGATGTAAATTAAAAGTGATGATTTTCTATTTGCAGATGGAATAGATTGTTGATGGAATAGGTGGTCTAACACTGTTGAAGCAGGAGTAAAATAAAAATCACAAGTAGAATTGACAGTCTGCGTTCTTATGAAAGTACCTTCCATAGTGGAAGGAAATCTGTATTGTTCAGAATTTTATCCTAGCACAGTGCCTGACGCACAGTAATCACTTAAATGTTTGACAGAATGAATCAGAAGATGGATGGAAGGATAATTCGGTGGTTGGGTAAGTGAGTGAAGCTGCATAAAGGTAACCTGAGAGTTAGTTTTCCCCCAAACAAAAGCATTGGGAGGGAGTTTGTATGTCCTTCAGTTCAATTGTTTCATTTTACAAATAAAGAAATTGTGTCTTAGAATAATCATGATTCGAGTTCCAAGCTCATCCATGAAGTAGTAGTGTCATCTTGTGAATATCTTTGTCCCTTGTGATATGCAAAATATGAGATACACCATCTCTAAGCTTGAGAAATATTAATTTTAGTTAAATTAAATGTTCTATAATTTAATTGCTATATGAGTAAATTGCTACTGGCAATTATTATAAATTATGATAAAAATAATTTCAATTTAGTTATTTGAAGTTTGTGCTACTTTCCACACCTCTGTGACAATATCTGTGTAGGGCTTTTGTAACTTGGTTCATTGTCAAAGACCATGCCTCTAAAACATGACATGTGAAAGGCTACATATTTAAAAACCTTCAACTAAACCTTTTATGAAATAAATTACGTAAAATTACCTACATGAACTCAAAATCATCCATTTGTACCAGAATTCATCCAGGCACAATGATTTTTTAGCAACTTAGTGATGGCATTGGAAAAATTTTCCCCTTTCATTACACGAAAGCATGTATGAAAATTGCATTCCTATATGGACTTAAGCATTTGACACAGGAAGAAATAAAGAAAATGTGACTTTAACATAAAAAGTTTAATGCCTTAATTTTAAAAAGTGACATTTTAAAAGCCTATTCAATTTTCATAGTTTAAAATTTTTGATGTTAATTTCTTGCATCATTATTACTTTAAGGCTTCATTGAACCAAACTTAGGGCTGAGTTCCTTAACTAGAAGTTCTTTATTGACCAGTGGATATAAAATGTGTGGCTATCATTTAACCATATGGTTTTATGGCCACAGTATAACCCCTGACACTTGTAAGTTTCCTGAAGATGGTGAGATATAGGTAGGAATGGCCCTCTGCTCCATGCTCTCCCCATCTTCACCACCACTATCACATATCCAGTCTCTGCTCCTTGAGGGAATTTTAAAAAAATCTTAAAATAGTTTATTCTATCATGTATCTTTACTTGTAAAGTAAATGCTCTGAAAGATTTTCTAGGCGGGTGGATGGGTGAAAGGTTAGAAATTACCCTTTCCAAACTTGTAAACACTCATGTGTAAAACTTTGCTGACATCTAAAGATGATTCTCTTTAACAGCATATGACTTAGCATTTGATATCTAAACCCATTCATTGTCAGCCAGGGGCTGATTTTTCTTATGTAATTATGCAGTAAGTCAATTGGATTATGGATTGCATAGCTTGAACCCCTAACCCTCAGGACCTCAGAATATGACCTTACTTGGAAAGAGTCTTTATAGAGATAATCAAGTGAAAATGAAATCATAGAGTGAATCCTAATCCAATATGACTGGTGCCTTTATAAAAAAAGGATGTTTGGACACAGAGATAAACATGCAAAAATGGAAAATGATCTGAAGAGACACATAGAGAACTCCATGTGAAGATGAAGGCAGAGATTGAGGGGGTGCATCTATAAACCAAGGAACTCCAAAGAGTGCTGATAAACCAACCAGTAGGGGCTAGGAGAGAGGCACAGAGCAGCTTCTCCCTCACATCCCTCAGAAGGAACCAACAATGCCAACATATTAAACTTGGATTTCTAACATCCAGAACCGTGACACAATAAATTTATCTTGATTAAACCACCCAGTTTGTGATATTTTGTTATGGCAGCTCTAGAAAGCTATCACACTGGCCAAGACATTTTTTTTTTTTAAGTAACATGGCAATTATCCAGGAAATAGAAACAAAAGACAGCTTAAAAAACCTAGAAAATTAAGGCAGCATTTCCTTATAATTTATAATTAGAGATTTCATTTGTTTTTATTCTCTTCTTTCTTGAAAAGTGTTATGTTATTCAATATTTTTAAAAAAAATTTGTGTATAATGTGTATCTCATTTAGTACTTAGGGTTATGTACTATTAGAATAAAATTATAAGAACATAGATGAAAAAGATTAACGCCTGCTTTAGGATGATATTTACCTTTTGAAGAAGATAGAAGGTGCATGCCATTGGATAACAAGGGGAGTTCAGCAATTCAATCAGTTTATTTCTTTAGGACAACAGAAATACATATGGGACATTTTTAACATTTGTTAAATCCAGGTAATCACTGCATTGGTGTTTGTTATAATATTCTCTGTACTTTTATTACCTTTCTTATTATGGTCAAAAACACATAACCTAAAATTAACTATATTAACCATTTTAAGTGTATAGTACATTGGTGTTAACTATATGCACACTGATGTACAGCACATCTAGAATATTTTCATCTTACAAAACTGAAAATCTATATCCATTGAACTTAACTTCCCTTTGTACTTTTGCTATCTTTTATATATCTTATAGTAAAAAAAGAATCACATATTTATACGTGAAATTTTTTAGCTTTAGAAGACAAAGATATATTTCTAATTAATAGTGTATATGTAGGAGGCCAGAGAGAATCCCATGTGAGATACTGATGGTTGAAATGGTTCACTAATTCATGGCTTTGACCTATGACTTCATACACAGTTAGGGATAACTAGGTCTATGTACTCAAGTGTATGTCGTGGAATTTACCCATCACTATATTCTCCTCCCTACTTCGAGTATCCTAGAACTACACAGAATGCCAGTAAGACATTTATTCCTCCATTACATTTGGCTAAATAAGAAACAATTGGGGGACAAATTTAATTTGTAGCTAACATGGTATCCAAGATTTCACCTTTGGAAATAAGGGTATTATCTATGAGATCCCTAAAGCAGAGCTCAAATTTGGGTATGTTAACTGACAGGGTTAGGTAACTCATTTAGTAAATTATATCTTTCTTCTCAGATGCTCCAGGTCTAAATTCTAAATAGTCTTTGTCCAAAAGTCTTGTTACTTAACACAGTAGATGTATTTTAAAAATTAATCCTAAAAAAAAGTTCTTGAACAAAGTCACAACTCAAAGAAAAGGAATGTGAGTGTGCTTCATAGGCATTCAAGTAAAGGAGTCAGATCAAATGCTTCATGCTTTGCTTTAACTATTGTGTTATTACCACTCTTTTCTAAGACAAATATAATAATAGTCCATTTTACAGCAGGCCACCTTCTAAAATGATTGATTTTTCTAATAGGAATCCAGGAAGACTTTATGATATGAATACACATTTTCTTCTTACCTATGATATTTGCTTTTTAAGGGTCCAGAAATAATGTCTTTAGGGAATCATTGAAGATCATATTCATTTTTTTCCAGTAATGTCAATGAAGTCCTTGTCTTCATTATTGAAAAAAATATATTTTGATGTAGTGGGAGAAAAAATCTCCAAACTCTTATTTTTAAAAAAATAGAAGTAACATTTATAGGCTTTTAAAATGCAACAAGAAAGTAGATGGGGTTTTGAAGTATTTTACAGAGAGATAAAAGGATTTATATAAGTGCTACATGGGAACTCCATGGCAGATATTTGCTAAGGCAGACATTTTACTTCCTTGGATGTTTAAGTCAGTTTTCATCCTTTTAACTTTATATAATTATTAAAAAGATTTTCATATAACTAACAGAATATATTAATTTAAATCTTTCGAGTATTCAAATTGTTCCTTGATTTATAAGTTTGGTATTATAAAAATGGCCAATTTTGAAATATATTATTTTTCTTCAATAAATAGAAATGTTAAAATTGACTGGTCATGTGGCATATTGTGTTTATAACACTCCCTAAGGTCTATGACAGGATATTTCCTTTACAGTTCTACAAATTGAGGAATCTGAGGTTACCCAGATAGTAAGTTATCTGAGGTAACCTTGTTATTAAGTGATAGAAATGAATTAGATGTTTCCTTTCCAAAGGTCACATTTTTAACAGCAAACAACAACTCTGAAAATTAGAAAGAGTACACGTAAGGAACTTAATTTAGAAGTGAAATAATACTTAATATTTATTTTTTCGTACTTTGTAATTCTTTTAATATTCAAATCCACTTTCTATTTACTCTCTTAACGATGGGAATGACTAAGAAGGCATACTTCAATAGAAATTTGAAAGGGTTACCTCATTTGTTGTTACTGGGTTGGAGTGGCTATATTAGAATAATAATTGTATATTCTTTCTCTATAATATGAATAAGTATCATATGAATAAAATAAGTATTATATGCTTGTGTCTAAATACTTTGATTCTGTATTTCAGTGCACAGTCTATATGACTAAATTATCCTGTGATATTTATGGCCACTAGGGAAAACTTTCACAATTTGGACTATCTCTGTCTCTTTGTCTCTCTCTTTGTCTTATAGAAGCTTTTTAAAGCTTTCTAAAATTAAAATCTCAGGTTTATCTTCCATATCTGCTTATTTCAAAACCAACCTGAACACATGATTGTTCTAGGAAGTCATACTTTTTCTGATTTAATATATAATTGAATGGAGACGTAGAAAGATTTGTTTTTATTTAGAATAAAATAGTACTTCTTACTTGGAATGCCAAAGTACTACATGGAGATACATTTTTGAAAAGCAAGACAAGGAATAAATGATGATTTCAACAAATATAGTTAAATTCCCTCTACCATTTCAAGTACAATTTTAGCAGGAAAAAAAAATGTTACTGCACTGGAATTTCTTTTCTGCCTTTCTTGCTGCAAGAGTGTACTGTAGTTGACTAATCATTAAATAATGAAGTTTGAAGGAACAAACTTTTCTTTTTGTGTACTCCTTTTCTCCTCTTGTGCACTCATTAATTTTTTTTTAATATCTTTATTGGAGTATAATTGCTTTACAATGTTGTGTTAATTTCTGCTGTATAACAAAGTGAATCAGCTATACGTATACATATATCCTCATATCCCCTCCCTCTTGCATCTCCCTCCTACCCTCCCTATCCCACCCCTCTAGGTGGTCACAAAGCACCGAGCTGATCTTCCTGTGCTATGCGGCTGCTTCCCAGTATGCTAACACATATACATGGAATCTAAAAAAAAAAATGGTTCTGAAGAACCTAGGGGCAGGACAGGAATAAAGACGCACACGTGGAGAA
The DNA here is from genome assembly GCF_965194825.1 of Balaenoptera physalus. Lineage (NCBI taxonomy): Eukaryota > Metazoa > Chordata > Mammalia > Artiodactyla > Balaenopteridae > Balaenoptera > Balaenoptera physalus. The sequence continues at coordinate 66,567,227 of NC_138893.1, read as the reverse complement.
TGGACTTGAGGACACGGGGAGGGGGAACGGTAAGCTGGGACGAAGTGAGAAAGTGGCATTGTCATTAATCTTTTTTTTTTTTTAGTAAATTTATTTATTTATTTATTTATTTTTGGCTGTGTTGGGTCTTCGTTTCTGTGCAAGAGCTTTCTCCAGTTGCGGCGAGCAGGGCCCACTCTTCATCACGGTGCGCGGGCCTCTCACTGCCGCGGCCTCTCCCGTTGCAGAGCACAGGCTCCAGACGCGCAGGCTCAGTAGTTGTGGCTCACGGGCCTAGCCGCTCCGCGGCATGTGGGATCTTCCCGGACCAGGGCACGAACCCGTGTCCCCTGCATTGGCAGGTGGATTCCTAACCACTGCGCCACCGGGGAAGCCCTGTCATTAATCTTTTAATGCTCCTTTCATTCCTCAGGAACATCCCAAGATATGGACATCACAGGGTTAGCAAATAGAGAAAGTTTGTGGAGAAGACTATGAATATAATTAAATTGGTCCCACTGTGTTTTCTAACCACTCAGGAATTAGAACTACTATATTCTGTATTGTTTATATCTTCCATTGAATTATCTGACCTTACACATAATCCAGTGTGCCCCGAGGTAACACTAGATGATCTTATCAAATAAACATTTACTGAAAAGATAATTTTGGGACTACCTTGTACTAGAAAATATGTTTAGTCTACAGAAAATGGCCAATAAGGTAGGATCCCCAGGTGTAGTAGCTCAGATTGAATGGGGTCACAGACATGCAAATAAGTAATTATGGTAATATGTGATATGGGTATAAATAAAATATTTATATTGGTGTATTTGTTTCCTATTGCTGCTATAACACATTGACCACAAACTTAGTAGCTTAAATAAATACAAATTTATTCTCTTATAGTTGTGGAGATTGGAATTCTATAATCAAGGTGTTGGTAGGACTGCATTCCTTCTTGAGGCTGCGTTTTTCAGTTAGTAGAGGCCTCCTGCATTCTTTTGGTTTATGATCTACTCCTTGTATCACTTCAACTTTTTGTTTCCTTTGTCACATGTTCTACTACTCACTTTTGCCTACTGCATGCCTCTTATAAGTACCCTTGTGATTACATTGGGCCCACTCAGATGATCTGGGACATAGACATCTTTGGGGGTCATTGTGTGGTCTACGTAATATAGGGCAACATTTATCCTCAGGGGGAAAGGAGCATGTGGGAGTCTCCACAGAAGAGACCACCTCTGAATCAGGCCTTTAAGGGAAAGATAAATCATTGGTATGACCCTGATATGTGGAGAACAGCAGGTCTAACAGAACTTGCTCATAAAAGTCAGTATTATGATTAACAAAAGTCACTTTGGAAGACTGTTTAATCCAGACACTCACTCTATCTAGACTTTTAGTACAGAGCCTATTGTTGTCAAAGAGAATAGGAACAGCCTAACAGAGTCTGAATCATCAGAATTTACCCCCTGAGTTCCCTGGTGAAGACAAAAAAAAGGGTCTCTGCAAATAAAACAAGATGAGGAAATGGCTATTAAGTAGCAACCACAATTCTATCCCAACCACTTTTTTTTTTGAGCTGTGGACTCTAAACATCTCAGTTTAGCTGCTTGCCACACCATCCTTATACAGTCAATACTTATTATGTTTATTCTTCTCATGTAGTCTTTTCTCTTCTCTTGTGATTCTCTTAATTCTCTTAAAGCTACCACCATCATTTAGGTCCAATGTGTACTAGATGGAGAAATGGCTGTTCCTCTCTCCATCACATGAAGCCAATTTATTTCCATGGACTCTTGATTTAACTGATCTAACTCCAATGGAAGAGGGATAGGTAGGCCACTCCAAAACATTGCCCATAGGAATCAGCCTGTGGTTCATCATCTTCTGTTTCTTGAAATGTGATGCTTAATTTATTAAATAACCTTAAGTTTCAAATTTTATATTATGAGCTAAAGCATTAGCATTCAGAGGAAGAGCCAGGTTTTAGGCTTAGCAGATGCATTACACCCTGGAAGTCCTCCAGGTCATTCCTAAATCATCAAGACAGTCCCTCCCTCAGAATCAAAGTCTTCTTATCTAGACTGAAGTGAGAGGGGGCTACAATTATGTCTCTCCCTGGGCAGTTTAGGGCAGGGTGGAGAGGCAAATTAAGAAGGCAGGTGAGCAAAGTATTACATAGCCAATTGAGAGAATAAAGCCAATGGAGTAAATGAACATAAGGGAAGTGAACAAGGAATGACAGAGGTGGAACTGGCACTTAGGATTACCTTATCCCAAAGTCAATTCTGGCTCACCTTCCCAGTAGAGTGCGTGCATTTCAGAGCTCTTTGTATAAACACTAAGAAACCATTTGGGATAGAAAATAAATTCTATTATGCTGGATAGTGTTACTTACAAAGTACAAGGTTAAATAATATATTATTGTTGAAAATCGATTGGTAAGACATGAGATGCATAGACTAGAAATTATTCTTGCCATAGTGCTCACATGTAGAGCCACAGGGTAAATCCCAGTCTCCTGAAAGCTCACGGAAATTTTCTGGTCACGGTTTATATCAGAATCCTTAGCTGTAGAAAACCAAATACAAATAGTATATCCTCTTTGTACCAGTGCAATTTCTGTGACCTTTTCATTTGGAAGGAAGATTATCTAAATAAGTTTAGGGTTTATTGTTTATTGAACTGTGAGAAATTACAGAGGAACAAAATAATTGGACGGTTTTCCTTCAGTATAAGAAAAAGGTGCTACAAATGTAATCTATAGTCATTTTTTTTTGGTAGTGAATTCCAAGAAATCTGGAAGAACTAATTTTTTGAACAAAATTTTCAGTATTTCTCATTTGTCTTATAAAACTAGGCTTCACTTTTGCTATGTGGAATTTATAAACTTCATATCTAATAGCTATTTCCTGAATGGTGAAAGGTGAAAAGTGTGAATAAACTCAATAAATATATTAGTTCAATATATTAGCACAAGAACAATGATGAGATTAAAAATAAATTTAAAATATTATAGTGAGGAAGTTTTCGACCATTCTACTATAAGCTATCAATGAGAGTAGGTTGAGTATCTAAAAGTGCAAGATCAGCCTAAAATGAAAATATTGTTTCAATTCATCAGTTTTACATTATTGTGAATTTTTAAAAGATTTGGAAAAGAGCACCAGAAATGGTGAAATAATATGTATCACTAAAACTTTGCTATTTAAAATGTGAGGAATGTCAGGGAAATAAGAAAACTAACCAATTTTACACATTGAGTATGATATTTAGAGGAGTTTCTCCCTTGGCAAAATGATGATTTATCCAATAAATCCAGTTCAGAAATTCAGTTTGAATTTAGAAACAGATATTTTATATACATAAGCAGTTAATGATAGATAACAAGCCAGGATATGGTTTATTGCTTTATAAATTTTTAATGATGAAAAGAAATCAATACTTTGGAGATCTTTTGTTATTAAGGAGCCTGTGAGAATTATATCAGTTTAACCACCTATTAATATGAAAATTCAAATCTAGCTATTTCTTCTCTAATAGTTTGCTCATATAAAAGCGTATGCGTATTTTTATATTTTCCTGAAATTCCTGCATAATGGCACATACGTAAATTTTTAGACAGTGTTACTCTCTTTTGTGCCAGAAAAACTTGTCTAGGATTTATCCAAAGCAATTGTTGCTTTTTTCAGAAGGGTATAATGGCAATGCCATGTTATATTTACTGTTTTTTTATGACTCTTTACCAAAGAAATATATAATTTTGTAGCACTCTGTTGTAACAGCAATAAAATAAGTGACACCTCTGAGAGTAATGTGAATAATGCTGATTCATGCTATGCTAACAATCTCAAATCACATAGGGATTGTTGGGTCAAAGTTATGTAGAATTTTAATCTCTTTTATTGCTTTAAAAGATCACTTTTTAATTCTTCAATTCCCCTGTCATTTCAGTGAGCTAGCTTTCTTTAATTTGGAAACTCAGGAAAACCAAATATCCAAGTTTATTAGCACTGTAAATAAAGTTAAAGTAAATCAGTACCCTATGAGGTCTCTATGCTTTATTTGTAAAGAAATAATTTTTATTTGCCTTCTTGCAGTGGATTTTGTCAAATCTGCCTTATGGGGTCAAAAATCTTTTCAGCAAAATAATTTCTTAGGTTTTAGCAGAGTTACAATCATATACTATACACTTACAGGTAGACATGTCAATATGATCAATTTATCTGATCACATATTTATCAACTTATCCTGTAACACATATTGCTCAGTCATATATGTATGACAAATCTAAGCCTATTATATTTATTGCCAGTACTATGTTTACAGGTTCACATGACAGGAGAGTCATTGAATTTATCTCCTAGAGATAACTGGTGTTACCAGCATTTTACTATTGATGAATATGAGAATTTCTAATTAATTTAGTCAATTTTATTATGTTAAATATACTAGGGTAAAGAATTTTATTGATATGAAATTATTTAGTGTTGTATGCCAACATTACATTCTCTTATTAATATTTTTACTAAGTAGTTGTAAAATATTTTTTCACTAAATTTCAGCATAGAACACATGAAATATGGATATATTTGTCTAATATAAATTATTTTCAGCAAATATATGTACAGCAAACATTAAAGGAAGTCATGAAATCAAGGCACAGATTTACTTGCACTGATTACAGATGATTCAAAATAGAAGTATAAGTTTAGTAATAAATATACAAAGCAATAGAAAAAAATCTCAGTCTTAAAATATGCCCTTATGACTTGGACTTATGGTTCTGGAAAAATAACAGGGTTACCCTCCTGCCTTAAACAATTAGTAAACCAGAAGAAGAAGAAGAAAAGGAAATAACAGTTTTCAGACATTTGTTGATAGCCAAAACAAAAAAAAAATTTTTTTTCACCATGTGATGGGGGAAGCTGTGCCCTTCACCCAAGCTCCTCCGCAAGGAAATATTCTCTTTTGAGCGCCAATGAGGACGCTCGCTGACCACAGACAGGGGTGAGTCCTGGTCCAGGTGGGTGGTGTGTAGGTTTTCCAGGAAGGCAAAGAGAGCTCAGTTAGAGCCCACAAGTTGTGCTGTGTGGCTTTGGGTGTGTAGAAGGTGGTAACTGTGGGTGCTGATGGAGGGGCAGGGTGAAGACGGGCTTGGACGCCCAGAGCCGTCAGGGGCTCAAACAATTCCGGAGGAACCAGGCGCGACGCAGTGCGCCGCAACCGTTCTTCCCAGGGAAGTTCGATCTCGCGGGATCTTGGGAATTCTACGTGGGCGTAAGGGGAGTCCTGGGATGAGAAACGTCGAGATGTCCCAGGTTCCAGAGGCCCCTCGTCCAAGACTCGTCTGTAAGGAGGCTGGTTCACACAGCCTATAAAGCAAACCCCAATCCTTACGGACACTGCCTGCCACCTCCAGAGTCTCAGTGCAGCAGAGCCTCGCCACAGGGGCCTGGCCAGGTGAGAACAGGCTGTGGCCCAAAGGCTGTGTGGAAGCAGGACCGTCAGCCGTAGACCAGAGCAGGGAAGTGAGCTGCTCATGCTTGGGCCCCAAATCTTTAGCCTTCCACTCCCGGACAGCGATGCGGCCTTCTGGTGCAGAACCTGGGGCCGCAGTACTATGTCTGACAAGGCCCAGCGCCGCCGCAACCCGAACTGTGCTGTTCCACTGCACCTGCTGTGCGCGGTTGTTTCTGCTGGCAGCTGAGAGGTATCTAGGATTTGTCCTAGGAGACCACTGCTGCCTCTTCTCTGAAGAACAGCCTCAGGTCATTGCTCTCTCTTTCTGACCCAGCTGAGTTGCCCAACACCCTGCAATTGTGTAGCTGGACCCTTCACCCAAGCTCCTCCATCAGGAAATGTTCTCTTTTGAGCGCTATGTGAGATGCCGGTGTACTGAGACCGAAGTCTAATACAGGTGAGTGGAGTGTGGGCTTTCCCAGGAAGGCAAAGGGTGTGTTATAGGACTTTATTTAGGGGCTATACCTGGATTTCTTCACTTAGCATAATGCTTTGAAGTTACATCTATTTTGTTGCATGTATCAGTACATTATATTTTTTTATTGCTGAGCAGCATTCACCATCCAATGGATAGTTGCATTATTTCACGTTTTGGGCTTTTATGAATAAACCTGATATTGATATGTATGCACACATCAGGTTTATTTTCTTGGGAGGAGAGTGGAGAGGATGAGAAGTCAGTGTATATTTGCCATTATTAGAAATTGCAAAATTATGTTCCAAAGTGGCTGTACCATTTTGCATTCCCAAAAGCAATATATGAAAGGTTCAGCCACTAAATATCCTTGCCAGTATTTGGCATTATCAGTCTGTTAAATTTTAGCCATTATAGTGGTGTATAGTAGTGTCTCGTTGTAGATTTAATAGCTATTTCTCTAATGATTAAAGATGTTAAAAATATTTACACCTACATATTTCCAATCCATGTATAATCTTTGGTGAAAGATTCATTTAAATTCATTGCATTTTTAATTATTTGTTTTTTTTTATTATGGAGTTAAAAGTATTCTTTATATATTTAGAAATAAGACCTCTATGGTTTACAATCATTTTTTTCTCATTATGTGGGTAGTCAATTTATTTTCTTAACATGTCTTTTTTATAAAGTACAATTTAACAATCTTTCTTTCATTCTTTTATGTTTATGAAACATTTCCTTAACTCAAAGTCATTATATTTAAAAATTTTTCTTCCAGGTATTTTACAGTTTTAATCCTGTTACTTAGGTCTATGACTCACTTAGAGTTAGTTTTTTAATGTGGCATGACGTGTGAGTCTAGATAGGTGGTTTTTTATGTTTTGTTTTATTTTCATATGATATACAATTATTCCAGCCCTATTTGTTGAAAAGATTATTGTTCACTAAATGATTTCTCTTTTCATCTTTGTAAAAAATGTGATTGATTCCACATGTATAGATCTAATTCTTAGATTTTATTCTATTGCATTAGTCTATGCATTCTTCTTAAATCAATAGCATGAAGTCTTAATTATTGTACCTTTATAATAAGCAGTGTACTCAGACAGTTTTAAGTCTTCCAGTTTTGGTCTTATTTTTCAAAATTGTCTGTGTCATACTATATCCTTTGATGTTTTATGTCACACAATTATATGCAGTAGTGAAAGCTCATTCAAGTGTACACTTAAAATTGGTGATTTTTATTTTATGTACATTATACTTTTAAAAAATTAACAAAGAAGTCTTTGAACTATATTTTTCCTTCTAGTTACAACCAATAGTGTCGTTACTAGGAAGCTAAGTGAGACCACCCCAATGAATAAACCTTGACATCAGATACTAAGACTCCATATCCTGCTTCTTTGCTGTATACAGCATATTGCCTGACAGAATCTGTGCTGCCAAACCATATATGGAGTGTGCCTTTAAGCAAAGGAACACTCAGTGGAAGCAAGGAAGGCCTTTTCATTATGCCATGATCAGATGGAAATAAATCAAATGTTTTCAGTTACGCCTTTACTTAAATATGGCAAGTTCTAATTTCACCTTTGACGTTTTGAGGGACATGAAAGAACAGATGACAGTTTTAGGCAAGATGTTATAAAATGTCATTCCAAAATGGATGCTGATATGATACTATTTAAATAATTTGCTTCCTATTTCTACATGGTTACTTGATGATTTAAGAACTAACAAATGAAGCATATTAACACTAGCCAGTAAATATAAGGAAATTTCTAAAAAAAACCCCAAAAAACAGAAACTGAAAAGCAAAGGTTACAGTAAATTATATATAAGAAGGAAAAATAACACAAATGTCAATTGTATTCCAAGAATTGTATAAATGCCATCAAGCAATAAGTACCCATGAACAGTTACCTTATGTGCTTCCGTTGATTAATGACAAGGTAAATACAACGAAGACTTTTTAGTCTGGAAAGCAAAAAGCTGTTAACCTTCTGCAGACTAAACCTTATGAAGCAGTTTTTAAATGTTCTTATATAGCAGACTAAACCTTATGAAGCAGTTTTTAAATGTTCTTATATAGCAGAAACTGTAGGAAAGAAAATGTGCTATTGAAATTCTGTCAGGCACTACTCCAAGAGCTAGTGGCACAAAAATAATTTCTGCCTCTGTTGTCACATGGCATTTCCCCCTCATGTATTGGGCTCTGTTTCTTCTCCTCCTCTTACAAGGAGAGCAGTCATAGTAGATTAGGAGGCCATCTTACTCCAGTATGACCTCATCTTAATTTAGCTAATTTCATGTGCAGTGACCTTATTTCCAAATAAGGTCACATTATGAAGTACTGGGGGTTAGGATATCAACATATTTTTGTGAGGAGACACAATTCATCCAATAACAGTCAGCTTCTATGGACATTCATAATGTTTTTTTTATGGACCTCTTATATAATAGCCTTCACATAACATTAGTTTGTGTGCTCTGTGAACGTTGGAATTACTCATTTTTTTATCACTAGCCCTTGACATAGTGCCTGACACCTAGCGAAAGCTCAGAAATTCATATGGTTATGTGAATGTAGGACTGGACTGCAGCACTATGAGGTCCAAATAGGATGCCCTCTTATTTCACCTTTTATTAGTGTTTTCTTGTCTTTCTATATTTCATAAATATGATAGTGTATATGAAGTGCTTACCAAGTTGCCTAGCATATAGGAAGCACCCAATAAATAATCAAACTAGTATGATTATAACTCCATTTTTATTTATTCTTCATTTCCCTACTTTCAATACCCAGGTCTCCCTACTCCAATTACACAGATATCTCATCTCAAAGTTTAGGATATGACAGTAGGTGAAACTAGAATTTAAAAATAAGGGAAGTGTTTTTGCAATAGAATTAGTAAAAAAATCATAATGAACCAGATGTCTTTTAAAAACATCTTCTCCCTAAAATATCCTATCTGCTGGCTGGCATACTCTTACAGTATACTAAGAGAGACATGTAGCTCTGCGGTACGTTTTATGATAAAGATAAATATAAAATGCTACAAAAAGATATTTTAAAAATCAGTTAATTCAAAAGGAGGAATGAAGATGAAGGCATCACAGGATTACCTTTCAGTTAACCCTTGAAATATGAGGGGTCAAGTGAGGTAGTGATGTTTCAGAACAAAAGCACAAAGGCATGAAAGTTCGTTGTACTGTTAGAAAATCATTAGTAAATATGAGGGACCAAAATATGGGGTTGACTAAAGGCAGAGTATGGAGAGATGCTCCTGCCAAAGATGATAGAGGCCATGTTGCAGTTATGCCAATTGTTGTATTGAGACTTTTCCTTGAAAGTGTCAAAAGCTACTTGATGAGATCTAACTTTAGAAGGGTAATTTGTGGGAAGAATTGATTTCAGTGGGAGGAGGATGTTTGCAGAGCTGTTGTATAATGCAGCAATAAGATAAGTAGGGCCAGAACTGGAATAATAACAGTGGGGATGGAAACAGAATTGACAGAATTTAAAGCTATTTCCTAGGTAGTATCAATAGAACACAATTTTAAGTGTATGTGTTTAATAGTGATAAAATAAATTCAATAGGGTTAGGATCAAAATCTCATGGGATAGTTATTAACATTATCCGCCTGACCTTTGGCAAATATTGAAAAGTCTGTGTCTTCTTTGGGGATTTCCAATGTATTTTAACATATTAGTGATTCTGAGAATTCCTTCAAGGAAAAAGAAAAACTGGTTAACTGCTTTTATCCAGAATTTCCAAATTTGTTTTGTCATGGGGACCTTTTTCATATAACATCTACCAAGTAAAAATATTTCAAGTAAAGAGTAAATGTTGCTAAAACATAAAATTTCTACATAACTATAAACACTATGCAATGTATAGTTCTAGAAGGAATATATTGTGAGCTGAAGATAAGAAAAGACTGTTGATACTATTCTGTCCTATTAGTGTAGAATTAAAACTAAATGCAGTTACATAAAACAATAACACTGTAAGTAAATATTTATTACTGGAAAACTTATTTCAGCTTTATAAAATGACAAAAACAATATAAAATTATTACTTTTGAGCATAGTTGTCAGCTTAAAAATAAAAATTAATTGCCTTATCACATCTACAAAGTAACATAAATCATGTAATTAACATGACTTAGGACTAGTATACTGTTAATAATAATGTAGCATCTTCTAGTGCACCTAGATCTAATATTGTATAACAAACTCACATCCCTATAATACAAATGTTAACTTACTTTATCACTTTTTGACTATAAAAAGATTCTCCCTCAAGCAAACTTCTTGAAATTCACTCATTTAAATATGTCTACTCCATTATTGATTTTGTAAAATTAGAGATTGCATTACCTTGCCAGCATAATACTTCACTACCAGGTTTAGTTCTAAATTATTAAAGCAGTGACATTTGAGAAACATAGTAAGAAAATAAGAAATAGCAATATCCATTATACCATAAAAATTCAGTTTATGTTCTCAAAAATCTACCTCCAAGGTTTTATTGGCTAATTATTTCCCCCTTTCTCTTCTACTTCACTGCCTTAGATCATAACGTTTTATACAAAAGCAGGTGTGATAATTCTTCAGATTCTCATAGTTCTGGGAAAGGACCAATCATAGTTTACTACAGTATAAAGTAAGGCATTTTTTAAAATATAAATTTATTTACCACTGGTTATCCTTGAACAGGCAAGTCTTACTTGATTGCCTGATGAGATTCCTTACAAAGGGTCACATAATATTTATTATCTTTTTGATGTTGTTTGTAAATTCTGTACATTGTAATTATTAGGAAGGGAGATCTGTATAACTCCTTGCCCTATGTTCTGTATATGAGTAAGCTGTAGTTATTCCATGTGTTCATTATTAGAAAAGAAATTGCTTTGGGCTGTGTTATAGATAGAACAAATATATCAGATGAAAGGTAGAATCTTGCCTGATAGAGCTGCCTAAACAAAATGCCACAGACTAATGTGGCTTAAACAATAGAAATTTATTTTCTCACAGTTCTGGAGGCTGGATGTCAGCAGTTTGGGTTTCTTCTGAGGTTTATTCTCCTTGGATTGCTGATACCTGCCTTCTGGTGTCCTCACATGGCTTTTCCTCTGTATGTATGCATCCCTGGTGTTTCTTTTTTATGTGTTCAAATTTCCTCTTCTTATAAAGACACCAATCAGAGTAGTTTAGAGCTTGTCCAAAGGGCCTCACTTTACCTGAATCACCTCTTTAAAGGCTCTGTCTCCAAATACCTTCAACTCCTAAGGTACTGGCAGTTAGGGCTTTGACGTAGGAATTTTGAGGGAGCGTAATACAACTGATAATAGAACTCTAACAAAATATCAGAAAAGTTGGGTAAAGTTTATGTAAATCACATTTCTTGCAGCATTATTACTTTTTTAACTTGATTTTTTTAATAGCACTTTAAGGTTCACAGCAAATTAGAGAAGAAGGTACGGAGATCTCTCATATACCTGCTGCTCCCACACATAATGCAGTCTCTTCCATTCTTAACATACCCCACCAGCGTGGTACATTTGTTACAATTAATGAACCTACATTGACACATCATAATCATCAAAAGTCCATAATTTGTATTACGATTCACCCTTGGTGTTATACACTCTATTGGTTTGGAAAAATGTATATCATGTATCCATCATTATGGTATTTTGCAGAATATTTTTACTGCCTGAACCTCTGTGCTCTGCCTATTTATCCCTCTCAGCCTCAACCTCTGGCAACCACTGATCTTTTTACTGTGTTCATAGTTTTGCCTTTTTCAGAATGTCATATAGTTGGAATCATAAAATATGTAGCCTTTTCAGATTGGCTTTTTTCACTTAGTAATATGTATTTAAAGTTCCTTCGTGTATTTTCACGGCTTTATAGCTCATTTCTTTTTAGGGCTGAATAGAATTCCATTCCCTATATGTACCACAGTTTATTTATTCATGCCAGCTGAAGGACATCTTTGCTGCTTCCAAGTTTTGACCATTATGAATAATGCTGCAGTAAACACCCATATGCATATTTTTGTCTGGATATACATTTTCAACTCCTTTAGGTAAATACAAAGGAGCACAATTGCTGGATCATATGGTATGAGTATGTTTAGTTTTGTAAGAAACTGCGAAACTGTTTTCCAAAACGGCTGTACCATCTTGCATTCCTACCAGTTCCTGTTGCTCCACATCCTCACCGGCATTTGCTGTTGCCAATGTTCAATTTTTTGGCCATTCTATTAGGCATGTAGTGTTATTCCATTTCTTTTAATTTGCATTTTCCTGATAACATATGACGTAGAATGTATTTTCATATACTTATATGCCATCTGTGTATCTTTTTTGATAGAGTGTCTGTTAAGGTCTTTTGTCCATTTTTTAAAACTGGGTTGTTTATTATCATTGAGTTTTAAGAGTTCTTTGAATATTTTGATAATAGTACATTATCAGATGTTTCCTTTGCAAATATTTTCTCTCAGTCTGTGTCTTGTCTTCCCATTTTCTTGACATTGTCTTGCAAAGCAGAAGGTTTAAATCTTAACAAAGTTCTGTTTATCAATTATTTATTTCATGGATCACGCCTTTGGTATTGTATCTAAATAGCCATTGCCATACTCAAAGTTATCTAGGTTTTCTCCTATGTTATCTTCCAGGAGTTTTTTAGGTTTACATTTTACATTTATATCTGTCATCCATTTTGAGTAAATTCCTGTGAAGGGAGTAAATCTGTGTCTATATATATATATATATATATATATATTTTTTTTTTTTTTTGCATGTGTATGTCCCGTTGTCAGTTGTTTAGCACCATTTGTTGAAAAGACTATCTTTGCCCAATTGTCTTGCCTTTGCCCTTTGTTAAATATCAATTAACTATATTTATGGGAGTCTATTTCTGAGCTTTCTATTCTGTTCTGTTGATCTATTTGTCTGTTCTATAGACAATATCACTTGATTACTGTAGCTTTATAGTAAGACCGAAGTCAGATAGCATTAGCCCTCCAATTTTGTTCTTATAATATTGTGTTGACTATTCTGAGTCTTTTGCCTCTCCAGACAAACTTTAGGATCAGTTTGTTGATATCCACAAAATAACGTGATGGGATTTTGGTCGGATTGTACTGACGCAAGTTGGGAAGAACTGACATCTTGACGGCATTGAATCTTTCTATTCATGAACATAGAAGAGCTCTCCCTTTACTTAGTTCTTTGATTTCATCCACCAGAGTTTTGTAGTTTTTTTGTATATAGGTCTTGTACATATCTTGTTAGAATTACACCTAAGTATTTTGGGTGTTTTTGCAGCTCGTGTAAATGGTATTATGTTTTTAATTTCAAATTCTGTTTGTTTATTGCTGGTATATAGGAATGTGATTGACTATTGCATATTAAAATTGTATCCTGCAATCTGCTGTATTGCTTACTAGTTCTCAATATTGTGGGAGCCCTTCTATCACTGAGCACCTCAGGAATTTTAAATTTTCAGACTTGTCTACAGTGAGCCTCCAGCAATTTGCCAGTTATAGTTCAGGTTTGCCTACCCTGGCACTGATTCCCTCGGTGGTTTCTGCTTATGAGTCTCTGCTCTATTAATCCTACCTTGACTCTATATATTCACCTGTCTGTCTCTCTAATCTTGGGAGTAATGGTCTGCCTTGTGCCCTCCCCTCTCTTAGGAATCCAAGAATTTTTATAGATTTTTTTGTTGTTCCAACTTTTTACCTATTGTTAAGATGAAGTGGCAACTTCCAAGCTCCTTACATGAGGAACTGGAAACTGAAAGTTGCAGCATTATTTTTATAAGGTAGAAACTTGAGAACAAACTAGACACTAATAGTGCCTAGAAATAGATGATAGTTAAAAAATTGAGTTATATTAATATGAAGTTAATATTAGTCACTAAAACAAGGTTTAGAAACTATTTTAATTACATGAGAATACCATATTTTGTTGAATGAAAATAACCATTTTCAAAAATGTATGTTCAATATGTTTCCAACTTTTGTCACATATACAAATAGGCTAAATATTTCAAGAATTAAAAATTATCATAATTTCCAGTTGGGATGGTTATAAACAAGTTTTTATTTTCTTTATATTTTTCTATCATTTAAAAATATTATACCATTTCAAATGAAAATATACTTTAAAATATATTTTTGCTTTCATTAAATTCAAATTTCAAATTAATTAGAATATGTAAAAAATTTCTATATGCCCAAATATAACATATTTTAAGAAACTATCAGACAGTCTCATAAAATATTGTTTAGTCCTTCAAAATTGAACTTATTCAATCGCTATGTTAAAATAGAAATAAGAATAACTCAATATAAAAAATATAATCCAGCTGACACTGCTAGGCAAATTAAAAGCTTTTAAGTGCCAAAACTATGTTTTAAATCCCTGGTCTTTGCATTTGTATACCTTCTTTATCTTCATACCATACTTCTTTCAAGAGATTACAAATGTCAGCAGAGTTGAAGGTCCTAGAGGAAGACCACCAGAGAAGAGAATGGTCAGTTAAAAAGAGAGACTCTCCTTACCTTCTGGCAGTTAGTAGGAATTATATTACAGTCTCTTATTTGGTCTTGAGAAAATAGAACAAGAACAGAGATATGAGGCAGGGGATACGACAGAACTTAGCATCTCTTAGTTCTTGGAAACAGTGGTTTAAGATTAAGAAAGTTCCAGAGAAATGTATCCTGTGGTTCTAGGTTTATTTTAAAAAAGAAAAAAAAAGGTAATTTAGGCCAGAGGTTTGCAAATCTTTTTTACCTAAGGGCATCAGAACTAACGTAAGTCTTTAACCCATGAATCTAGAATTTTTAAAAAAATTGAAATTGCATCATGCTCAGTTGTGGCCACTGGTGAAGTGAAGGATAGGGTTTACAGCAACATACTTGCCTTTAATTTCTGGACTCTCTTTCTTTTACATTTATTTATTTATTTATTTATTTATTTATTTATTTATTTATTAATTAATTATACATCTTTATTGGAGTATAATTGCTTCACAATGCTGTGCTAGTTTCTGTTGTACAACAAAGTGAATCAGCCATATGCATACACATATCCCCATATTCCCTCTCTCTTGAGGCTCCCTCCCAGCCACCCTATCCCACCGCTCTAGGGTCGTCACAAAGCCCAGAGATGATCTCCCTGTGCCATGCTGCTGCTTCCCACTAGCTATCTATTTTACATTTGGTAGTGTATATATGTCATGCTACTCTCACTTCGCCCTAGCTTCCCCCTTCCCCCCACTGTGTCCTCAAGTCCATTCTCTATGTCTGCGTCTTTATTCCTGCCCTGCCACTAGGTTCATCAGTACCATTTTTTTAAAAAGAATTCCATATATATGCGTTAGCATACGGTATTTGTTTTTCTTTTTCGGGCTTAGTTCACCCTGTATGACAGACTCTAGGTCCATCCAACTCACTACAAATAACTCAATTTCGTTTCTTTTTATGGCTGAGTAATATTTAATTGTATATATGTGCCACATCTTCTTTATCCATTCATCTGTTGGTGGACATTTAGGTTGCTTCCATGTCCTGGCTATTGTAAATAGTGCTGCAGTGAACATTGTGGTACATGACTCTTTTCGAATTATGGTTTTGTCAGGGTATATGCCCAGTAGTGGGATTGCTGTGTCATATGGTAGTTCTATTTTTAGTTTTTTAAGGAACCTCCATACTGTTCTCCATAGTGGCTGTATCAATTTACATTTCCACCAACAGTTCAGGAGGGTTCCCTTTTCACCATACCCTCTCCAGCACTTATTGTTTCTAGATTTTTTAATCATGGCCATTCTGACCAGTGTGAGGTGATTCCTCATTGTAGTTTTGATTTGCGTTTCTCTAATGATTAGTGAGTGTCTTTTTTTGCCTTCGGTCCTGGAGGAATGATAAAAGTAATTATTTTCCTACTAGACCAACCACACAGTACTTATGTGTCATAAATATATAGACTGACCATAAAGTGTGAAAGCATAGGTTATATTCTTTCATATTTTTACAGAGTGAAGATTTTTCTGGACTATAGTTTTGTATATTCACCCTCTTTTCCTGAACTGATGGACACATTATAGTGGTATTCTTATAAAAATAAAAGGACCTCATGAACAGTGAGAAGAAAAATCAATACATTGCATCAATGGGACAGGGACTTAAAATCAAAGCTCTCTATTGAAAGATATAGGATTTTATAAATGCTTTAGAAATTTCTCTTAGCATAGTACTTCCTGATATTGCTATTGATTTTCTAAAAAAGATCTTTAGAAACCCAAGTTACTTGGAGTATATTTCTCCAATTTTCCTAAGCTCATGAAAGATTTCTTTTGTGTTTTTTAAACTGAAACTTAAAATTATAGCATGTTGACCTTCCATTCTGTACTTATAGCCACTTTTTGAAGGGGACTTGACCCTCTGGCAAAAGCAAGAAACAGGAAAAGCACCTTATAAAGTAGTCTCCACTGTTTGCTATGCTTATTCAGCAATTCGCACAGACACAAGACTGAGTAATTTCTATTTTGTTTCATAACATGTTCCTTTCCATATAACAAAACTGACAGGAAGAATAGTTGGGCTAACAAGGATCCTCAAGATTGCTTGTTTTCTTTACACTGACTGTGTTCAATCAGTGGAAGAAATAACACACCTTTATTACACCCCAGAATTTCTCAAGGAAACAGGCTCAACAATTTTTTATTTACAATGTGTGTTCATCCCCTTGAGATAGCATCTTCTGCTCCTCACAATTCCTCACAAACTCTTGTCAAGACATTTGACAAAGGATAAGATTGTTATTCCACCTATGATCAGTCAATAATTACTGTTTAATTAATTGAGCTGATAGGTATACCATTATATTATCATTAACTTGGTCAAGAGACACTTAATCCAGGAAAACTCTGCTTATTTTAGTCTTGAGGGCACAACTGTATAATGTAATTTAGTTTTATGTGCCAATAACCAATGCAAATTTTTCTTCTTTATCATATTAATTTGAATAACTCAACCAAGCACTTAAAATATACTTAAATACTTGCATCCATCGGTTTTTCTTACATCTTCCAAAGGCTTTTTACAAAATAAAATTATATGTGTGTAGAAGCATTTCATCATATATTACTATTATTTTTCATTAATAAAATGAATTGCCTCATTTATACTTCTAAAATCCCATCAGAACCATCCTCAGGTAAAATTGAAATGCAAGGAAATGTTTGTCAATGGAGAACAGTGGTATTTTGTCAATTTTGTACATCCTTTTCTGTCCTTTTTTTAACTGGATCAAATTTTAAACTTATCTTCTTTCTACAGAAGCTCTACTATTAAAAGTTACCATTACACTTTCTTATTTAGATCAAAATGTGTTCCTTTCTCTCTACTGCAATGTGTTTGCTTTGAATATTATACTGTCAATTTTGTTCTCTATTTTCCAAAGTTTCAGCTAGTTTTCAGTTGATTTATACAAGTGAAGTTCAAAGACTAAGGTAATAATGACTACTTCATTAATATCTTAATTCCCTCAAATTATTATCTACATTATCACTTGGGATAATCGAAGAGACTTTAATCCTAAAACTGAAAACCTCAATGATAAAAGTTTAAACCATGAACATCCAACAAAACGGCAGTCTTGATTATCACGGACATCATATCCATTCCTAACATGGTATTATGTTAGGGATATCCCATCCAGTATGTCACATTACACTTAGTCATCTGTCTCCTAATACTCCTTTTTGCTCTGACAGTTTCTCAGACTTTCCTAGATTTTGATCACCTTGATGTTTTTGAGGATTCCTGGCCAGATAGTTTGTAGGATGTCCTTCAACTGATACATGTCTGATATTTTCTCATAACTATAATGGGATTGAATGCTTTGGGGAGGAAGACAATAGAGATAGGTAACCATTTTCATCACATCATATCAAAGGTATATACTATCAATAAGATGTGTCATTGTTGATGTAAACCTTGACATCTGACTCAGATAGCATTTGTGAGGTTTGTCTTCTATGTAGTTACTCCTTCCTTTTTTCTTACTGTACTTTTTGGAAAGAAGTCACTGCACAGCCCTCACATAGGAAGTGTGATGTTATGCTCTACCTTTTGAGAGTGGACTATCTATATAAATTATTTGGAAACATTCTGCACTGGAGATTTTTTTTTTTACCTTTTTTAAAACCCCTCCCCTTTTTTATGAGAACATTTAAGTTCTACTCTCTTAGCAAATTTCAATTATACTATACAGTGTTATAAACTTTAGTCACCATGCTGTACATTAGATCCTTAGACTTTATTCATCTTAGAACTGAAAGTCTGTACTCTTTTACCAAACTTTCCCTATTTCCCTCACTCCCAACCCCTGGCAACCTCTTCTCTACTCCCTGTTCCTATGAGCTCAACTTTTTTTTTCTTTTTTAGATTTTACATATAAGTAATACCATGAATATTTATCTTTCTCTGTCTGGCTTATTTCACTTAGCATAATGCCCTTCAGTTTCACTCCTGTTGCCCCAAATGACAGGAATTCCTTCCTTTTTAAGGCTGAATTATATTCCACCATATATATCGTCCACATTTTTTGATCCATTTATCGGTGAACAAATTCCTAGGTTATTTCCACACCCTGCCTATTGTGAATAATGTTGCAATTAACATGGAAGTACAGATGAATCTTCAAGATGATGGTTTCATTTCCTTGGATATATACACAGAAGTGAGATTTCTGAGGCATATGGTGGTTCTATTTTTGATTTTTTAAGAAACCTGCATACTGTTTCCCATACTGGCTGTACTAGTATACATTCTTACCAACAGTGTACAAGGATTCCCTTTCCTCTGCATCTTTACCAGCATTTGTTATCTCTTGTCTTTTTGATGATAGTCATTATAACAGGTGTGAGGTGATATCTCATTGTGCTGGGTGATTTTTCCTTTTTCCCCAATTTATTTATCTATTCAATAATTTATTTATATCCATGGACTCATGGATATTTATTTTAATGTTAAGTTATAATCCAATACTACTTTATTTTGCTGCTAAAATTGGTCCATTTCTGGCCATTGAGAGCTCTTTCAGTTTGCTTCAGTGCCCATTTGACATACCTCTATCAGTGTGGGGTTTGTTGGTATGTGTTTTGAGTACTTCCTGTATTTCCTACCCAGTATGAGAATCAGACATTTTCCCCAAAACTGGTTCCTTTTACTGGAGAATTGTATTAGAAACCAAGATCTGGGCACTGGATGTGTTAATTTTGACTGGAGTTGTGTTGCTCTAGGCCCTTTAAGCTGACAGAGCAAGAAAATACATGTGAGTATATTAGCCTGTGCATATACACATATCTATAAATATGTTTATGAGCAAGAAAATACATGGGAGTATATTAGCCCGTGCATATACACATATCTATAAATATGTTTATGTCTAACTATCTGTACTATGTAAAGCTAAACATGAGTTCATGCTGATGTCTCCAATTCTAAGACATCACTGCATGGATGATTCTAGTCTCTTCCACTTACTTACCTATAACTCCCCACTCCAGCAGTGTGAATTTTGGCTCTTCAGTTTTTTTTCATTTATTAATTTTTAAGTTTCAGTGTACATGTATAGTGGTATCAGAATTGTTAACTCATAGCGCTGTGGCAAACAACCTCCTCAACTAGAGTACAGTGCTTATTGCACATTTTCTTTTGCATTTAGTTTTACAAACTCCACTCATTTCCAAAGTTATTTAGGTTGGCACCCTTTTCCCCTTTGCCATTCAGTGATGTTGTTGTATGTAGTTATAGTACAGTTTGTTTTATAGCTTCCACATTTGATCCTGGGATCCTCTGGCCTTTTAAATGATTATTTTAAAATTTGCATACATTATAGTTCACTCTTTGTGCTGTGAAGTTATAAGGATTTTGATAAATGGTTATTGTTATTATCCAACATTTCTGTTCATACAGAACAGTTTCAACACCAAGAATCTTTCACGCTTCATCTGTTAAGCTCTCCCTACTTCCCTTGGGAACCCTAGCCTCCATTCACCTTTTTACCATCTCTTTAGTTTTGTCTTTCCAGAATGTTATAATATCAAAATTATACAATATGTACCCTTGTTCAGATTGACTTTTTTCGTGTAGAAATATGCATTCAAGTTTCATACAGGTCTTCTCATGATTTTATATTTTGAATATTTTTTTTAAACAAGTGTTACTTCTTTGGAGAGGAAGAATAAATGGACTTGGGAAACATAAAAACCTAAACTGGCAAACAATTTGTATTTCATATTTTGATTTTTTGAGTTGCATTTTGGTTATATGTCACCCTCACAGTAACCTAATTTTATTGAGATATAATTGACATACAGCACAGTATAAGTTTAAGGTGTACAGCATAATGATTTGACTTACATACACCATGAAATAATTATCACAGTGAGTTTAGTGAGCATTCATCTCATATAGATACAACATTAAATAAATAGAAAAAAAATTTTCCTTGTGATGAGAACTCTTAGAGTTTAACTTTCTTGACTTTCATATATAACATACAGCAGTGTTAATTATATTTATCATGTTGTACATTACATCCTTAGTACTTATTTATTTTATAACTGGAAGCTTGTACCCCTTGACTGCCTTCATCCATTTTCCCCTCCCCCCACTCCACCCTCTGGTAACTCTGTGAGTTTACTTGTTTTTGAGGTATAATTGACCTACTACATTATGTTAGTTCCTGTTGTGCAACGTAGTGATTTGATATTTCTCTACATTTCAAAATGATCACCACTGTAGATCTAGTTATGATATGTCACCATACAAAGGTATTACAGTTATTGACTGTATTCCCCACACTGTATATTTCATACCCGTGACTTATTTATCTTGCAGGTGGAAGTTTGCACCTCTTAATCCCCTCACCATTTCTTTCCTCCTCCCCACCCCCCCAATCTGGCAACCACCTGTTTCATTCTCTATATCTATAACTCTGTTTTTATTTTGTTGTGTTTGTTCATTTGTTTTGTTTTTTAGATTCCACATTTAAGTGAAAACATAATATTTGTTGTTCTCTGTCTGACTTATTTCACTTAGCATAATGCCCTCTAGGTCCATACATGTAGCAAATGGTAAGATTTCATTCTTTTTTATGGCTAATATTCCATTGTGTGTGTGTGTATATATATACATATATATGTATATATATATGTATATATATACACATGTATTTAGGTTACTTCCATATCTTGGCTATTGTAAATAATGCTGCAGTGAACATATGGGTGCATATAACTTTTTGAATTAGTGTTTTTGTTTTCTTTGGAAAAATACCCAGAAGTGGAATTGCTGGATCATACGGTAGTTCTATTTTTAATTTTTTGAGTAACCTCCATACTGTTTTACATAGTGGCTGCACCAATTTACGTTCCCGCCAACAGTGCATGTGGGTTCCCTTTTCTCCATATCCTTGCCAACACTTGTTATTTGTTGTCATATTTTTATTCTTTTTATCACTGAATGGTGGTCTTTATATAGTTGTACCAGTTTGTCCTTTCACTCCTTGAAGGAAATCCTGGTTGCTTCCAGTTCTTTGAAATTATGAATAAAGCTGTTACAAATATTAATGTGCAAGTTTGTTGGGTACATAAATTTTCAAATCCATTGAATAAGCACCTAGGAGCATGATTGCTGGATTATATAAGACTATGTTTAGCTTGCAAGACATTAACAAATGTTCTTCAAAAGTGATTGTACCATTTTTCATTCCCACCAGCAATGAATGAGAATTTCTGTTGGTCTGAATCCTTGTTAGCAGTTGGTACTGTCAGTCTTTTGGATTTTAGCCAATCTAGTAGTTTTGTAGTGGTATCTCATTGTTTTGATTTGCAATTCCTTAGTGACAAAAGATGTGAGCATGTTTTCATATGCTTATTTTCCATTCGAATATCTTCTTTGGTGAGGTGCCTGGTCAGATTTTTTGCCAATTTACATGCTTTTTTGTTTTTATTATTGTGTGTTTTAAGAGTATTTGTATATTTTGGATTCAAGTCCTTTATCGGATACGCGTTTTGAAAATATTTTTTCTCAGCCTGTGGTTTGTGTTTTCAGTCATTCATCAGTGTCTTTCACGGAGTAGAAGTTTTTAATTGTACAAAAACCAATTTATCTTTTTTTTTCTTTCATGGATTATGCTTTTGATACTGTATTTAAGAACTCATCATCAAACTTATGGTTATATAGATTTTCTTCCATGTTTTCTTTTAGTTTTATAGTGTTGCATTTTACATTTAGGTCTATGATTGATCCTTTTTGAGATAATTTTTATAAAATGTATAAGGTCTGTATCTAGGTTCATTTTTCTACATACAGAGACCAATTCTTCCAGCTCCAATTGTTGACAAGCCTTCTTTCTCCATTAAATTGTCTTTGTTCCTTTGTCAAGAATTAGTTGACTATATTTGTAGGGGTCATTTCTTGATTCTCTATTCTAGTCCATTGAGTTATGTGCCTATTTTTTTTTTTCACCAGTACTATACTGTCTTGATTTTTCTACTTTTATCAGATAAGATGAATCCTCCAACTTTGTTCCTGTTCATCAGTATTGTATTGCCTATTCTGTCTTTTCCCTTTTCATATAAACTTTAGAATCAGATTGTCAGTATTTACACAATAGATTTCTGGAATTTTAATTGGGATTTCATTGAGTCTAGAGATTAAGTGGGGAAGAAATGGTATCAGTAATAGTGACTCTTTTGATTCATGAACATGAAAAATCTTTATTTGATATCTTAGATCTTCTTTGAGATTCTTCATCAATTTTGCAGTATTTGCACATAGATCCTTTTTGCACTTTGTTATAGTTATACCTAAGTATTTCATTTTTTGTACTGTTGTAAAGGATATTTTCTAAAATTTCAAAGTCAAATTATTCATTGTTGATACATAAGAAAACAATAAATTTTGTATATTGACCATGTATCTTGTTACCTTGCTATTTTTGTTTATACTGCAAGTTTTTTTGGTTTTCTTTGAGGTTTTCTACACAGACAGTCATGTCATATATGAAAGAATATACTGTTACTTCCTCTTTTTTTTGTCTGTTTTAAAGCACTAGCTAGGATTTGCAGTCCATTGTTGAATTGGTTTGGTGGCAGAGGACATCCTTACCTTCCTCCCACTCTTAAGAGAGTAGCATTCATTTTTTTTCACCATTTAGTATGTGGTTAGCTGTGGAATTTTGAAGATATTCTTTATACTCATTTGCTGAGATTTTTTTTTTGTTTTTTTGTGAATGAGTGTTGGATCCTGTCATGTGTCTCTTCTGCACCAGTTGATATCATCACATGATTTTTCTTTAGGCTGTTAATCTGGTCAATTTTTTATTTTTTTGGATATTGAACCAAACTTGAATATCTGGAATAAATCCCACTTGGTCATACTTTTTATACATTGTTGTTTTTGATTTGCTAACAGTTTGTTTGGATTTTTGCCTTTCTGTTCATGAGACATTTGCTTTGTAGTTTTCCTTTCCAGTAATACCTTTGGTATTAGGGTAATGTGGCCCTCTTAGAAGTTAGGAAGTGTTTACTCCGCTTCTGTTTTCTAGGACAGACTATGGGGAATTGATATAACTTTTTCCTTAAATATTTGGAAAATTACAATAGTGAAATAATCTGGTCCTGCTGCTTTTTTTTGAAGGTTAGTAATTATTGCTTCAATTTCTTTAATGCACGTAAGCCTATTTGTAGTATCTATTTTTCTTTGTGTGAATTTTGATAGTTTGTGTCTTTTAAGAAAGTGGTCCATTTCACGTTAAGTTATCAAATTTGTGGCCGTAGAACTGTGTGTAATATTCCTTTATGATCCCTTCAGTATTCCTGGGATTAGTAGGGATGATTCCTCCTTTATTTCTGATATTGATAATCTTTCTCTCCTTTTTTGATGGGTTGGACTGCTAGAGAATTTTTAAATTTTTTATTTAATTTAAGATATTAATTAGATTTTAATTTATTGATCTTTTCAAAGAACCAGATTTTGGTTTATTAGTTTTCTCCATGTTTTTCTTATTTTGATTCATTTCTTTGCATGTATTGTATTTTTTTTGTCGAAAATTAGACATTTTAATAGCATGATGTGATTATTCTGAAAATCATATTTTTCCCACTCCAAAGTGTTTGTTGCTGCTGCTTATGTTGCGTTGTCATTGTTTGTTTGCTTATTTAGTGACTTTTCTAAACTATTTTTGTAAAGACTGTATTCTTTATCATATGTGCTCTTGAAGTCTCTGTTCTGTTAGCTTAGTGGTTAGCTAGTGGTTTGACAAAGATTTCGTATATTTCTGGAGCTAAAATAAAAATAAAATTCTCCTAGTCTTTGCAGATTGGCTCTCTGCTGGGACACTCCTCCAAAGCTTAGTTTAGCTGTTTACAACTCTGCATCATCCTCCTCTTACTGCTTGAGGAACTGAAGGGTCATCCCAAGGTGAAAGCTTAGGTTCTTTCAGGTCTTTTGTAACATTTGTCCAGCCTTGGATATACATTTGGCCTTTCATTTTCCCAAGTATATGGGTTGGTTTCTCAAGATCTTTATTCCCCCATGTATTTTCTTCCCCAGCCTCTTCCTTCCCAGGTTTTCAGTGTGTATTCTGCTTGTCCCAATTTCTTGCCCCATGTGGTTGTGGCTAATATATCTGCCTTTAAAGATTTTTGCCAAATGCTGCCAGGAGGCTACTCCAGCCTTGAGAAAGTTCTGAGGTTGGCCCCCTAAGGCAATAGCAAGCCACACCAGGAATCTAGTCTATCTTTTTCCCTGGGGAGCCTAGGCTGGTAGGTGGGTAAGTTAAAACTCCACAATGCTCTCTTTATAAAATTTAACAGCTTTTTTCTTCATTAAGCATTCTTCTCATTGTTGTAAGTTTTTTATCAGATTCTAAAGTTCTGAAAAATTGGTTCTGACAGTTTTTGCTACTTTAATCATTGCTTTAGTGGATGGATGGAATTTTAGAGTTCCCTATTCCACTGTTTTCAGTTAACTTACACCAAAATGAGCAGTATGGTATGGGGATAAGGAGGGAAACTTTATAGATGTTCAGTAAATGTTTGGAGAATTGACATTACAATTCCTAAACCATGAATGAAGAGATATCATAAATTAGAAAAACTTTCAGTCTTGACCTGTTCTTCTGGAAAATGTTGGGGAAGGATAGGTTAGTTTCATGGTCCTTGGTGTCACTCTATGGATTTATCCTGTGAAATGTACAGCATGACTCTCATTCTCCATTGTGGGGCTGAGCAATATCTGCTAGTTGTATGATTTTACCCCCTCTGCAGCAAAAATTAGAAAAAATATTTTCAGACAGTGATTCTTCTCCCCAGTTACTAACTCTCTTCTATTATTGCATCTTAAAATTCTAAACAGAAAATCCTTACCCCATACTGTAAAGAGAAAAACCTGCATTTACTAGAACACACAAGACAGTCATTCTAGTGATATGATAACTTCATTTCCAGGCACCTATAGACATTGTTTAATGAAAAAATGGACTTCTGTAAACTACTGAATACTATAACTTTTCTAAACCAAGACTGTCTGAGTTTGAATCTAGCAGAGAATACAGTAACCAGTTTCCAGTTATCTTGCTTATTATTTCTGAAACTTGCTAGACCTGTGTTTGTGAATATTTAAATTACCCCTGCTGGGATAATTTATTATATAAAATAAATATAATAAATTTATTATATAAAATAAATGTCTATATCCCAAGCTATTTCCCTGAATCACACAAAGGACATCAAATACCTCTTTGATACAGTAATTCCAGAAATGACAATCAAGCACACCACCACTTCTTTTCACTGCTTTATGACAGTTGATTAACACATTAACAAATGGATATGTCTGGTGACAAATAATAAGATTCACCTTCCTTACTTGTTGCATTCTTCATCTCCCTGATTTTATGTTTAGTTGTAACTCCATTGAATCATTTCCTTTGAAATACAATACATTGGATTCCATAAATCTTAATCATATTAAAATTATGCTAAAATTTAATTAAAACAGTGTGAAAATGGCTGCTTCTATCAGATATCATGGTACAGTGAAAAAAGTAGTAAGTGCTCTATTCTATGGATACTAACATAATCCACCAGAGGATGAATTAATAGTATCAGTGATTGTACAGCAAACAATAGTTACTGACAGTTTAATAAAAAATACTCACAGATACCTAAATAAAATTATTAAATTATTTATATAATGCATTTTGGTTGCACTGTGCTGATTTCACAAGACAACTGAATGTCTATTAAAAGAATATCTCTTATTTGAAATTCTAGTAGCTCTATGAATTATGAGTCTTTCAGAAGTGACCCATTTAGAGTTCACATTATTCGTGCTGGTACATATTTAAAAATTTTGTTTCAGGACACCGGGATGCTCTCTAACATCCTTCCCTAAGAATATTACTCTACTATTACTGCATGAGCATTTTATGTACCTCTGAAAGCCTTCCTAGACTGAAACTCGAAAATAATTTCTCCCATGGCTACTAGTTACATTCAGTCCTCTACTTGGAAAATATTTCCTTGTATGTCTACCTCTCCCCTAAAAAAATGAGCTAATTCCCTTCTTCTGTTATGCTTTCTTCGTATTTATATTGCAAGTTTCTAACTTACTGTATATTATATTTCTGTCAATCAGTAAATATTTTTTGAATGAATTCATCAGGGGATAAAGATGTCATCATTTTCTCATTTATTTTATTGTACCACTTCTCTCACTGAAGAACATCTCTCAGTTATTCTTCACTTGAAATGTGTTCAAAGGCTTATACTATGGTAAGGACTTATTAATAACAATCACTTGAAGGACCAGCATATTTAGATATCACCAGACTAAAGCCTGATGATTACTCAAAGAATTGTTAAAAATGTTATTTTGATGCTGAAGAATGCAGATAGAGATTTTATATATATATATATATATATATATATATATATATATATATATATATATAATTTATATATATAACATATATATACACACACACACACACACACACACATATATATATATATATATATATATATATATATATATATATATATATATATATATATAAATGTTTTTTTTACTATGGAAAACTTGTCCTGGAAGAAAAATGAAATATTAGCACATACGTAAGGCATTAAATATTAGCAAATATGTAATGCAGAAGCTAAAACTGATTGAGAATAGAAGTTTCCCTCAGAATATGAAATAAAATGTGGAGGAATATGTTTGCATCTTGTTAAACACGTCAACAGCCATCTAAAATAAGACCGCAGTCAAGCAGTTTTCATTGGTTGGAAAACAGTAGTTATGTTAAGGAAGTTGCATTTGTCCATGTAGACAAAACATTTATGAAAGAGCAACCTACATGAGAGTTTTGTGATAACAGGGGTGGGAGAAGAAAAATAAAAGATAATGTAACTTCACTGCAAGCCAATTCCTTGATCTGTCTTATTTGTGAAAGCATAATTTAGGGAAATGTTAAGATATACTTCCAGGAGGAAAACAAAAATATATCATTATTTTTAACTCAAGTTGATGGTCCAGTGGATTTTAACAATGTACATACAATTTTTTTTTTATTGTTTTACTGACCTTTCTTTGAGATTTGTGGATTGCTTATGCCAACTTTCAGCAAGATAAAGCAATAGTTCATAAAGCAGGTGGTAGATTTATAGAAAGAGAAAAATATTTTGTTCAGTGAGGCTGATGTGAGAAGGACAGTTGTCTCAGGTAATTGTCTCAGGTATTTTTGAAAAAAGGCTATATTTAAGGTATAATTCTGTAGTACTGGAAAATGTAAGGACACTTGTGTGGAAAATATAAAAGTTTCTAACTCTACATTTATGGTTTCCCCAAATAGTCCCCATTTTTTACCTCACCTTAGGGTGTGAATTTGCCATTTATTGACTAACCTATTCCTTCTCATTTAAATGTTTTTATTTTGTTTAATTATTTTCAAATAGTATTTAAAAGCAATGTATGTGTCTTTGGAAGTTATAACAAAATTAGACATTTTTTCCTTTTAGTATTTGATGGGATTGTAGCCCGGGTGTTTAGTGTTTATTTTTTCCCCTATATTGTTGATAAGCCACCATTTTATGAGCCTATGTTTCTCTTCCTCCAAGTGAAATGGGTAGGTACTGTTTTTCTAGGTTGTGATTCCTGCATTTTTCATGCTGAAGGTTTTTTCTTCCACCTAAATGTTATTTTAATAAGACCAGTACTTGAACTCTCTGAGTCCCTATTATTCCCTTCCTTTCAACAAGTGAATTAAATAATAAACAAAAGATGAACTTGTTTTGCTTTTTCCATCTTAAATGAAAGAACAGGATTCCTGCTGGGGCAGAAGGTGATTTTGCAGCTTAAGGCATTTCTTTCAGTGTTTCTCTGTTTTCCTCTGGAGTCCTGGTATATGAACTTGCCCAAGTTCAGGACTTTTGGCAGTTTCTTGTTAAGCTTTTGGGAAGCTTTGATTCCACCTCTAAGAAATAGCCACTGGTAGTAAATAATTCATTCTAGGCTTTAACATATCCAGTTTCTTTTGTGAGGCATACCTTTAGTCTTTCCTGTGTACCAGCTTTACTACTAAGAACTCTCAAAGGGGCTATTTCTTGGGGAAAGACTGACTAATTCAATTCTTTAAAAAAAATCTTTCCTCCTGTGTGTTTGTGTGTGTGTTTGTGTGTGTGTATGTGAAACTAAGAAGAAATTTATTTATTTAAACTTAATTCTCAAGAAAAACATTCTTTTTGTTTCTAAGCTCACCTCACTATTAAAATCAGAAATTTTTGGAGGAATATATTAGCTAATTTTCAAGCATTGAGGTAATGTGATTTCAAGAATGAGAGTGTGAACATTACTAAAGGATGATGGAATTGTAAAATAGCACTGAGATCAATTCTTATTTTTAAGAAAATAGAATATTAATTTTAAGGCCCAGAGGTATATATTTAGGAAATGACTTTAATACCATTCTATGATGTCCTTAGGGTCAAGAAATAAAATTAAATATTTCTAGAATTGGTGTCCCTATGTAGGATATGAATCATTATCAGTGAATCAAGTCATTGATGCAGGTCAATAAATATTTAGTGAGAAAATGCTGTGTACTTACCAGTTTTAAGAGTGATGACAATACTGTATGAGATAAAACTTCTGCTATTAATGAATATGTTACATAGTGGTAAACATTGGCCATACACTGAAGAGAAAAAGGTGACTGATAATAATAATAACTGCCCTTTTTTTACCCATACTAAGTATGTGATAGGTACCATTCATATATATAATTAATTAATGTATAACATATATATGTATAATTCCCACCAAAATTTTAGTTGACGTGAGCCACATTTTGCAGGTGAGAAAACTGAGACAGTGTGATATTAAGTAATTTACTTAAAGCTTCACCATCCATAGGTGTGAAGCTGAGATTTTTAACCCCATTAGTACAGCTTTGCAGTTAGTGCTCGAAACTACAAGGCTATTCAGTGTCTGAATATTGTGAAACAGCAAATACTAATTCAGTACAAGGAGCCAGCAGAAAATGATAAAATGAGTGCGATCTTCGAAGCTAAGATGATATGAGTTAGACGCTCCATCTCACTGCTTCCTAGGAATGTGTCTTAGATTCTCTGCTCTTGAATTCCTGTATCATAAAATTTATAAATAACATTTACTGAGCACTTACTATGTTCCAGTCACTGTACTAATCATTTTATATGTATTATATAATTTCATCCTTTTATCATGAAATGAGATAGAAACTACTGTTTTCTCTATTTAGAGATGAGAGAACTGAGGCTTTGAGAATTTAAATATTTGCTTGAGGTCATATAACTAGTATATTCCAGGCAGTCTGACCTGTATCCTCTCTTAACCTGTTTTACCATAGGTCATGGTAGAAGATTAACAAAAAATTTGTAAGTCTGATTATTGTTGCTATTTTATATTATATGATAAACACTTTAAGATTTGTATTAGTATATAAATGTAGAAATTCATTGTGGGCTAGGATGCTCAGAGGAACTACCCAGGGAAAAGTGAGACTTGACTAAAAGAATTCTACTTCTAGGACATGTGTGCAAATATGCAAATTACCTACATAGTAGTATATTCATTGAAGTATTTAGAATAAAGTTCAAAATTGAAAAAAATCTCATGTCCATCTATGGACTATAAATTATATAAACTATACTATATTGATGCAATAAAATAATATTTAGTGGTTAAAAATACAGATGATATATACATATGGATAGAGAAAAATATATTGTTAAATGGAAACAGCAAGTTACAGGGCAACATATAAATATCTCTTTCCTCTTTATATTAAATATATAGGCATTGAAAATACTCCAAGGATGTAAAATAATATATTTCTTGGGTATCTTCTGAGGGTGTGATTTTGGAAGGATTAACACCTTCATATTTAAATTTGTATTCTTGAGTTTTCTGAATTATTTATTACAATAAAAATTTATAAAGTTTATACCTGGGCCAAAAGAAAACATTCCCTTTTTGGAAAAGATATTTTAAAAAGTATTGGATTCTTTCAGGCCCAATCTTGCCATTTTTTGTTTGTTTGTAGTGCAGAGTTTTGACAAAGGAAGGGCCAGTTTGTCTGTGGATCCAATGTCAATCCAGACCTCCTATTATCAAAGTCTACGTTATTTCTATTGTGTTGCTTTAAGGAATTGGGAATTCCAAGCAATAGGAATTTAAATAAATTTAGCATAAAAATACTTTTTGATTAGCTGCAAAGCACACAATTAGTTGATATTTATGTAATTCATGCTGATATTTGTTTAAAATCTGTAATGGCCTATCACTGCCCATAATCTTAAAATCATTCTGCTTGCTCCCATTGTCTATAGAGCAAATCCTCAATCTTAGTGTTATACAGGAATGTGGGTGTAAATAAGTTCAGTATCTTGGATGTCAGAAGCAAGGTGTAGAAACTGAGATTACTAGAAGACAGGTAACAGGGAAGAGAAAAAAATGGGGAAAGTCTAATTTTCAGGGTGATATCCAGGGGCAAACATAACCACCTGAATAAAGGAAGGAAAACTTTTCTGTAGTTGCACAGCTGAAGCTGCTTCCTGACTGTAAAGCTATCTGTCATTAGGTCCCAGCCTACTGATGAGGGCTCCCTCCTAGACCAAACTTTATTCAAATTCTTTGAGCCCTCTTGCCAGCTAGGCATTGACCTTAGCCTCCTGTCCATGCTTGGCCTGCTGAGCCCAGGTTGAACAAAAAATCCTGTTAAGCAGTTAATCAAGAATTCCCCCACCCTTGATTTCTAATCAAGTTCCTTATCCCTCACCATTGGTAACTAAGTCCTTGGCCTGGCTTTAGCAAGAAATCTATTAATTCACCTTTAGCAAACATACCCCCCTCCTTCATATCTAATCAAGTTCCTCTTAGTAATTTTCCATCCACCAACACCTTTACTGTGTTCACTGACTATAAATCCTCAGCTGTCTTTGCTGTATTCAGAGTTGAGCTTAGTTCTATAGTGAATCCTCTCTCCTCTACTGCAATACCTTGAATAAAATCTATCTTGTTTTTAATAAGTGTCTGGTGCAAGATTTTTCTTTTATACCACCCTTCCAAACTCCTATACAATGATTTTTCAAAAGAACCAAAATATGCTCCTCTTCATAGATTTGCTTTGGCATTCTTGCTTTTGTTGTTGCTTGCAATTTTTCCCAAACACATTCTTCGTGATCTAAATATAAATCTGTTCTAAGTCTATTAAACAGAATTTCATTAAGCCCTTCAACTCATACTACTCTCTCCCTTCACTCAAATGGGCCATGTACCTGCATAGTTATTCTGACTAGATCAGCAAATTTAATAGTTCCATCCCCACATTAACCAAGCCCACTGGAGTACATTTGACAACAGCCTGTAGCATCGCCCCAATGCTGGGGATTCCCCCAGGCTCTACTTTGCACTCTCAGCTTTGATCTTCTTTCTTGTCCTAGATTGTAGTCTTTTATTCAATTCTCTATCCCACACAGAAAATTACATCAAAGACATATTTATATTACTTGCACAAATGAAACTCTATATCATCAACCATAAAGAAAAAGAAAATGAAAAATGTGTTAAATAGTGTGGGTAGTTCTAGTCACTTTTCCACCTAAAGCATTTATGCCCTAGAATGTAACTCTCACTTTTAAATTCAGCGTAACTACTAAGAACAAGCCAACTACTTTATGTGCTGATACTTGAAAGAGTAAACTGTGTCAACGCTGGGGAAAACAAAACAACAACACTGGCTGTGTTAGATTTATTGAGAAATAGTATAGAATATTGGTCTTTAGAGTAGTAATGTTCTAAGTATTTTTTAGGATAATTTTGACATATGCAAAAATTGCCTTTTCAAAATAAATTTAGAAATTGACCCCTTGACAGAAGGTACGATGTTATAAATTATTCCCCTGCCCAGCCCCAGAAGATTTTGAACTAAATTGGTTATTCCCCTTGGTTTTGAGATATTTCTCCCCAGGTCCTGCAACACAGATTGATCCCTTTCTTCATTCACTACTGTCCAAAGTCAAGTGGCCCTCTAAGGGCTCACATTAGATTCAGAGTAGGAGTACACTGTCCTTAGTCTGACTATTTTCTCAGACTTTGTAACTTACTTTTTATACTACTGGTTCTCCATCTGGGGTGATTTTGTCACCCAGGAAATATTTAACAACGTCTGGAGATATTTTTGGATGTTGAAACATTATCGTTGGTTGGGGGGGGTGGATAATGGCATCCAGTGGGTAGAGGCCAGGGATGCTGCTAAATAGCCTATAATGCACTAAACAGCCCACCACAATAAAGAATTATCTGGCCCAAAATGTCAGTACCTGTAGTGCTGAAGTTGAGAAAACCTGATTTTAATGGATGATATGTTTCTCCAGGGGAATTATAAGATTTTGAAAGATGAAGTTAGTACTTTGTATTTCTTTTGGGAACCGTTTATTGTACCAACAGCTATGTATCAAGGGCTTTCTATCTATTTGATAATTTACCTAAGTGCCAAGAACAAAACTGTGTGTAGTCCAATGATGTGTACAAAAGCTCTATAAATGTTAGTTGAACAAATGCCTTATTCATTACATCATACCCTATTCATAGCACAAGGCATGGCACAAAAAAATAATCCTATTTAGATTTATGAGTTTTTTCAAGATTAATGGAGAAAAAAGATCTAATAGTATATATCACTCAAACTGTCAAGCGAGAGGAAGCTTTTGTAATAGTTACATTGAGAGTGGCTATAAGGGATTGCTATAACTATCAATTGTTGATTCCAGTTCTTAAATATCAAATACATATTATCTATTTCTAGCATTTTTCTGTAAACAATTCTGACCCTTGCCTGAATAAATGTGGCAGAGATTTCACTGTATTTTGGGAAAAAAAAGTTCATGAGTATTCTGATCACTTCAGAATACCCCAAGTTGATTGCTTTTAGGGCGAATTGTGTTGGAGCACAGTCATTTCAAATCTTTGACAGCATCATGTGACTCCAGCTTAGTATATAAAATAGTTTACAAAGACCAAAATAAAACAGAAATAATGTTTCTGATTACAGTTATAGGCAGTGTTTTGAAGTTGATTTCATGATAAAGACATCTGACTAACGCATTGCACTACTAGGGTAACCAGCTTGTTCCAGTTGGCCCAAGATTTTCCTGGTTTTAGCATGAAAAGTCTGCTGAACTGGGAATCTCAGTCCCAGGCAATCTGGGTTGGTTGGTCATCTACAGGACATTGTTATTTCAGCACTGGTGACTTAATTTTGGGTAGCTGTTAGATTTGAAGTATTTCATATAAATACAGCTTTTGTCCATGTTTAAATATTCTGACAACAGTCTGTACTTGTATTAAAGTGTTCATAAGTAATGATTTATAGTTATATTCTCTGGTCATAGATGCATAAACAAATTGATATTAATTTTATGTAGAAGAACAGATTTGCTGGATCAATGAGGGTTCTTCTTTGTTACAATACTATTTCTGCACCCTATTCTAGCAAAGCATTTTATTAGAGTAAAAACTTAGCTATGGTGATTTTCAAAATTGATAGAATTGGCCTTTATTTACATCCCCTGGACATCCCAAAAAGCCATCTATTTGCTTTTATAAATTGTATTTTTTAGACATTCTTTTAAATAGTTTAGATTATGAGGAAATAGTTCTCTTTCCAAAGTGCTCTCATGATATACTTAGGTTAAGTGGTATTTTTCTCTCTGAAAGTATATTTAACCTGAAAATCTGCTTGCCAAAAGTCCTGGATTTTAAGATGTGATGTAGGCAGCATTCCTTAAGAGAAATCTTTAAGGTAAAGGAAGCCTCTAGATTTGACTTGAGAGATGTATTTGTCATGCTAAGTGAGCATCTGATACTCTGGCCTTGATTAACCCCTTTATAAAGAACTCACCTCTTGATAAGTGAAGTTGGTTGGGCCATATACAAGAACAACATGCTTAGTAGGTTCACATTGTTGGTGCTGTCTCCAGAACTGTTCTCATTTCCTTACCTGTACTTTCTCCAGTGCTTTGTAATCAGTGCCCATTATCCACCCTTCGTACTCTTGTCCCATTTATTCTCCATTCTTGCTTTTGTCTATGCCCTTCTTCTAATGTCAAATAAATTTGCTATGTGCTCTAATTCAGATATTGCCTTTGCTCTATATCATCTTCATCACAGATTGATCATTCAAAAACAAACATTTTTCATTAATCAAATTGTCAGGGCTTTACTCTGAAAGCAGCCATTAATAGGCAGACTGAATCCCATGGGTGGGCTCTGCACACTAAAAAAGTTGTGGAGGAGATATCTGTGTTCTCTTTTTAAGGTCACCAAGCAAACCACCTTTTCTCCCCTACTCCACACAAACACTATGACAAGTAAATAGGTAACTTATTACTTAAAAGTAAAAGATTAAAAAAAGGTATCATAGAATAAAACATTTATTTAAGTTCATGCAAAATTAGTTATTTATATTGACAGGTTTATTAGCTGGTGTCTAGCAGCAAAATCACCATTATCATAGTCGCAACAATAGTAGTAATGAAAAATATTGCAGATTTGTAAAAAATTTCCTAGACAAAGCGATTTTGCATAATTTTTTCATATAGCCCTTATAAACCCTCTTGATATATATACAGGTCAGTGTTATCTTTTAATTCTCTATGAGGGAAATGAGGATCAAGAAGTGATGACAGTTATATTTCAATCCACGTTTTCTAACTTCAGGCCAATGAACTTCACTAAGGAATCTCTACAAGTGAATTCAGAAGGCTGCATCCAGAACTTTCTGAGAATTGGTAAAGAAATTAGTTGAAGGTTGAATACTCTCTTTGGATAATCTTAGGTTGAGCTGACTTTCAGTTTTTAATCTTACTAATACTCAAAACAAAATGCAATCCTGCTCTAAAATAAATCATGGCAAAAAGTTCTGCTAAAGCATCTGGTCTCATGGAGATCATAGTTTGTTGCTGTTTGTTTGCTGTTGGCTATGGACTTTACACTGGGTTCAGGACCCAGAGACAAAGACTGGCCCATCTTCCTGCTTACAAATATTGACAATAATGTGGAGTACCTAGCTACCAGATCTGCTGTTTTGGATATTGGCATCAACACATATTATGCATAAACATGTCCTGCTGCTTACTTCTGGGATTAAAGCTATTCTGGGGACAGTCACTTCCTCTAACCCTGATCCTGGTCCTGATTTATTCCAGTGCATACTTCTGTCAAGGAAACTCACATTTTCCTCAAAGTTAAGCGTGTGGCTTATGTAAAAATGCATCTTTAATATCTACTTATTCATTACTTCTATAGAAAATAAATTCTGGATAAATATAGTAATTATCATGTCCCCCTAAAGCACAATATAAAGCAGTTTTACAAATAAACTGTATTTTAATTTTAATTAATTGTATTTAAATGTCATTTGAGAAATTTATGTGAAAGTCATTTATTAGTGTAATGATAGGGGCCTTAGTAGCCTAAAAAATCAATTTCTATGTCAGATAATTACATCTGAATTTACCTCTTGACCGCAGGGGAAAATTGTCTTTTTTGCTATTTATATATTTATTTTTAAATAACAAATTTGCTTAATATAGAAAAGACTCATATTTAAATGGAATATTCTTGATATTAGCCCTCTTTATTAACATATGTTTTCATTTACCTGTGTCATTTAGTTATGTTTCGTTCAGATGTTCACTCATATTTATACCTAGTTATGGAAAACTTTGGCCATTTGCATGTGAATATTTAATCAAATTATGAAACTGATGGCTATCATACTAAAACAAAATCAACCTGTTATGTTTTTCCAAGGATGTGAGAGTCTATATGTTACAGAAAGAAAATGGTAATGAGGAAGTTTGCCATAAACCAAGAGAAGCAGAATATTTTTACCTTAACCCCAAAACACATCAAGCATGACTATGTAAAAACATGAAACATCCTCTTAAAAGGATTTTTCCCAAATTAATTTTCATGGGTTTCAAACTTGTATTATATTATGTTTTTCAAGATCAAATGAACCATATCACTCACAGTGAATTCAACTAAAACTAATGAGAGTTTTCTTCTTTGAGGCCTAAATTGTTCATACCTAGATTGAATTACATACAATATTTGCATTAAGTTATTCTTCGCTTTATTGAAATATTACATTTCTGAATTTGGCTCTCTCAGGGTTTTTATGTTTCACTACGGAACTTTCTCTCCTTTCACTTCTGTTTAACAAAACTTTACTCAGAAATTTTATTATGTTGAATTTTTTGATTTTAGTAATTAAAACTGTAGTATACATATATCCCCACTCTGGATAAAATATTTCCAACTGATGAAAAAAAAAAGAAAATTGTAGTATATAACTAATATTATTTGTTCTAAGAGCCATTATAAAATGTCTAATTTTTAATTTGTATGCAATTGTTAGGGGAATTTTTGGTAAAATAGGCCTGTTTCAAATAAAAATGTATATCTTTCCTCCAGTTTTGTTAAAATATAATTTATATGAAGCCATTATTATAATGCATACATTTTTATGTTCTTAATGATATTTTTGTTAAGTACATCTGAAATCAAATGAATTACTTAGGGAGAAAGTTATTTTGGAAGATTGAGCTGCTCTCTGATCTAGTGTTGTCAAATAGAAATATAATACCAGCTAGACATTTAATTGAAAATTTTCTTGTAGCTATATTAGAAATTAAATATGTATCTAAAATATTATCTATCAAACACATTAGCAGTATAAAATTATTAATGCAACATTATGAATTATTTTTTAGTACCAAGTCCTCAAAATATATACATATTCTACACTTATAGTACATCCCAGTTCATACTACTCATAGTTTAAGTGCTCAATAGCCATGTGTGGCTAGTGATTACTACATTGGACAGAGCAGCTATAGACGGAGGTAAAACAGAGTTAAATCTGGTACTGTTCTAAGAACTTCTGTAATCATACTATTATCTGAAAGTGCCTTATGCCTTGTACTAACATTCAGATCCGGTTGGAGTACATATAACCACACACCCACATCAGTCTTGCATATTTGGGTTCAATTTCTCAGACTCCCCTTTGTTCCAAATATTTTATTTCTTGGTTTACATTCTTCTCTGACTACCAATCCCTCCTTTAAATTCCAGTTTCTTGTCTCTGTCTTTCATTCAGGTTAAATGCTGCAGTATTTGACTACTGATTAATATGATGTTTCTGACTGGACCCTTAGTTTAATTTGATCTGAGAGTCAAATAGATTTAGTAAAATCTGTTCAGTCATTTTTGTGTAATGCAATAGCAAATAAAGATGAAGCAACACATTTGTTAGTTTATTTACATAAGTAGTAAACTTAAATAAAATTAGGATTGTCTTGGAAAATCTAAGATCAGTAGTTGCTATAATTCTAAGAGGCTGGTGGAGAACTAAGTCACTATGAACCTGGGTAGTTCTAAGAATATATTCAGGATGAACTAGAGGTATAAAGAACAAAAGAATGGAAGCAGACCATCTCATGGAATGAGAAGGGAATTGCCTTTACTTCAAATTAGCAGATACCTATTGAGTGGCCAATAAACACCAGGTATTGTGTTAGGAATTGGGAATAGAGGAGTGAAGCCTTAAGGATACTTTCACTTTAGAAAAAAAAGACAATTAAACTGATAATAACAATAAAAACCTGCAAGTGATTTCTTCGGGATAAGTAAATAGACAATACAACTAACTTCACTTTTGTGAGGCATCAGTGAATTTCTGAAGGAAGCAAGTGGGAGGTAAAATGAATATGCAGAAGGAGAGCAGAGTCAGAGTAGACTCAGAATTAAAAATAGTAACTGGGAAAAGTGGAACAGTTTTTTCTATCATATTAATTCTCTAAGGGAATGCTGTCCAGCTTTGTTTTGTTTTTCTAAGCTTGCATTGTAAGGCTTCACATCATTATTTTTTTCTTTTTCTTCTTTAATGATTAGATCAGGTCGGAGAAGTACAGCTGTTGTCATCAAGTGCTTTCCCGGGAGATAACCTTCATTCATACTCTACACCTGCAGGGTTCTTGACTAGCTTAGCAAACTGATGCTGCTGTATGATTATTAACTAGATTATATCTAAATCTCTTTAGTAGGAGCCTAATTTTAAGCTTTATTTCACTCTTTTTCAATGCTTTCTGTAGTGCTTACAAGGAGCCGTTGATTTACCTCTGTGCTGTTCTGAAACAAGGGTCAGGCACAGAGCATTATTTAAATATGTTCTGTCATGCAGTAATGCATTAAACATTAGGAATGAGCAAAGATCCTACTCAGTGAAGAGGAATAACATTTACATTAACAATATAAATTCTTAAAATTTCAGCCACACAAAAATGATAAAATACAATGGGATTTTCAAATGTTAAATAAAACATCTGTGTTCAGACCATTGCTCCATAGCTAAAGCAACGTTTCTGAGGAAATCAAAGGTGATATTAAATATGCAACTGTTCAGCCAAATGGTCCAAAGCATAACTGCTATTCCTGTTTTCTTTAAAAGTTCTCTAAACTTGATGTTTTATGGAGTATGGCATATTACCTACCACCACACAATTTACTCTTTGGTGTAACATTGATTTGTCATGTACACACTGAGTAGTGGATGTATAATTTAAATATATCTAACTTTCATCAATACAGACACCTGAGAGTCATTCTTGATACCTCCTTCTTCCTCAAACTTGGGCATCCCAGTAATGATCATATCCTGATACTTCTGCCTCCTAAGTATTTATCAGGTTTCTCTCTATTTCCACTCCCCAAACAAATGTCCAGGCCACAATTTTCTCTCACCAAAACACTAGCTATTCACTATCTAGATTAGTTTTATGTTGATGGCTCTCAAAGCACAGTGACATACGTGATCCCACTTGCCAAATGTGCCAAATACTTGCTTTAGTTCTGTTTACTTTATAATGGAGGTATGTTGTATATTAGCTTCTTAGGGCTTCCATAACAAATTATGATAAAATTGGTAGCTTAATATATCAGAAATGTGTTCTCTTATTGTTCTGGAGTCAGAAGTCTGAAGTCACATGGGCAGAGCTGCACTTCCTTGTTGCCTCTTCTAGCTCCTCATGGATCCAGGTGTTCCTTGTCTTGCGGCAGCATCACACCAGTCTCTGCCTCTGTCTTCATGTGGCCTTCTCCTTTGTGTGTTTTCTCTCATTTCTATAAGAAAACGTGTTGTTGGTTTAGGGCACACCCTAATCTAGGATGCTCTTTTTTTCAAACAAAGTCACAATCAAAGGCTCAAGGGGACATAACATTTTCATAGATCCAATAGCTAAGTAAGTGGTGATAACTTTTTGTTTTCAAGTTTGACATTGTAACATTAGGATGGTTGAAATACCTCTTATGCTTGGATTTAAATCCTACTAAGACTTAAGTCTTGCGCACTCTTGGGTTTAAATCCCTTAGCATCATGAATGTCTCACAGTTAACGTGTTCAGTATAGTCAGAGAAACAAGCAAATTATAACAAAGGGTGTATATCACTATTGCTGTCGTAAGAAGAAGAAGAAGAGGGCATTGTGGAGAGCTTTATGAATTTTGGACACATTGCAGGATGATGAAAATATGAAGGGTGGAGAGTTGAATAAGTAGTTGCAGAGAAAGGTGAGAGGGCTGATGAATAATGAAGTTCATCTTTTTTCATTTGTTCTCTGACTTTGTCCCTTCACTAAAAGACTTCTAAATGCCTACAATCAGTATTTTTAAAGATTAATTTTGAGGCGATACAAATCCATTACAAGTAATAGACAATGATTACAGATTAATTGCAGCCACCAGCGATCACCTGTACATTTTTTCTCCTAAAAGTATGATGCCAGCCTGGATTGATAGCACTTTCCCATTTTGCTTTTGCTTTTTCTCTCCCCAACTATCTTCTTAAGGATTTTTTTAAATCTCATATGTACACTTTATCAATTACTATTTACCTTTACCTAGTTCACTATAACTTATTTCTTAACTAAAAAATTATATGGAAAACAGGATTTCACTAAATACCCCTTTGTTTCTAAATATTATATGTTAAGATTTTCTTTTTCTTTAAAAGACATTAAATAACACTAACTTGATGAAATATATAATATAAAACATCTTTTCTTTAAGACACAGTATAGAAAACACATAGATTAGTGAAATATGGGTAAATAGCTTATCATATAGAGAATGTGCCTATACTGTGCTGGTCATTCATATGTTTAACATTTTAATTTACTTTTTTCTTGGGTAGAAGTGATGTACAGACTAATAACTGTGGAAATAACAAATATATAAATTGTACTCATGTGGTAGAAAAATACTAAAATGAAAACACATTTTTTTCTCCTAATTTTATATACTTCCCAGGTATAAACACTCAGGCATTCCTTTTTAGAATTGAAGCTATAGCTTAGCTTGTGGACTGTGCTTGCCCATTACAGAGGGAGCTAATGTATTTTCCCAAAAAGTATGGATTCCATTTTCTGTTGTGCATCATAAGGAGTTTTTTTTTTTTTAATTTTGATACAAATTTTTTAGTGGCAATGTGTAGAAAAACTCAATTTAATTTTGGTTCTTTGGTTGATTTTTGCAGTGCTTGTAGGGTATTTCATTATTATATTTTCAAACTACATTTCTACTTTAAAATTGAAAACATTCAGTAACATTAACTGGCTGTAAGGGAGTGGAATGGAGAGAGATTGGGGAAAAAGTAGGAAGTGGCAAATCAAAGCCATGTTTTAATACTGAGGCCTAGAGTTTATAGTACTTTTGAATAAGTGTGGAGGGACATTCAAGTATTTAGTTTTTAGTTAAATTGGAACAAGCTACTTTCACTCTCTTTTCCATAGTTTCCTCACTGAAGATTACTACATATATACTATATTATTTCCCAGAGTTTTGATAGCGTGCTTGAAGCCTTATTTTTAAATCCTTGTATTTCTGGGATGCAATTTAATGACAAATTTAAAAAATTAAACATTTAGGAAAAAATTAAGATCATGGTATGTATTAAGATCATGGGATATAAATATCTTTCGTTAATGATGTTTCTGTAATAGATTGTTATTTTTAAGCTGTACTCTCAAAATGATTTGTAGGGAGTGATTTTCATGATAAGAATTTGATTTAATTGTGGGGTAGGTAAGCAGCATGAGTATTATATAGGAAGATTATTAGATAGTGTGATGTAATGGCTTCTAAAGAGCCCTGTTGCCTAAGATATTTATTGAGTGGATTTTAATGGTTTGTCAAAATGTCCTATTTCTACATTATAATTTTGCATTTCCTAGAGGAAACAATCTTTGTGAGGCAATGCTTATATATTCTCATTGATTTAAAGATTAGATGTTTTCTATGGAGAAATCTTTTAGGAATGGAACATGGGATTACTGTATATGACGAAGAACAAAATTCAGTAAGTTTCATAAATGAAGTATAGTCAAAAAGGGCAATTCTTTGGTGTTTATGTGAGGGAGCTGAATGAATCATCAGGGGATAGCTTACGGATGTCAGAACTAGGGGCAGAGAGTAGTACAAAGTAGAAAAATGGAGGTGTTTAAGTCATCCTTTCACAAGTATACATATGCATAAGATATACTGGAATAATCAGTCATTGTGATACTGCTTAAGTCGAATAACTTAGTTGTCCATTTCCTGCATGCCCTGAGTCAGGACTACTTTCAGGTTGCACATCACATGGAGAGACTCTTGGCTACATAAGTTTAGAAAGGAGACATTGGTTCTTAAAGCTGCTATGATTCTCTACTCAGTCATGAGTCGAATGGCTCTGAAGCTTTAAAAACTGACCCAGGGACCAGAAAAACAGTTGATGCTATATGTAAAAGTAATACTCCAGAAGATTTTGAAATTCAGTATTCATGAAATTAGTAAATATATTCAGTTTTACGTGTGTAAACCTTGTTGCATCTCTTTTTTCTCTATTTTTCCACTTCTACATGGTTCTGTCTCTTTTACTTAATGCACTAATATGTTATATTTCCAGCTTTAACATTTCTGATCCATTTCTTATTTACATGTGATACCGCTTAGCATGGTATCTCATTTTCTCAAACACTGAACAAATTTTTATTTAAATAAGAATTAAAAGATAATGGTCTACAAGTCACAAGTCATCAGTTATAGATCCTGTAATTGCAGTGTGGCTATGCAAGACCTAGACCTCTTCCCTATCTTCAGTCTCTTTCATAGTAATGCTTTCTGTATTCCTGTAGTTAAGACAGAGACCATTTGTTCATTAAAATTTCAGAATATTTGATTGACCACAAAGTGTTCACCATGCTATAGTAGTCAAGTAAGGTCTGTATCAAAATGGACCTAGAGAGGATTTTACTAGATTTTGCAAAGTCTAACATTAAAATAACTCCTAAGTTTCCTATCATTATTTATATATTTTTTCTTACAAACAACGGAATTGGCCTCTGGATATGTGTTGGCATGGCCAGTGGAGATG
Organism: Balaenoptera physalus; assembly: GCF_965194825.1. Taxonomy (NCBI): domain Eukaryota; kingdom Metazoa; phylum Chordata; class Mammalia; order Artiodactyla; family Balaenopteridae; genus Balaenoptera; species Balaenoptera physalus. Next base: position 66,524,189 of record NC_138893.1, on the reverse strand, counting down.
GGATGGACTGAGAGTACCTTTATTAGGAAAGGCAGAGCTTGTTGCAACTTTAATTCTTTGTCCTAGGAGACCCTATCTCTTTCTTGCAAGTTGTAATTTGGTGACCTTCGAGATTCACTTATGAACACTGAAGAACTTAGATTTTATTGGGAGACATGAGGCTTCAGGCCAATCTTCAAAAATTAGAAAGTATTTATCCTTCAACTTTTATATTTATAGTTTTTTTAAGAGTTGTCTGTTTTTTTCTGTTTTTGTTCTGGAAGCATGTTTCTTTAATAGAAGCTGTCTTAATTTCTAGAAAAGTACTCTGTTATACTAACTTTAAGCCACTTCCAGGTTTGAAAGGCTTTGACCTTTCAAACTAATCACATTTGTGCTGATTGCATTTCAATACCCAATTTTTATATTATAGTTCATATTTAAATCATTACTAACTTTTGCTTCAAAAAACAGATTATTAACTAATGATCCATGATTAATTCAGTAATCAATATAATTTTGCTAGACACATGCCCCCTTTCCTGCTGTCTCTCGTCTTTGTTGCTCTTAAAAGCTACACATTCTGGGTTTGACCTGACCCTGTAGGTAAGTCAGTCTCCAAAACTAATCAGGACTGGGTGGACATTGTTGGAAATGGATTTGAGGACTTTCCTCTTCCCATATTTTGATAGAGCTATCAAGTAAGTTACCTTTATTTTGTGAATACTGTATTTACTTAGAACTCAAAAATGGAAATAAAAACCAAGCAGGTCACTTGGCTGTATTTCTCACAGAAGTGCAAGGGAGTGGAGAAAATGCATGCTTGGGATAAATGCTCAAGATATAAAAGTAAACCACCATTCAGAAAATGAGTCCCTTGGAAGATTACACATTTGTAGGAAATAATTTCTTGTGAGGACCGAAAATAAAGTTGCTCTTTGAACAACTTATTGCATGTATAGATTATTCAACTATGAAATAGCAAAAATTAAAATAATATATAGGCTTAGAGATCAATATACTATTCTGCCTTGTGACCCAGCCTACTTTATAAAGACTTGATTTCATTGACACTATCCAGATATCATTTTGAACTAATTTTACCAGAGGATGTATTTCCAGGTTATCATTACCAGATGTGGTGAACAAAGTCAAGAGCCCATTATATCATATAGAATGGTGATAATTCTTGTTAGATGGTTATATAAAGGAATTTGTTATTCTGCTTTACAAATTAAGTGCTCACTTGATCTGACAAGTTGATAAAGCCTCAGTAGGGATAATACTACAGCCTGAGTTTTGTGAATTGAAAATTAGTAATACTCTTAGGACTACCAGGTTACTTTGAATTGAGGGACACCAGGTTACACTTTTTGTTCAGAAGTTTAAGAATGGGTGAATATCCATTAGGGAAATCATCACAAAGTCTAAAATGGTTTTCAAAAACAATTAAATCAATGAAAGGATACTAAGGCCAAAGATGAATGTAGTACTTATAATTTTATTTAGAAAGGTGAAATTTTGTTATCCTAGCCAAATCCTTTTAAACATACAGTCTAGAGAGCCCTGATATTATTTTCGTCAGATGTCTTCACAGCAAACGGAAGTAAAGGATTACTAAATTTGGGAGTAAATCCCAGAGTTTAGACTCTAGACAACTAAATTTAACCTGATAGGACAAAATACCAGTTTGTTCTGAAATGTTAGGGTTTCATAGAATAGGCAGTGTCAAAAATGTATGAATACAGGAACATTTAATCAAGAAGTAGCATTTAGTGGAGGAAATACATTTATCCTGGAAATACAAAACATGTCCTCAAACACCAAACAAAAATATCAGAAGCTGTGATGTGCAAGCCACCTTCCTAGGTGGTAAGGGAGATTAAAATAAAGAAAAAAATTCGAGAGCCTATAAACTTTGAGATAGTTTGGTTTAGAGACTAAAGACACAAATACATGAAAAGCTAAATATAAGTAAACGATCATCAGAAGGTACTACACAGATAACTATCTTGACATCATAAAAGAATAACTCAGATTCTCACATACAAGGGAAAGCAAAGTGTTACACTAAAGGAAAAATGTTTTTGGCATCAACATTACAAGAGAAAATGGGCAGCTGGGTAATTTCATCAGATATCTAATGTCTTGTGTCTACAGTTCTCCTACTGGCAGCTATCACTTAGACAGCTTAGCTGTAATGAATCTGTTTTTATTTTTTCACACTCTTCTCAGACTTTAACAAAAGACAGCTTTACAATAGCAATTCACCATTCTGCATTATATGACATTCATCTTCCTTAATAAAGCTTTGTCTATTCATATTCATATTTTAGCAATAAAACTAAGTATTCATGTAAATTAATTTTATTTAGATTGTCATCTAGAAGGTAATCTGTTTTAATGAATATTATTATCAAATGTCCTTTCCTGTCCTCTCGATAACGAAATTATATCTGTGAGAGAAAGAAAAATAAATTGGAAATTCAGAGACACAGCATTGAGCTTTCTCCAGAAAACTGGTTTGCAGCTGGGAATTTTAAATGCCAGATAAAAATACCACAGAGAATGAAGACAACACACATGTGAGAAAATATCTAAAAAGAAGTATGAGGTTGGTGTGTCAAATGACAGAAAGCAAAAACGTCTTTTCTTTCTATTTGGCTTGGGGAAAACTTCCAGCATTAGTCTCCCAAGGAAAAGAATCTAGATGAAAAGCAATTCAGCAAGGAATGCTGAGAACTATATCCTGAGGTGTAGAGGTGCCTTGGGACTGCTGTGTGTAGCAGTGAGCAATTGTCTTGAAACACAGTATCTTGACCACATTCAACCTTTGTGATTTCTAAATTCCCGAGATATTGCGTAGTCCTAGGTGATCTCAAATTTCTACTTTCTGAAAAGATATCTTATTATGGAGTTCTAAGTTCATCATACTCTTGATAAGGCTGTTTCTCTGGACTTTATGTGCTTGAGAAGCTGCAAGCCTTTAGCAGATATTTATGGTGATTAGTAGTAACTAAGTCTTAAATCTCTCTTTTAATCTAAGTCCCATCCCACCAAAGGTTCATTCCCAAATAGATAAGTAGCATACAGGTATGAAAAGAAATTAACATAGATCACTTCAATCCAGAAAAACAGGCCTTACACCGCTAAAATACAAAGCAGCAGAGCTCTCAGACGTTAATATAACAACTGTTTTCACAGATGTATCTAGCTGTTACATCGCATTCTAAGTTCTAATAAGCCTTTCTGCATTACTCCTTCTCTATCAGTCTGTGTTATATCTCTACATTCTCCCCAAATTGGGTAAAAAATGAAATATCAAGCCTCTAAATATTGGGCACATTCAAAGAAAGGGCTTACTCTAAAAAGCTGAAGTTTTCCAATGATTATCTGTTTTAGACCTGCCATTCTAATAAGAGGTTATCATTTTGGTTTTAGAATTTAACCTCTTGCATCAATCTGAGCTCACAGCTCTGAGCTTGTCCATTCACACCTTTAGAAATAGATCTAAAAACATTTTCTACCCTCTAGGAAAATAATACCCTTCTCCCCAGATGGATAAGGAGTATCCGATTTCTAATATATCTGCCCCACTGAAGTTTGCTAATGCCAATGATGAAAATTAAATGTTTGTCCTCAAATCTTTGTGTGTGTCTATGTTGTTGCTGTTTTGAAAAACAAGGGCCAGCATAGTAAAATATCCAGTAAGCCGATGTGGTTGTTTCTCTTTTAAATAGTAAGAGGCATTTTGGAACAAATGATAATATGTCAACTAATGAAGTCATGTTTTATATTTTCTTCTTTTTCTCCACCGTGGTTAATAATCATTCATAATATAATTAATTCTCTCTAGCTGTTTTACCTATTTGTGGAATTTAAAAAATCTTGATTTCAAGAAGCAAAGCAGGGACTTCCCTGGCGGTCCAGTGGTTAAGACTCTGTGCTTCCACTGCAGGGGGCATGGGTTCCATCCCTGGTGGGGGAACTAAGATCCTGCATGCTGTGGAGCGCAGCACCCCCTGAAAAAAAATCAAAGCAAATGTTGCTCATTTGAAGCTCTTCCTGCTCTTCCTTAACCTGATGTTTCCAAAAAACAATTATAAATCCAGTATTTACAATCACTTTCAGAGTTAATGTCCTCAGTGACTCAGAATTAATATAAATGATAAGTACTTCAAGTTGAAATTTGAGGTAACTTTTGGGGCTTGGCAAATTCACCATACTTTGTTCTGTTTAAATGTCCAAACAGAAGATAAAAATCTTCTAAAAGCCTAATAGTTATTAATTGTTGTTTTTCTTTGAGGATCACTCATTTCAAGACAATTTATCTCTTTCCAGCAAGCCTGCCTCGTTTGTTCATAGGTACAAATAAAAGATAAAGGCCTTCGTTCCGACCATTCTGTATTTTCATGATGTTTTCTTTCACTCTATTATTTTGTCACATCTTTTCAGGTCTCTTGTTTAATTTGTCTGTATGGAAGCTGTGTTTACAATCCATTTTATTTAGCTGTTGTGCAGTATGTTTTGTATGAAGAGCACTTTATGAGTGTGGCTTCAGTCACCTTGGCCTAATAAATGTTTTATTGAACAAAGTTCCAGCATTCATAATCCTATTTAGAAAATAACACTTTTGAGATTAGGCATTAAAGGAGAATTTCACCTCTACAGTCCTTTGTCTTATATTTTGTTTTGCTTTTTTTCCAGTTTCTCAATTATAAAATTCAGGTACAGAGTGTTTTTTTTTTTAACTGAAGAAACTATAGAAGTATTTATATATGAGAGAAAGAGAGAAGGAGACACATACAAAGAGAGAGAGAGAGAGATTTAAACAACATAATCAGGGTGCAAATTTTCAAAATAGCAGTTGTTAATGAAACCTCAAAATCTTAAGAATGAAAGCTTTGAACTTAGACTGGCCAGATTAATATCATGATTCCACCACTCAATATCTGTATTATTTTCATGAAGTCAAATAATTTCTCTTCTTCTAGGTTTCCTCATCTATAAATTCTGTTATTCTAGGTTTCCTCTCTCATAATATTCTTGTGAGTAATACTTGATATAATCCATGAAATTACTTGGTACAGCACTTGAAAGCATAAATTCTCCCCAGGTTAGTTATTGTTAATAATTAACAAATATATTGCAAGGTAAAGACTGCTGGTACTTTTAGGTCCACATGAACTTCTGCTTTCTTTTGGTAGTGGACATGAAGGAAGTACAGTGATGATTAAACTTTATTGCCAAGAATAGGAATACACTTTTGATACATTCCAGTTTTATAATTAAGTCAAATTTCATACATGAGCTGAAGTAGAAAAATTATTTAATCTCTTGGGCACCAGCGCCCCTGATGTGTAGGTGCTTCCTGGTGAATGTGTTAATAAAGATTGTGTCACTGAACAGGAGCCCAGTAGGAACCACTGCAGAGATGGATTAGCAGTGTCTGCCATGGCAAAGTGTGATAAGTTGCAACACAAGTTCAGTGTGCTTGCTCACTTTGTTCCAGACATGGTTCTTTCTCTTCTAGTTTTTTCCCCATTCCAGGCCATTCTGATGAGAAAAGAGAAATATGAACAGTTGCTGAGTAATTACAGATGTTCTTAAGAGTTCTTCCTGGAGAGGAAAAAAAAACAGAACAGAGGTTAAAAAAAAATACAACCTCACCTCTACCTCTATTATTTCTGAGATGCTGGATTCTGCATTCTTGGGTAAATTTTTAGTTGGAGCCAAGAAGTTTCAATAGCCTCACCTGTAAGAGAATCTAAACAATCAAATCTGACCTGGGAGTACTTTGAGCTGTTCATCCTTATATGTGTCTGAGAGTCTAGATTTCCTCTTACAAATATTAAAAGCGACTGTCTGTGATGGTCCTTTATCATATGACTGGAACCAGTTTTAAAAATATGTGAAATAAGGCATCTTGCTTTGGGGAATTTTCTACTTATACTTGCATAATTCATTCTTTCCTGTTGGTACTTATCATGATTCTATTTTTACCTAGATGAAAAATAATTTAGAACAATGTGCAGTCTTTAAATTCACATTTCATTCTTGTCCTGTTTCCCATCATAAGTGATACCTAGTGGTGGCATTTCAAGAACTGTGGGAGACATACTTAAGGAGAAGAGGATCTTTCTATCACCTGTGAAATGATATAATTTAATAGTTAAAAAAAATTGAGATATAATTGATATATAACATTATATTAGTTTCAGGTGTACAACATAATGATTTCATATTGGTGTACATTGCAAAATGATCACCACAATAAGTCTAGTTACCATCCATTACCATACATAGTTACAAAAGTTTTTTCTTATGATGAGAATTTTTAAGATTTATTCTCTTAGCAACTTTCAAATATGCACTACAGTACATGCTATACCTCACATCCTTATGACTTATTTATTTCATACCTGGAAATTTGCAGGTATAAAATAAATAAGTTTTGACCTGCTTCACCCATTTTGCCCACCCCCACCCCCACCCCCCTCCCCTCTGGCAACTACCAGTCTGTTGTCTGTATCTATGAGATTGTGTTTTGTTGTTGTTGCTTTGCTTTGTTTTTTTATTTTGTTGTTTTAGATTCTACATGTAAGTGAAATCATATAGTATTTGTCTTTCTCTGATTTATTTCACTTAGCATAATGCCCTCAAGGTCCATGCATGTTGTTACAAATGGCAAGATTCCATTCTTTTTCGTGGCTAAGTAGTATTCCATCTTCTTTATCCATTCATCCAACAGTGGACATTTTAGGTTGTTTCCATATCTTGGCTATTGTAAATAATGCTGCAGTGAACATGGATGTGCATATATCTTTTTAAAGTACAGTTTTTGTTTTCTTTGGATAAATGCCCAGAAATGGAATGCTTTATTATATGGTAGTTCTATTTTTAATTTTTTGAGGAACCTTAATGCTGTTTTTCATGGTGGCTGCACCAAGTTACATTCCCACCAATAGTGTTCAAGGGTTCCCTTTTCTCCACACCCTCTTCAACACTTGTTATTTGTTGTCTTTTTTATAATTCCGACAAGTGTGAGGTGATATCTCATTGCTGTTTTGAGTTACATTTCTCTGATGATTGGTCATGTTGAGCATCTTTTAATGTGCCTGTTAGCTATCTGTATATCTTTGGAAAAATGTTTATTCAGGTCCTCTGTACATTTTTTTAAGCAGATTGTCGTTTTGCTATTGAGTTGTATGAGTTTGTTATATATTTTGAATATTAACCCCTTATTGGATATATGATTCACAAATATTTTCTCCATTTTGTAGGTTGCCTTTTCATTTTGTTCATGATTTCCTTTGCTGTGCAGCAGATTTTTAGTTTTATATAGTCCCACTTGTTTATTTTTTTTTTGCTGCTTTTGTTTTTGGTGTCAGATTCAAAACATTGCTAAAACCTGTGTTAAGGACATTATCATCTATGTTTCCTTCTAGGAGTTTTATGGTTTCAGGCCTTACATTCAAGTCTTTAATTCAATTTTAGTTAACTTTTGTGTGTGGTATAAGGTTGAGGTCTAGTTTTATTCTTTTTCATGTGGCTGTCTAGTTTTCCCAACACCGTTTATTGAAGAGGCCGTCTTTTCCTCATTGTATGTTCTTGGCTCCTTTGTTGTAAATTAATTTACCATATAAGCCTGGGTTTATTTCTGAGCTTTCTATTCTGTTGCATTGATCTATGTGTCCTTTTTTTATGCCAATATCATACTATTTTGATAATTATAGCTTTGAAATCAGGGAGTGTGGTACCTCCAGCTTTGTTCTTCTTCCTCATGATTGTTTTGGCTATTCAAGGTCTTTTGTGGTTCCATACAAATTTTACAGTTCGTGTTCTATTTCTGTGAAAAATGCATGGTTTACAGTGTCTACAACTTTTTACATATTTTTCCAATTTTTTTTAGTCGTTTTTGATGTGAGGATAGATTCAATACCAAATGCTCTATTGTTAGCAGAGACAGAAGTCTTCTAAGTGTACCTTTTGTTTATAACTATTGATTATACTATTTTCATTATGAATTAAAATTTTCCATGCATTTTAGGTGATTTCTTTTTGTAAGTATTATCAAAAAAAAAAAATAAGAAAAGAAAAGAAAACAGATTGTGGCAGTTATTTGTTGTAAAAATCATTCTGCCTAATAAAAGCCCATAAAATTTAGTTGCTCAAAAAATATAAGCATATTTTAAATTTTATAAATATTTGATACCTTTATAAAGTTTAAAGCTGACATTAAAATATAAAGTTATTAGCTATAATTCAGATACTTTTCTCTACCAGTCTTCCAAATGAAGTTTCTATGAGGACATCAGATCAAAATATTGCAGATAACCTCAGAAATACTTTCTGAATTCCTTGATGATGAATGATATTTTCAATGTTAGTTTTTATTTGAATGCTATACTGAACATTGCAGGGCACAGCTTTGATAGTGACATCTCTCAGTACCATCCATAATCCTGCTTAACTGTGAAATAGGGAAGGTAGATTTTTTTCATAACATTTTCCCATAAGGCATATTCTTTTTAATATTTTATGAATGGGTTATTATGTATATAAATCCATTTATCTTATATCAATTTTCCGTCCATTTTGGTAAAAATTACTGTCATTGAATTCTGTTATATTTTCTTTAGTAATAAACATCCTATTTGATTTGTGTTTCAGTAGCTTTAAAAGCATTTTTCTTTTTATGGGAAAGTAAATATTTTTAGTATTATGTTCTTAAAGTTATAACTAAAGTGTGAAATTCATATAGCCTTATGTAATACAAATTAATCTCTGATGAATTTAAAATGTTCTTAGAATGAATTGAAATTTGTAAGATATATTAAATGTTAATATGTATATCTATATGTGCATTAATATCTAAATGTGTGTGTATATATGTATATGTGTGTATATCTAGATATACATATAGATAGAGATACATGGATTTCAGAATATATAAAATGTCAAATAATTATATGATGTTTTAATAAAACTGTACTGTCATATGTTTCCTTCCTTTACCATTTCCTTTTCCGCAGAGGCAATCATTTTCAAATCTTTTAGTTGATTTTTGTATCCTTTCATAACTTTGAACAATGTCCCTCCATTTCTACTTTTTGATTTTTAACTTATAAATATTATGTATTGATTTTTTTTCTCCTATGGAAGATTAGGATTTAGCATCCCTTAACTACTCCACACATACTTTCCTGTACTAATCTTCCCTCTATCACTATATCATAAATTTAATCACTGTACAATTTTATTATACTATTTCCAAAGAAAAGCTATACAGATCTGTGCCATGCAGTATCCTATGATTGCTCTTCATTTCCTTTACATCATTTTGTTTCTTGGTTACAATGGTCTTTTATGTTTCTACTTACATAGTTTTCTATGTCCATATCACAAATTCAACTCATGATTCTCAGTTTTGTAAAGCTTCTTTGTAATATGTGTTGATAGATTAGATAATCCATTATTTTTTTTCTTTTTGAAGAAATCTCTCCCAGGGCCCTCTGACCATTTGACTCTCACACAATGGCTTCCTAGGCTTGATGAAGAGTTGTCATAGAGATATGTTCCTCCAACCTTATTCTGGGAATTGCTCTTGTCTGTTATCTATTTGAATTGCCTGTTTTCTGAAGCCCATGACTTCTTTATTCTCATTTATTTTTTATTACAGTGTGAAACATCCTCTAATATGATACTGAGACACGGTCATTGGGTAGCAAAGTTTCTGAAACTTCATATGTTTGAAAATATCTCTATATGCCCTCTTCAAACATAGAAGATATTATTTATAAATATTTTACATGCCAGTCATATAAAGGGAGTTTGGTTGAATATTGACATGTAGGTTGGAAACAATTTTCCCACAGAATACAGAAGGCATGTTCCATTATGTTCTAGCTTTTAGTGCTGCTATTATTCCAATGCCATTCTGATTCATGAACCTTTGTATGAAATTATATAATTGGAACATATTTTCTGTTTACTGAGTTCTGAAATTTCATATTGATGGAATATTGTGTGGATTAATTTTCATTCAGTTTGGGAAGAACTCAGATTACCATTATAATCTAAAAAATGTCTATGTTTTAGATCTGGGAAATATATTTGAATTATTATCATTTTTATATTTAACTGAACTTTTTTGAAAGAATGTATAATCACAGGCAGACTATAGTATAATGTCACAACCAGGATATTGGCATTGATATAATCAAATAATTTTATGCAGATTTTTCCAGTTTTACTTTTACGTGTGTGTGTATATAGTTCTATACAGTTCTGTCACGTGTAGTTTCATGTATTCATCACTACAGTCAAGATACTAAACACTTCGATTGCCACAAGTATTTTTTGTGTTTCCCTTTTATGACTGCATCTCCATACAAATTTTAAGATTTTTTGTTCTAGTTCTGTAAAAAATGCCATTGGTAATTTGATAGGGATTGCATTGAATCTGTAGATTGCTTTGGGTAGTATAGTCATTTTCACAATATTGATTCTTCCAATCCAAGAACATGGTATATCTCTCCATCTGTTGGTATCATCTTTAATTTCTTTCATCAGTGTCTTATAGTTTTCTGCATACAGGTCTTTTGTCTCCCTAGGTAGGTTTATTCCTAGGTATTTTATTCTTTTTGTTGCAGTGGTAAATGGGAGAGTTTCTTTAATTTCACTTTCAGATTTTTCATCATTAGTGTATAGGAATGCAAGAGATTTCTGTGCATTCATTTTGTATCCTGCAACTTTTACCAAATTCATTGATTAGCTCTAGTAGTTTTCTGGTGGCATCTTTAGGATTCTCTATGTACAGTATCATGTCATCTGCAAACAGTGACAGTTTTACTTCTTCTATTCCAATTTGTCTTCCTTTTATTTCTTTTCCTTCTCTGATTGCTGTGGCTAGGACTTCCAAAACTATGATGAAAAATAGTGGTGAGAGTGGACATCCTTGTCTTGTTCCTGATCTTAGAGGAAATGGTTTCAGTTTTTCACCATTGAGAATGATGTTTGCTGTGGGTTTGTCGTATATGGCCTTTATTATGTTGAGGTAGGTTCCCTCTATGCCCACTTTCTGGAGAGTTTTTATCATAAATGGTGTTGAATTTTGTGAAAAGCTTTTTCTGCATCTATTGAGATTATCATATGGTTTTTATTCTTCAATTTGTTAATATAGTTTATCACATTGATTGATTTATGTATATTGAAGAATCCTTGCATCCCTGGGATAAATCTCACTTGATCGTGGTGTATGATCCTTTAATGTGTTGTTGGATTCTGTTTGCTAGTATTTTCTTGAGGATTTTTGCATCTATATTCATCAGTGATATTGGTCTGTAATTTTCTTTTTTTGTAGTATTTTTGTCTGGTTTTAGTATCAGGGTGACGGTGGCCTCATAGAATGAGTTTGGGAGTGTTCCTTCCTCTGCAATTTTTGGAAGTTTGAGAAGGATGGGTGTTAGCTCTTCTCTAAATGTTTGATAGAATTCACCTGTGAAGCCATCTGGTCATGGACTTTTGTTTGTTGGAAGATTTTTAATCACAGTTTCAATTTCATTACTTGTGATTGGTCTGTTCATATTTTCTGTTTCTTCCTGGTTCAGTCTTGGAAGGTTATACCTTTCTAAAAATTTGTCCATTTCTTCCAGGTTGCCCATTTTATTGGCATAGAGTTGCTTGTGGTAGTCTCTTAGGATGCTTTATATTACTGCAGTGTCTGTTGTAACTTCTCCTTTTTCATTTCTGATTTTATTGATTTGAGTCCTCTCCCTCTTTTTCTTGATGAGTCTGGCTAATGGTTTATCAATTTTGTTTATCTTCTCAAAGAAGCAGCTGTTAGTTTTATTGAACTTTGCTATTGTTTTCTTTGTTTCTATTTCATTTATTTCTGCTCTGATCTTTATGATTTCTTTCCTTCTGCTAACTTTGGGTTTTGTTTGTTCTTCTTTCTCTAGTTCCTTTAGGTGTAAAGTTAGATTGTTTATTTGAGATTTTTCTTGTTTCTTGGGGTAGGCTTGTATAGCTATAAACTTCCCTCTTAGAACTGCTTCTGCCTCATCCCATAGGTTTTGGATCGTCGTGTTTTCATTGTCATTTGTCTCTAGGTATTTTTTGATTTCCTCTTTGATTTCTTCAGTGATCTCTTTTTATTTAGTAACGTATTGTTTAGCCTCCATGTGTTTGTGTTTTTTACGGTTCTTTCCCTGTAATTCATTTCTAATCTCATAGCGTTGTGGTCAGAAAAGATGCTTGATATGATTTCAATTTTCTTAAATTTACTGAGGCTTGATTTGTGACCCAAGATGTGATCTATCCTGGAGAATGTTCTGTGCACACTTGAGAAGAAAGTGTAATCTGCTGTTTTTGGATGGAATGTCCTATAAATATCAATTAAATCTATCTGGTCTATTTTGTCATTTAAAGCTTGTGTTTCCTTATTTATTTTCATTTTGGATGATCTGTTCATTGGTGTAAGTGAGGTGTTAAAGTCCCCCATTATTATTGTGTTACTGTCGATTTCCTCTTTTATAGCTGTTAGCAGTTGCCTTATGTATTGAGGTGCTCCTATGTTGGGTGCATATATATTTATAATTGTTTTATCTTCTTCTTGGATTGATCCCTTGGTCATTATGTAGTGTCCTTCCTTGTCTCTTGTAACATTCTTCATTTTAAAGTCTATTTTATCTGATATGAGTATTGCTACTCCAGCTTTCTTTTGATTTCCATTTGCATGGAATATCTTTTTCCATCCCCTCACTTTCAGTTGGTATGTGTCCCTAGGTCTGAAGTGGGTCTCTTGTAGACAGCATATAGATGGATCTTGTTTTTGTATCCATTCAGGAATCCTGTGTCTTTTGGTTGGAGCATTTAATCCATTCACGTTTCAGGTAATTATCGATATGTATGTTCCTATGACCATTTTCTTAATTGTTTTGCATTTGTTTTTGTAGGTCCTTTTCTTCTCTTGTGTTTCTCACTTAGAGAAGTTCCTTTAGCATTTGTTGTAGAGCTGGTGTGGTGGTGCTGAATTCTCTTAGCTTTTGCTTGTCTGTAAAGCTTTTGATTTCTCCATCGAATCTGAATGAGATCCTTGCCAGGTAGAGTAATCTTGGTTGTAGTTTCTTCCCTTTCATCACTTTAAGTATACCATGCCACTCCCTTCTGGCTTATAGAGTTTCTGCTGAGAAATCAGCTGTTAACCTTATGGGAGTTCCCTTGTATGTTATTTGTCGTTTTTCCCTTGCTGCTTTCAATAATTTTTCTTTGTCTTTAATTTTTGCCAATTTGATTACTATGTGTATCGGAGTGTTTCTCCTTGGGTTTATCCTGTATGGGACTCTCTGCACTTCCTGGACTTGGGCGGCTATTTCCTTTCCCATGTTAGGGAAGTTTTCGACGATAATCTCTTCAAATATTTTCTCGGATCCTTTCTCTCTCTCTTTTCCTTCTGGGACCCCTATAATGCAAATGATGTTGCGTTTAATGTTGTCCCAGAGGTCTCTTAGGGTGTCTTCATTTTGTTTCATTCTTTTTCGTTTATTCTGTTCTGCAGCAGTGAATTCCACCATTCTGTCTTCCAGGTCACTTATCCGTTCTTCTGCCTCAGTTATTCTGCTATTGATTCCTTCTAGTGTAGTTTTCATTTCAGTTATTGTATTGTTCCTCTCTGTTTGTTTGTTCTTTAATTTTTCTAGGTCTTTGTTAAACATTCCTTGCATCTTCTCGATCTTTGCCTCCATTCTTTTTCCGAGGTCCTGGATCATCTTCACTATCATTATTCTGAACTCTTTTTCTGGAAGGTTGCCTATCTCCACTTCACTTAGTTGTTTTTCTGGGGTTTTATCTTGTTCCTTCATCTGATACATAGCCCTTTGCCTTTTCATCTTGTCTGTCTTTCTGTGGATGTGGTTTTTGTTCCACAGGATGCAAGATTGTAGTTCTTCTTGCCTCTGCTGTCTTCCCTCTGGTGGATGAGGCTATCTAAGAGGCTTGTGCAAGTTTCCTGATGGGAGGGCCTGGTGGTGGGTAGAGCTGACTGTTGCTCTGGTGGGCAGAGCTCAGTAAAACTTTAATCTGCTTGACTGCTGATGGGTGGGGCTGAGTTCCCTCCCTGTTGGTTGTTTGGCCTGAGGCAACCCAACACTGGAGCCTACCTGGGCTCTTTGGTGGGGCTAATGGCGGACTCTGGGAGGGCTCACGCCAAGGAGTACTTCCCAGAACTTCTGCTGCCTGTGTCCTTGTCCCCATGGTGAGCCACAGCCACTGTCTGCCTCTGCAGGAGACCCTCCAACACTAACAGGTAGGTCTGGTTCAGTCTCCCCTGGGGTCACTGCTCCTTCCCTTGGGTCCCGATGCTCACACTACTTTGTGTGTGCCCTCCAAGAGTGGAGTCTCTGTTTTCCCCAGTCCTGTCGAAGTCCTGCAATCAAATCCCACTAGACTTCAAAGTCTGATTCTCTAGGAATTCCTCCTCCCATTGCTGGACCCCTAGGTTAGGAACCTGATGTGGGGCTCAGAACCTTCCCTCCAGTGGGTGGACTTCTGTGGTATAAGTGTTCTCCAGTCTGTGAGTCACCCACCCAGCAATTATGGGATTTGATTTAACTGTGATTGCATCCCTCCTACAATCTCATTGTGGCTTCTCCTTTGTCTTTGGATGTGGGGTATCTTTTTTGGTGAGTTCCAGTGTCTTCCTGTCGATGATTGTCCAGCAGCTAGTTGTGATTCTGGTGCTCTCGCAAGAGGGAGTGAGAGCAAGTCCTTGTACTCTGCCATCTTGGTTCCTAATCTGTCCTCCGGATTATCTTTTTTCCATTCTCTTTATCATTTCATTGAGTCAGAAAAGTAGAGGAGTTAGCAGTAGATTTAGCCTGCTTCCAGCAGGAACACTTAGTTGTGGTAGAGGGACTTAATTACCTCTTAACCGAAGAAAGTCTTTTTTTGGTAATTTAAGGGGAGAAGAAACCCTTTGAGGGAAATACATGACATTTCTGCTAATTTGGAATGGAAACATGGAGGATTTTCATCTAACATTGTACACACTCCTGACCTATAGTGATGTTTTATTTTTATTATAGCTCTTGTCTCTACCTTGTCACTTTTTTTTTAATAAATATATCTTTCTCAACCTGAATGTAGGCAGCTTAAAGAAGCAAGCTTGTCTTTTCTGTTCACCCTTGTATCTCGCATATAGTGGATGCTCAGAATGGTTGCTGAATGAATGAACTGTGGGTACAAGTGACTTAGTGTATTACTTTGCACATAATTAATGTTAAATAGTAGCCACTCTTCTTTTTCTTATAATAGCAAAAGATTAACTTTGGAAATCAATTCAATCAATTGATTGAATTGATCAATTCAGAAATATAGCATGTTGTAGAATGGAGGGGTTTATGGATTGAAAATTTTAATTCAGTGTACAGAAATAAGTCCACAGTCGGAAAGAGGGGTCATTGAGATGGTTTAATGCTGGTTGTTTCAACTTATTAATTTGTGGGGAAAAAAGCAAAAACCCAGTTGTAAACTTCTCAGTATTAGAACCTTGCCTTACTTACCTATTTCCTATCACAAAAACTAGGACCGTGTCTGAAATTGAGAAGGCACTTAGTGAATGTTTACCAAGCGAGGAATTGCAGGTGTTTGTGCAGTCTATGCGCAAATTATTATGGTAGGAAACTAAGAAGGATCAAGAAGCAATTTGAACAAATTTATCATGAGCTCTAAGTACCCTTATCTGTAGCCATTTTCCTAAAAGGGAGAGATAATCTCCTTAAATTATTATAAGCATCTTTCTTAGTCACCCCCTAGGCCCCTCCCAACCTACTCCTAACACCACCCCCTTGGTATCCTTAAAATCAGTAAATCTTCAAAATTGGATTTGAGGAGACAGACTAATTTGAGCCATTTCACTGTAATTATAATAGTATGAAACAAACATGATACCAATACCAAATGTGCAGAATATCCAGAAAATCGCCGTGCACCTCATATAAGATTCTCTTTCATTCTGGATGTTTAATCTGGAGGTTAAAATTGACAGTGTGTGCTTCTGCTAATTGATATGCCAGAGGTTTGCAGATCTCAGGCAGTATTGTTAATAATTTCCTGCCAGCAGCTCGTGGCATGATCATTAGTACCGATGGACTTCACACTGGTGAGCTCTGACAGCCTTCATCAGATTGTGCCAGCATTTCTATTCAGAATCCTGTGTCTCCTGTTGAGTATGCAGAGTTGGACAGAATGTAAGAGGAAGGTGTCAGTGTTCAAGTGATACCACTGGGTAATATGTCAACTGATTTCTCTGCCCACACTGAAATAGCTCAGGGGTAGAAGGAGTCCACATAATACCAGAAGCAATAAAGATAACAGACAATTATTTTGTTTCCTATTTTTTCACCTGTATCAAGTTAGATAGAGCAGGCATACAAAAAAAAAAAAGAAAGAAAGAAAGAAAAAAAAGGCCTGCAATAGCAGTCTGCCTTGCTCTGTACAGTTGGGCAGATTGTGTGAAAGCTTTTCTCAGAAGAGTTTGATTTGTTCAATTTTTGCATTCTTAAGAACAGAGTTATCCAGTTAGAATATTTATAAATAGAAGCAATTTTACAGAGTTCAGATATATTGGCCACTCATTAAAGGTCTTCTGTGGCTGGTAGCTTACAAAATATTTTTGAAATACAATTTGGTTTTTATATGAAGTACTCATTTAGATAAAATTGTATCTCAACTTCTCAATCTTGCAGTTGTTAATATGAACATCTACAAATCTCAGCCATTCTGCTCCATATTCATTTTATTTGCATGAAGTTGTGCAGATTTGGGGGAAAAAAATCCCCATTCCAAATGAGTGTACTAATGTGGAGACACTGGCTGATATGAACCATGTTTTTCCTCCAATAACATTTACCTGTACTTTGTTTTTATTCCTATAAATGGAAACACTTTAACATGTCATTTTCCAATTCATATTGATATTGAATACATGAAAAAAGAGCTACATGAAAGTCGTTTCTCTTCCATAAGAGGGACATTCAAATATGCAAAACTGGGTTTTATTGTTGTTTTCAAAATTATATAGATTGTGCATTCTTCATGGCTATCCTGCAATTTCTTATTCTGATTATTTCTTACTCTAACTTTAGTTATCTCTGTTTGAATACAAGTCCATCTTGTGTGTGTTTTCCTTTTCTTTTCTTCCTTTTTTATCCCCTCCTGTCTCTGCAGAGCTCTGTGGTTCTGAAATACAACCCATAGTACACTTAAATAGAAGAATGTCTGGTTGGGGGAAGAAGTTTATACGGCTTGTCCAGACTATCTCACTGAGTCCAATTTCACAAGCTGTTAACACTTTGAAAGGGAAAAATTAATTTGGCTCTCACATTCTAGAAAGGGGGACAAAATGTTAGAAAATATTGTTTAGTTGCTTTAGAAGAGACAGCTTGATATGAGATGCATTTATATTATTATAAATTAAGGAGACACATTCCTAGAGAGAGGTGAGACATTCTCTTTAAAGTATTTATTAATAATTTCAAACACTTCTCTTTTGTCCATGGGGAAGTACCAGGACAAGTTAGAGAAAGCAATATAGGCAACACAGAGAGCGTTCTAATAAACTCAGCAATAAATAAGAACATTGGAATGAGCTGCATGTAACTAGGGAGACCTATAAGGCATTATGGAATTAGTGTCAGGGATTCTAAAACATAGACGGATATGCTGTTGGACACATTCAAAGACCACAAATTGAACTTTAAATGTATCAACCACATAAGAATAGCAAATGAGCAGGAATTAACTAGCTGCTTAATACCAGTGATAATTATTTAATAAATGAAAAGTAGAAATGTATATTGTCAACTCTTATTTTTTAATTTTTAAAATTGGTATATGTTTACATATTATAAAATGTCCATATATTAAGGAGACAGTTCTGTGACTTTTGCCAAACGTATACACATGTTTAAGCAACACACAAATTAAGGTATGGAATATTGCCTTCACTCTAGAGAGTCCCCCCCATTCCTTTCTTCTCATCTCACAGGGACAATCACTACTCTGATTTGTATCTATCTCTTTAGATTACTTAAACTTTATGGAAATGGACTCAGAATGTATGCAGTCTTTTGTTTTGAATTCTTTCACTCAACATTTAAATAATTGTTTTCATGCTATTGTGTGAATCAGTAGTTCATTTCTCATAATTTCTGAGTAATATTGCATTATATGACTATATCACAATCTGTTTATCTATTCTCCTATGAGGGATATTTGAGTTGTTTCAAAATATTACTTTTAAGAATAAAGCTGCAATGACCATTCTTGTAATCAATCTATATTTGTGGGTATATATATTTATTTTTCTAAAAAATAACATTTGGATTGAATTGTTGCATCATAAAATGTATATAATAAACTTAAAAAAAAACAGTTTTCCAAAGTTTTTGTACAAGTTTACATCCCACCTGTAATGTGTGAAAATCAAATTACTGAGTACATCGTCTGATATTTGCTTATTACTCATTAGTCTTTTTTTCCATAGTAGTGCTGCACTGTGGTATCTTATTGTGAAATTTATTGGCATTTCTGTGATGAATAGTGATATTGACCATCATTTTCATGCTTATTAGCTATTAGCCATTTATATATTTTATTTTTTGCGGAGCCTGTCCAAGTTTTTTTGCCCATTGGTTTTCTTTTATTTTTATTGATTTGTTGGATGTTCTTATGTATTCTGGATATATAAGTTTATATCAGAAATGTATATGTGAATATTTCTTCTCAATCTGTGGCTTGCTTTTTCATTTCCTTTAACAGGATCTTTTGATAAGCATGTTGTTTTTTATGATTGTTTACTTAAGTATCCATCTATGTTTTCTTTTAGGAGCTATAATTTTAGCTTGTATATTTTTGTGTTAATTTTTTATGTATAATATGATGCAAGGTTAAGCCCCTCTCCTTAAAAAAAAGCTAGTCGATACAGTTTCATTTATTGATTTTTTTTCTTTCTCATTTAGTTGAATTAGTGTCTTTGTTAAATATTTAACCACGGAGTGGGAATGTGTTTTCTGTTTTATTGAACTCTTTGATTATTCTATGCCAATGCTACACTCCCTTATTTTAGCTTTATAGTAAGACAAATTTACGTAGCATTAATTCCCTGAACTTGATCTGCCTTTACAAAGTATTTTTTCCCTATATAAATGTTAGCATTGGCTTGTGAATATCTGGAAAAAAGTATGCTGAAATAACTCTATTTTGAAAGAATACATGTCTTTACACTATTGAGTCTTTTTACCAATGAACTTGGCATACTTCTCCAAATATTTATACCTTAATTATTTTCTTTAAGCAATGTCTTGTGTCTAGGCTGTTGTGGTCTTGAAGGGGTGTCCTTGTGTGGGAGCATCCCTATATAGTCTGCATGTGACCAATGGCTTTGGTGAGAGAGCTGTATCTTATGTGCTCACCAATCACGTCTTTCCCCAGGATGGGCTAGCAGCTGTTACCTTGGTAGGAAGTGGGGCTGGAGATGGAGGGGCTAGAGCCAGAGCTATTTGTTGGCTGGGGCTTCTTCTCTGCTCAGTGGCCAACACTACTCCATTGGGAGTCAGGGTGGGTCCTTAGTTGCTGGAGCAGAAACCCTGAGGGTCCGGTCTGAGTTGGTAACATTCCCGCTAAGTGTGTGCTCTTCCCAGCACTGGCACCCTCGCCCCAGAGGGAAGCATTGATGTAGTAAGAGGGGTGGAGCTGGCTCTCAGTGTGGGTCAGAGTGCAGACTGAGGTAGCCCTGGACCCAGTCAGAGTTCCAGACTGCTCCTGATGTCCTGCCTCCATAAGCGCCAGAAATGGCTGCCCCTGCCCCTTTCACTTTCCCTTCTGGGTCTGAGCAGACTCTGTCCCTCACAACTGAACACTCCCCTTGGCTGCTCTAGCCCTTGCCCTTGTATGGAGCTGCATCCTGAAGCAAGTGGGGCTGGAGGGGGTGCTAGGCTTAGACTGTTGCCTGCGCCAGAGTGATTGCGGGGAACCAACCAGAGTCTTGTGCAGTTTCAATATGCTTTTTCAGCCTCGTTTCGGGAGTAAGCAAGTGAGTGTGCACTCTTCAAGAGAGGAGTCTAGTTTTCTTAGCTGTGTACCCTCTCAGGGGCACAGGTCCTGACCTGATTGCTTCTTTTCCCTTCCTTCCCGTTTCCGTGTGGATCTTTCTTACAGCCTTCATTGTACAAGTGTCTCACTGCCAGTCTCCAGTTAGTTTTCAGTGAGACTTGCTTAACATGTATTTTTGATGTGTTTATGGAGGAGGTGAGTTCAGCATCCTTCTACTGCACTATCTTGATCTTCCTGGTCCAGTGTAGCATTTTATTTAGTGATCTTTAATGTCTGCTCTCTGCAATGAACATCCATACCAATTTAAATTCCATAAAGTATCAGACAGTCTGAATTCAGATATGATAGTCCTTGGAAATATTATAATTTTATATCACTTTAAGAATAAAAATGATAACATAAAAATTAAGTACTCAAGCCCCAAGGCAGGGGAAAAAACTTGCTTAGATTTTGAGACATATTCAGTGGGGGTTGAGATTGAAGACATGTTCAGTTTCTCTTAAATACATATAATTGATTTTACTCACATATAAATAAGGGTTTAGACTAGGAATACTGGACTATTGCCTAGTTGTACAGACCTGGGTTGTGTACAGGTATCTATTAAATCTGCTTAACCACCTTCTCTGTCTGAGAGATATGTCCATGGCTTTGGCAAAGTGATTAAAGCCACTGTTCTTTCTTTTTCCACTGCTGTATTCCAGGGGACTAGAATACTGCCTGGCACATAGAAGGAAATCAATGAATATTTGTCTCAGGCATTTACTAAAAAAATAGGTGCACAGACCTAAGTTAGATTTTGAATGAGTTACTTAAATTATCTGGGCATGAATCAGTTTTAACATATTTAAAAGGCATAAAATAATAGTTACTGTCTGCCTTCCATTTTTTGTAAGTAGTTTGTGCCCATAAATGTGTTTTATTTGTGAGTGTTTGGAAAACTATAACAAACACTATGAATATGAGGTAGTATTTTCAGAGATTACACACATACACACAAATGTACACACACAGAGCAAGTGCATCACATTAGTTTTTGTGTGTGTGTGTGGTTTTTTTGTTTTCTTTTTGTTTTGTTTTTTTTTTTTGGTTATCCAATCTTAGTTCTTTTTTGCCCCATAGGGAGGTGCCAAATGGTGAAATAAACCAAAGAAGTATATACTGGAGAAAAGTATACTTCTGATATTAATGCTACACAGATTAGTTATTTAAAATTGTTTTTTTTCAAATTTTTTTAAATTTTTATTTTTTATTTTTTTTAATTAATTAATTTATTTTTGGCTGTGTTGGGTCTTCACTTCTGTGTGAGGGCTTTCTCTAGTTGTGGCTCATGGGCCCAGTTGCTCCACGGCATGTGGGATCTTCCCAGACCAGGGCTCGAACCCGTGACCCCTGCATTGGCAGGCAGATTCTCAACCACTGCACCACCAGGGAAGCCCTAAAATTGTTTTAAGAGTTACTTACAAATGTCATGATTGTAAGTTTGAAAATAATTAAATACATTGTTGTTTCATTTATATAATCAAACATTTAATATAGATTTATCCCATAGTTAAATAATTGCCAAAGAAAGAACCTAGCCTATGCTTCTTATATGAGCCCTATTGCTAAGAATGCAATAGACAAAACATAAACTTCATCATGTTCTAGAAAAGAATTTAGCAACAGAAGCAAAGCCCGGAATCTAGTCTTGGTTTCTTGTATAACTTGGCCTTCGACCATGTGTGAAATGACCCTACTTTTATGTTTTCTTTATGTTTATCAAATGTGCTTAATTTAATAACCCTGTTTCCAGCAATGTCACAATATTCTTTTAGAATCACATCTGTTAATATATATGGAAATATGTAATTTACATATATAGATGATATGTGCATGTATGTATGTTTTCTAAGTGAAGAATTTTTAGGAAAGAAAACAAAGGACATCTAAATGACCATAGGCTGCAGTCTGCAGTGATCACAGACTGTTTTCTCAGGGTGGCAATCTTTGAAAAAAGGAGTTATTTTCCTTTCCATTAATCCCACAGCTTTTTCCTCAGGCCATGATGGTTTTTCTTGGGGTGTCAGGGACTGTCTGGATAATCTATACCTCTATTCTCATTGCTCACCCATCACCAGAGCCAGGTGTAGCTCTTGTTCTTGACCCACAAGCCTGCAGGCCCCTCTTCAAAAGTTACACAGGCATCAAAGCAAGAAATTACAGAGAAAAGGATAACAAATTTGACTTCAGAAATCTTTTAAACTTCATTGAAACATTTAACATTTCAATATTTAAAAATATAAAACGGCAAATTTGATAAAACATTAAAACATATATGACATATAAAGGGTTAATATCCTATCTATGTACAGGTCTTATAAGTAGTAATAAGAAAGAGAAGAGCAACCTAATAGACACTGGGCAAAGGAGTTTTTCAATCGTTATTGAATTTTTCAATCATTAATGAGTTAAAAAGGGCAATTTAAAATAGTGCTATATCTTTTCAATTCTACTTATTTGGTAATACTTCTAAAGATAGAGAATGATTTTGTAGGTAAGTATGTGAGATAAAAGGTATACTTTACCCATCAGAAATGCTGTCTGGAAAACTAGGTATGAAAATATGCATAACTGACCTACAAGTTCAATCGCAAAGAATACATATTTAGAAAATAGTTGTACAAGTAAGCATAAGTGTATTCTTTCAGTATATTCATACCAACACTTGTATGTAATAGCCACCCCAAAAATCCAAATTAGATGACCTAAAATAGAAGAATGGTAAACTTTTTTTAAAGAAATAATATGCAGCTATTGAAAGTGATAATATACATCTATATTGTTAATATTGAAAGATGACAGGGGTGTTTTGGTTGAACAAAAAGAAGGCAGTTAATAAGCATGAACTACTGGTTTTATTTTGTAAATATGTTATTTTTGTAAACATTTATAGTTACTACACAGAGACAAAAATGCATAAAATTTTGCAAAGTTTTATACTGAGTTATTAATTGTTTTCAGTGATTTGAGATGATTTTGATTTTAAAATTTATATCCTTTTGTATAGCCTATATTTTAAAATTAAGAATATATTACTTTATAGTATTAATTAACACTGGTGAGTTTTCTTGCAATAAAAAAGACAGTAAAATTAGTTCAAAGACAAGAAAAGATATAAAAGATCTTAAGTTTAAGGAAAAGAAATACTTTGCTCTTAAGCTTGGTGATATCCTGATCCCATTTGCCTTCTCTGACTCAGTTTCCTAATTGCCCTTCTTCATTCCCTGGATCTTTTTTTTTGTTTGTTTTTTTGCTAACCAGGTTATCAAATATCACACCAGCTGGTAATGAGGAGCCTTTTTAAAGACACAACATGGGCTTTGAAATAAAGCAGATATGGCTTGAAATTCCAGCTATGTCACTTCCTTAGTTTATTGATATGGACTGAGTTACCTCTCAGTGCCTCAGTTTCCTCAGTTATATTAAGAAGAATAACAGTATATTATTTGACACATTGTAGTGGCTCAGGAAATGTTAGTTACTTTCTTCCCCTTCCCTCATCTTGTTTGACTCTGGGCTAGCTTTGACTGCTGCTCTCATTGCTTCCCCTCAACCTACCTACAGCTCTTTCTCAACTTGCAGTTGGATTATGACCTCATAAACACATCATTAGTTGAAAATATAAGTCGAAAATGCATTTAATAACCTAACTTACTAAACACCATAGCTTAGCCTCACCTTAAATGTGCTCAGAATACTTATATTAACCTAGAGTTAGTCAAAATCATCTAACACAAAGCCTGTTTTATAATAAAGTATTGAATATCTCATGTAATATATTGAGCACTACCGAAAGGGAAAAAGAGAATGATTGTATGGAGTACAGAATGGTTGTAAGTATGTTGGTCCTTTAACCTCATGCTCAAATGGCTGCCTGGGAGCTGCAGCTGCCACTGGCTGCAGCTGCCACTGCCCAATATTTGAAGGGTATAGTCCCACATATCGCTAGCCTAGGAAAAGATCAAAATTCAAAATCTGAAGTATGTTTTCTACTGAATACATATTACTTTCTCACCATTTTAAAGTTGAATAATTGTAAGTAGAACCATTGTAAGTCTGGGACTGCCTGTAATTGCTAGAAAATTCAGACCTGGCTAGAACTTCCTTATATTTATTCATTCATTTTGAAACAAAGAATTGGAAGAGGTGGGAGAGCTAGAGTTCTCTTATACTAGTGTTAAAGTTCTAGTCTTAAGTAATCTTGCCATCTCTCTCTCCTGTAATCTTATTGGTCTAGCACAAAAGTGATATAGAGGCTAAAGGGTTAATATTCCAAAAACACCATTTTATTATGGTCTGTGAATATTTTCTGAGAACTGTAGGAAAAAATTATTATTACACATTCAAGTGCAGGTGGAGTGCAAAGAAAACACTGTGCCAGCAGATACACCTAACAGAATTACAGAAGTGTTCATGAATATTTACTAGAAACATAATTGTATTATATATTTTCTCAGCTCTTTAACATGATCTATTGAGTTTTCTGCCATAGATGTTATTTGTGTTTTATTATTTCTTAGAATATCAGTATAAAGAAATGACTAACATACATAAAGTCCTTTTAAGACAAATATGTAAAAGAATTAATAGGCTCCTGATGACTTCAACAAGTTGTGAAATAGTGTGAGATCTGTGCTTTCTTAATTCACATGGAGTTCTCATTAATACTGATGGAAATGTATAAAAGCCTTAAGTTTGTAAAGATAAGGATTGCACATACACACATACCCAATACATACACACACATACCACTCATACACACACATACCACACATTCGCTGACACATTTCTATTAAATTTCTAGCCCAGAATCTCTACCCTGAAAGTATGCATGAGATTAAAATAATATGGGAGGACTTATAAAATAAATGATGAACATTACATTACAAAGAGACAGCCTTAGAAATTTCAAGTGCTTCATTTATTTTCATTCATGTATCTTTAAAACATCTGAGAGAAGTGATGATTGTTCTTTTCTGGCCTCTGTAAATAGAGAGAGCTCAAGTACCAGGAAAGGATTCAGAGGAGAGCCTTCAAGGAAATTAAATGGTCTGAAAATTAAATACATTATATAAAGGCTAAAAGAACTTGGGTTAGAGAAAAAGACAGTAAAATTGATTGTTAGGCAAATTTAACATACATGGAACATGAGGAACATGCAGTGCCTCTACCACCACGTGGCCTCGTGAGCAACATGAATAATAAATAGAATTAAAAAATAATAAAGTTACATGGGCTTCCCTGGTGGCGCAGTGGTAGAGAATCTGCCTGCCAATGCAGGGGACACGGGTTCGAGCCCTGGTCTGGGAAGATCCCACGTGCTGCGGAGCGACTAGGCCCGTGAGCCACAATTGCTGAGCCTGTGCGTCTGGAGCCTGTGCTCCGCAACAAGATAGGCCGCGATAGTGAGAGGCCCGCGCACCGCGATGAAGAGTGGCCCCCGCTTGCCGCAACTAGAGAAAAAGCCCTCGCACAGAAACGAAGACCCAACACAGCCATAAATAAATAAAATTTAAAAAAATAATAATAAAGTTACAATAATGGCTAAAAGGGCTGAGTAAGAATTGGTTTTATGGTGTTTATGTTATTTTAAGTTGTGATATTTCATTAAGAAAGTTTAAACAAGCAAAGGAGTTGATGTTATGGATTGAATATTTCTCACCTCCAGAATTCATGTGTTGATATCCTAACCCCCAAACTGATGGCAACTAGGAGGTGTGGACCTTGATAGGTTAGACTGGTCATGAGAGTGGAGCCCTATTCAATGGAATTAGTGCCCTTATAAAAGAGACCCCAGAGAGCTCTCTTGCCCCTTCTGCCTTTGAGGACAAGAAGATGGCAGGCAGTCTGCAAACAGGAAATGGGCTCTCACCAGACACCAAAAACTGCTGGTGCCTTGATCTTGGACTTCACAGCCTCCAGAACTATAAGAAATAAATGTTTCTTGTTTAAGCCACTCAGTCTATGGTATTTGTGGTATAGCAGCCCAAATGGACTAAGGCAGTTGATCGCTTCCTATACTTAATGACTAGCCTCACCTAATTTTCTAAAAACAAACCTTATTTTGGTTGAAGGGAGGAGGAATGAATCACTGGAAAAACAATACAAAACAAAAAAACGAGAAGAAAACAACAAAAATATTTAAATTCCTGGACACGTTTGCAGCTAGAAGTTTCCTTGTGTTGCAGCTCTCATAAAAGAATCACAAGCAGAAATATAAAGAGGATATTTTGCATGTAAGCTTCCCCTCATCCTACCTGACTGTAACATGGATGCATATTTGATACTAACATCTCTACATTTTTGGAAATTAAGAGGCTTGCAGTAGCTCATATCCACAGGATAAAATATGATTTCAATACAGTGTGACTAGGAGAAATAGATGAAGGGTGTCTTTACTCAAGGAGTCAGTAGTCTTGACGGAGAGGAAGAGAGCATCAGGGTTTCCTAAAGTAGCATGGAATGAGAAGTGGAATGCAAGAATCCATGTGGATGCTCTGGCAAGGGACATGCTAGGAAACACCCCAGCTAAAGAGGGAGGTCTGGACTGTGGGGGTCTGGTCAGAAAGAGCCATGGCTGTCCTCTGACAGGAGGGGGCTGCAGTAGGGAGGCTTAAATTCAAATTCTGACTCAACCACTTGCTAACAGTGTAACCCTGTTTCTTATATTCTCTATGTTTGAATTATTTTGTCTTTAAATAAGTAAAATGAATAATTTCACAGATATTCATGTTTGAGCATTAGATGAATGATCATATATCAATATGTATCATATTTATTTGAAGTTTATTGATGAAAGAAGATAAAAAGAGAAAGACTAACTTGTTCTTTTTTTGCATTTATTTATTTATTTAAAATATTTTAATATAATTTTTAAAGGTTTATTTTCTATTTACAGTTACTACAAAATATTGGCTGTATTCTCTGTGTGGTACAATACATCCTTGAGCCTATCGTACACCCAGTAGTTTGTACCTCCCACTTCCCCATTCCTTATTGCCCCTCTCCCCGCAACTGGTAACCACTAATTTGTTCTCTATATCTGTGAGTCTGCTTCTTTTATGTTATATTCACTAGTTTGTTGTATAGGACTAACTTGTTCTTGATAGTATCATGGGGGTTGTGAACTGTTTGGAAGGTATGAGAACTGTGAATGAAGGCTTTTCCCTTTTCCATGCCCAGAGAGGTGGCATGAAAATACTAAGAAAAACTGATCTGAGTATATCCTAAAGTAATCATGATATAAATGTGCATAGAGTGATGTCATAAGTAGCGTAGACTTAGGGCTATTTTCCCCAAAGAAGTTTCACACTGTAATGGAATGGTATATTGTAATGGAGTGGTGTGTAAAGGAATACACAGTTTTACAGATGTCAACTATTTTTATGGGAATAAATTTTATGAAATGAGATAAAAGTAAGAAGGGAATGTAGAGAAGAAAGGTTAAAACTTGTGCCATGATCTGCTTCTTAGACATGAAGTTATTTTAAGAAAAAAAATTTTGCAAAGCCTTCCATTTCTCAACCTTCTCCACTATTTTCCTCTGCACCTAGAACTACCACGCTTTTGTCAAACAACTAAAATAATTTTTCTTTTGGCATCTTTTGTTATAGACATGAAAAGTCAAGCATAAATAAAACATAAAAAATAATCCAAATTAGGAATTATAAGAACAACTAAATTAATTTTACCTTCAAAATCTTGACATTTTAAATTTATATCACGTGTAAGCAGTTGCAGGTAGATGCATTCATAATTGAAATAACTATCAATTAAATGTACATTATAAAGAGATAAAATGAATTATTAAGTATCTATAATAAACATTTTATCATCCTAATATTTCATGGAATTATCTAAAGGAAACAAAGAAAAACAATCAGAATCACAAATGCATTTTGAAGGCTGCATATATCATTAAACTTAAACTAGCATTGAAACATTTATTCATTCATTAATACTTACTTCTTAGATGGCCAATCCTTTGGATTTCCCAGAAAAGTCAGAATTCAAAGATGTTCCCTATACTAAATAACACAGAATCTTAGGATAGCTTAGAATTAGGCAACAGTTTGAGTTATAAAAACAATCATCCTTTTAACCATAAAAATGATGAACTGGAGTACACCCGTTCTTTTGAAGTTCAAGAAATTAAAAACCATTTTTAAAAATTTCACTCTTCTATTTGAAGTAATTGCCTCAATCTAGTTAAATCAACTCTGGTGGTTGTAGTATGGAAGACTGTAGGAAAAGTTTAGATGTCATCTTTTTATGACTTCTTAAAATAGTGTTTGTTTAATTGCATATTAAATAATTATTACTTCAAACACAAAATTACTATAACTAAGGGACAGAAAAGGCATTGCCAACATTTTTGGCTATTGTGTACAGAGACTAAAGATATATAGTTTTTTTTTTTTTTTAATTTGGAAGTATTGATCCAGTTATAGCTCTTAATTTGAATGTCCACTGATTAATGATTAATAAAATTTATTACTTATGCTAATTATGGACTTCTACAATCTAAAGGCTAAAATTCTTATTTTCATTTTTTGAGTCTCATATTTTCCAATAGTGATTGAGATTTTATTCTGGTATATTCTTATTAATTGTCTATTAAGAACATCAGTGATAGTGATTTACATAGATATTGCTTAAATAACACATAAACTTAAATTTCTCAGCATGTTTGTCTTATATTTACCTTCAGTTTTTTTTTTGCTCTTATATTGCAAAAAAATAAATGGAAAAAAACAGTCAACCACCGCTGTCTTCCCTTCATTTGATCATCTTCAAATAGACTTGCATACTTGCCTTACGGAAAAATACGTTCTCAAATGCAGACAGTCCTTTAGGGAAAAGTAGGTTATACTAAGAAGTAAATAAAGCAGGGGTTCAAGCTTTAATCTAAATGAATTATACTGAGATGACTTCAGTATAACTCTCCCATAAATTCTTCTGCTTATATTTAAAGAAAAAGAAGGAAAGAAAGAAAAGAGGGAATACAGGGAGGGCGGGAGGAAGGGAGAACGGGAGGAGGAGGAGGGGAGAGAAAAGAGTAGCAAGCAGGAAAGGAGAGGAGGAAGAGTGGGAAAGAAAGAGATGGAATGGAAGGAGGAAATTTTGTTCTATAATTATTTATGGAAATAAGTATCTGTTCATGTTAAACCCAAGTTCAAGTCTCTACATCCCCCCTCCATGAAAAATGTGTTTCAAGGACTAACAGTTCAACTCGTAGTCACTCTTCTCTATTCCAGCCCTTCTTCAAAAACTTCTTGTTGTATACCTTTCAATTTCTTTTTGACTGATTACGAGTAAAGCTTATTTAATAGTCACATTTACTCAAAATAACCACCAAGAATACTACCAGAGAGAAACGGAAACACAATGCGCACAAAGCGTGAAGTTTATGTCAGATCATCCAGGTGTTGTGGGTACTGGATGCTTCATGAACCATCCAGATGCTTCTCTGTTGCCTATCCACAACTTCTGTTGTGTTTGTGTGGTGAAAAGCGCTTATTTCATTTCTTCTGGTTAAATGTGAAATATCATGAGACTAGAGGTGAATGAGTTGGTGATTATGAATAGCGTTCTTTGGGCTTTCCATCCTTAAGAGCAAGCTTAGCAGATGTAACAAACAATATTCTCTGAATGACAAGCAGAAAGGTTCACATCTGCCTAATTTACAAGAATCACAATTATAGCAGCAATAAACAACAACAATGAAGCTCAGCACTGTCATTAAGGAAAACTGTGTTAGCAAGTAAATAAGAGAAAAGAGCATTTTTCATCATGACTGAGAAGGTGGGTTTTGTCTTCCTTTGAACCAGCAGGTTTCCTTTACTATGACAGATATCTGAGAAATGCAGGATGCAAACTGCTTTACATCTATAGACAAATTGTTGAGAAAAATAAAAGTATGAGACTCCAGTGTTTATAAGTACCCATCATATCTTGGCTAATCCAGTATGTTTTCTTCAGAGGTAATCAGAAATGTCAGGAGTCAGGTCATATTTGACACATTATATCATAGCAAAATTAGGATTTAAAAAATCCTGCAACAAATGTTTGATATTTCCTTTGCTTATATAATTTTTTGCAGATTACAAAATGAACTAATATCAAACCTATAGAAAAGTTAAAAGTTACAAAGCTTATTTATATTTTCTGTATCATTTGGAAGTAAGTTGGTGACGTGATAACCCATAACTCTTGAAGACTTAGATGTATATTTCCTACAAACAAGGATATTCTTCTACACAACTGCAATATAACCACTAGAATCAGGAAACCAGCATTAATACACTACTATCTTCTAATCCTCATACACCATTGGAGTTTTGCCTAGTGTCAATATAACGTCTTACATATCTAATGGATCAAATTCAGAATGTCTTTTTTTTTTAACTTTTATCACCTTGACACCTGAAAAAATTATGGGACATTTATATAGATCTCCCTTCAATTTGGGTTTTTGTCTTCTTTCTTCACCATTAGGTTAAAGGTGTGCATCTTTGGCAGGAATGTCAGAGAAATGATTCTTTGTTTCTCTTGTTGCTTCCCAGATTTTGACTTGCCCTGTTAATGAGGATGTTTACTTTCATCATTTCCGGTAGGTGGTGTCTCCAGGGCTTCTCTGATGTAAAATGTATTCCCTTTTGCTTTGTAATTAATTTTTTTTTGAGGAGATGCTTTGAGATGATATTTTATTCCTATCAAACTTTCAATTTAAACTTTATTAATTTATATCAACATGAACTCATGGTTTCCTATGTTATACAGAGAATGACAGTCTATTAATATTATCATTTTGGTAATGAATATTTATCATATATGTACAGTCACAACTCCTTTAAAATGATCCTCATGTATCTTTGTTACGTCCTTACCTTTCTTGGAACACCTTTTTATTCCTGGCAAAGCAAAATATGTCCAGTTCATCTTATACTTTCTTTGTCCCAGGCCTGGAAATAACCATTTCTAAAGGGATCCTTGATTCCTTTTGATGGAGAATGGTATTTACAAGTCAAGATCTGGAGCTAGTTCTACACATTGCTGTTGGGTTGCCACTGCTCCCAGATCTTCTGAATGAAAAGAGTTAGGGAAAAAATATATACATTGCAAGTGCATTCACTTATATATACTGAAAAACTGTGTATTATACACCAATATTCCCAACTCTGCTACAGTATCATTGTAGTTTTCTTTCTTTCCATATTTGCAATTTCTTCTGTACCTCTAGAAACCCAGCTCTCATTACTCCACTTATCAAGGCTGCCAGTTTCATTTGTTTATGTGAAATACAAATTTAACTAGTTGTTCTGTGTTTTATCTGGCAACTCTACCTGTATATATGTAGCCAAATCCTGGGATTGCCATTGCCCTCCCCTCCCCTTGCATATTCAGGCCCTAGGCTGCCCCTCCATGTGGATGCATTACTCTTCCTTCTCTGAGACCCCATGCTGATCCTATCCTCTGTGGGCTGGCCCTCCTCAGCCTACATGTATCTCCCTCCCCCTATATGCATGCCTTTCTCATGCTGTCCAGGTTCTGACTCCCGTAAAAATTAAAAACTTTTATTCGGTGAAAGCTTATGTGAAGTGGATGAAAGGCCAAGCTACATATTGGGAGAAAATACTTGCAAACTACAAATCCTATAAAGACTCAGTATCTAGAACATATCAAGAACTACCAGTATCCAATGGTAAAAACTAAACTATACAATTAGAGAATGGGCAAAAGATATGAACAGGCCACTGGTTAAATATTTGAAACTGAACCTCTCCCATATTTTAGAGAAAAATTACTGTCCTAACTTTTAGGTAAATATATTGCAAACAGGTATAGTGTGTGTGTGTGTGTGTATATATATATATATATATATAAATTTGTAATATATGTGTGCACATGTATCATGTTAATATAATAAATATATATGTATAATAAATATTTATGTGTATGTATAGTATGTGTGTGTGTGCATGTGTGTATGTTGTGTTTGCTAAATTGTAGGAAGATTACAATTAAAAGGAATAAAGGCTAGGTCTACACATGACAGACCCAAGATTAAAGTTTATGATCAAAATTTATTCATGTATATCAGGGATCAAGTTACTACACATGGGAACAAGTCTGTTTTTGTAAATAAACTTTTAGTGGAACACAGCCATATGCATCCCTGTAGGTATTTCCTATGGCTGCTTTTGTGCGGCAGGAGCTTAGTTAGGTAATTGCAACATTGATCGTAGGGCCCACAAAGCCTAAAATATTTAATAGCTAGCCCTTCACAGCCGAAGTTTTGGCAACCCCTTATTTAGATGGTTAGGATTCACAGTGTCAAATAACGCTGATATTTGAATCTCTGATTCTCTGAAGACACCTAATTTTAGTTTTAGTCATTCGTGTTATTTTACTCCCTTATTCGGTTTAAATTCTTAATGTTCTCCAAGTCTGCTGCTTCTTTGTATTGGTAATAACTAACTCAGTAATATTTTACATCTTAGATTGTTTGATAAACACTGTACAAACTAATACTTTGTTATTCTGAGAGGATGACAGTTCACACTGGCCTTTGGAATCTGAATATCTCTTGAAAGGCATAGAGAAAACTGAGAGGACAGATGATGTGTTCACTCTTGGTGACAATTTTGCTACATTTCTTAAACTCAGTTTGGGTTTTTCTGTGCCTTTTTTTTTCCTCTTGATAACATCTTCAAGTTATACAAAAATGTTACCTAATGTTCAGTTTTTCACTGTTTAAATGACAGGATAAGTGTTTATTCATGGATCTCATTGGAATTTGAAATAACCAAGAAAAGTCACTCTAAGAAATTACAGAGTTCTAAGACAATTGATTTATTTTCCCTCTAAATCCGAACAGTATTAGTTTTCTCCCTTTATGTTTTTTACCATTATAACTTGCGTAAATGGAATAGAGGATACCTCTGAGTATCTCATTTGAGAGCAGGACTGCTTTTAAAAGTTCATTATATTAAATTTTGAAAAATAACATGTGACATCACAACCTGTATAATGTTTTAATGTTTATCATAATGGGTCACTTTGCCAAGTTCTTATTTTAGTATGGTATGAATCTCTTACGTGGTAACATTCTTTTCTTCATTTGAAAAACAAATCTTAATGCCCAGCATCCAAAATAGTATTTTTTAAAACACAATTAGAATAAAATGTTACATCAATACAGTAATAAATCAATCTCTATTATATTTCAAAATCATCACCAACATGGAATGTATTTACTACTCTGACATTAATATCATCAGAGTTTTGAATGGGAGGTAAGTCAGTGGCTTTCAAATCTCTCTCATCATTGCATATAAGAAATAAGTACAAAAAGAAAAAATATATATGTTAAAGTAGATAGAAATATGCACAGATAATTTTGATTCCCTTTGATGTTTATAGCATTTAATATAAAACTAAAAAGATCAACGTCAGAAGTAGTCTATTACTCTTTAAACATATCAAAGCATATAATATACACTTATTTTTTGTAACATGTAATATATACTTTTTCTTTTTTGTAGAATACTGTGGAAGTACTTAGACAATAGAATAAAATATTAGTGATATAGGCACTCTACCTTCTTGCAATACCTTTCGGTATGAAGTATTCATCATGTGTCTTGAAGCACATATTAGATAAAAATGCAGCTTTGATATTTTCCAAGTGGCATTTAAACTAAAGTTAGATTTTTTAAAAATTCAATTCCCCAGAGTCGAATTTTTCAATTAAAAATATTTTAGAATTACATTGTTCAACATCTTATAAAAGGAAATAAAAATGTACTATACAACAGGATTTTGATTTACAGAAGCTTTAGGAACTATAGAGAAATTAAAAGAAACATGAAACAAAAAAGACAATAGATAATGTCTTGTGTTTATATTCACCCGTTATATTCACCAGCATTGATGTTTATTTTTAGATCTCATGAGATTGGAAGCATGGTGGTCACCTAAATGAACTACTTAGTTTATCCTTGAGTATGGAATCCTCTTTGTCAGTCTCCTGTGAAATTTAGTGATTGCCTTTCTAACACTTCTTCATGTCAAACAAGCTTGGTGTCTTTGATAAAGAGAAGGAGGTTAGCTGTGAAAGTAACTTTCACTCATATGTCAGAATTGTGCAAATATTTAGAGAAAAGAAAATGACACCAAAGGTTTAGGGCTGACATTCAATTGTAAGAGATATAAAACATTCATGGAAGAGTATGGGTCTTTAAATTTAACACTCTGTGAAAAAAAAAAATTCCAAGAACTATAAAAAGGAATATCTTTTGTGTATCACAGGTTTTCTCTAGAGTAGAATGAATGCACAGAGTACCATCATTTTTTTAAATAATTCATTAAGAATGATAAATCAACTCTCCTGATTCTACATTCATGTTCATTATGCAAACATTGATGATAGTTTGATTTCTTGATGGAAATTTTTCTAGAAGACAAAGACATGCAAAAAAGCAAATCTGGGTGGGTATCTACTGCACTTGAAATTAATTTTTTATTGAAATTAATACTTTGGCACTCTGTGTTTTAAACTGTAGCAATAAGAGCATTTATGAAAACAAAAGTAACTTGAATTGTTGAATGTGTCATCTATTTCCTCTTTTATTGGACAAGTAGGATATTATATTTTTCTGATAATATTTGTATCCCGTCTGGCATCCCTGTTGCATATATTGCCAAAAGGGAAATGTTAAAATTTTAACTTATCTTTTCCACTTACTGGCAAAACTTAATGCATCTGTCTAAAATGGAGGTGCACATTTTATACTTACCTTATTAATATGCAAAGTTTAATAGCTATAGAATCAAATCATTTAATTTCCTATAGTGGTATGAGAATATATCAGAGTTCAGCGAAGTTGTTTCTCCTTCTGATGTCATTTGTCCCTTTGTATAAGGATTAGGTATATTTCAGGGACCCCTTAAATTAGTCACATAATTCACCTTAAATAGAGTAGGCCCTCAAAGATAGTAGAAGCTGCTAGCTGATTTACATTCATGGTTTGATAGATTGGGGAAGTGTTTCTGAAGAGGTCACTCTTAAGTTACTCTTCCTTTTATTTTATTTTTTTCCTTTTTTTAACTGAAGTATAGTTGACTTACAATATTACAGTTGACCCTTGAACAACACGTGGGTTAGGGTGCCAACCCTCTATGCAACTATAACTTATAGTTGGCCTTCAGTGCACTCTGTTCCTCTTTATACATGGTTCCTATTTATCTGCGGTTCCACATCTGCATAGTCAACCAACTTCAGATTCTGTAGTACTGTAGTATTTACTATTGAAAAAATACATGTATGAGTGGTACCAGGAAGTTTAAACCCCTGTTGTTCAAGAGTCAACTATATGTTAGTTCCAGCTGTACAACATAGTGATTCGACATTTATATACGTTATGAATTGATCACCATAAGTCTACTAATCATCTGTCACCATATAAAGTTATTACAATATTATGAACTATATTACCTGTGCTGTACATTACATTCTTCTGACTTATTTTGTTATTGAGGTACAGTTGATTTACAATATTATATTAGTCTCGGTGTACAACATAGTGATTCAAAATTTTTATAGATTATACTCCATTGATAGTTATTATAAAATATTGGCTATAGTCCCTGTGCTGTACAATATATCCTTGTAGCTTATTTATTTTATACATAGTAGATTGTACTTCTTAATCCCCTTCCCCTAGCTTGCTCCTCCCATGTACTCATCTTCCCGCTGATAATCACTAGTTTTTTCTCTGTATCTGTGAGTCTGTTTCTATTTTGTTATATTCATTCATTTCATTTTTTAGATTCCACATATAAGTGAAAACATACAGTATATGTCTTTCTCTGTCTAACCTACTTCACTAAGCATAATACCCTCCTGGTCCATCCATGTTGTTGCAAATGGCAAAATTACATACTTTTTTATGGCTGAGTAATATTGTATGTGTGTGTGTGTGTGTGTGTGTGTGTGTGTATGTACCCCACATCTTTATCCATTCATCCCTTGATGGACACTTAGGCTGCTTCCATATCTTGGCTATTGTAAATAATGCTGCTGTGAACATCAGGGTGCATGTATCTTTTCAAATTAGTGTTCACTTATACTTATTTTATAACTGGAAGTTTACACCTCTTAATCCACTTCACCTATTTCACCCAACTCCCCACCCCTTTGTCCACCACCATGAGTCTGTTTTGGCTTTATTTTGTTTGTTCATTTGTTTTGTTTTTTAGATTCCACATGTAAGTGAAATCATATTCTATTTATCTTTCTGTTTGACTTATTTCACTTAGCATAATACCCTCTAGATCCATCCATGTTGTTGCAAATGACAAGATTTCATTCTTTCTATGACTGAGTAGTATTCCACTGTATATATGTGTGTGTGTGTATATATATGTACAAATACACATCTTCCTTATCCATTTATCAACTGATGGACACTTAGGTTGCTTCCATATCTTGGCTATTGTAAATAAGGGTGCAGTGAACATAGGGGTGCATTTACCTTTCTGAATTCATGTTTTTGTGGTTTTTTTTGATAAATACCCAGACGTAGAAACTATGGATCATATGGTAGTTTAATTTTTAATTTTTTAAGGAAATTCCATACCGTCTTCTATAGTGACTGCACCAATTTACATTCCCACTAACACTACATGAGAGTTCCCTTTTCTCCATATCCTCACCAATACTTGTTACATGTCTTTTTATTAGCCATTCTGACAGGTGTGAGGTGATAGCTCTCTTTTTTTCTAAACTGTATATTTATTTATTTATGTATATTTATTTATTTTTGGCTGCATTGGTCTTCATTGCTGCACATGGGCTTTTTTCTAGTTGTGGCAAGCGGGGGCTACTCTTTGTTGTGGTGAGCGGGCTTCTCATTGCGGTGGCTTCTCTTGTTGTGGAGTGTGGGCTCTAGGAGCTCGGGCTTCAGTAGTTGTGGTGTGTGGGCTCAGTAGTTGTGGCTCTTGGGCTCTAGAGCGCAGGCTCAGTAGTTGTGGCGCATGGGCTTAGTTGCTCCACGGCATGTGGGATCTTCCCGGACCAGGGCTCGAACCCGTGTCCCCCGCATTGGCAGGCAGATTCTTAACCACCACACCACCAGGAAAGCCCCTCATTTTGGTTTTGATATGCATTTCCCTGATGAATAGTTATACTGAGCATCTTTTCATGTGCCTGTTGGCCATCTGTATATTTTCTTTGGAAAATTGTCTATTCAGGTCCTCCGCTTATTTTTTAATCATATTGGTTTTTTTGATATTGAGTTGTATGAATTCTTTGTAAATTTTGAATATAAACACCTTATAGGATATAGTATTTGCAAATATTTTCTCCCATTCAGTAGGTTGCCTTTTCTTTTATTAATGGTTTTCTTTGCTGTACAAAAGCTTTTTAGATTGATGTAGTCCCATTTGTCTTTTATTTTTTTGCATTTGTTGCCCTTGCCTGGGTAGATAGATCCAAAAAATATTTCTTAGATCAATGTCAAAGAGTATACCACCTAGGTTTTGGGGTTTTCTTTTCCTAGGAGTTTTATCCTTTCAGGTCTTACATTTAAGTCTTTAACCCATTTTGAGTTTAATATTGGATAAGAAAGTGGTCCAGTTTGACTCTTTTAGAGGTTGCTGTCCAGTTTTCTCAACACCATTTATTGAAGAGGCTGGTTTAGTACTGATGAGAACTCCTTTAGCTTTTGCTTGTCCAGGAAACTCGATATCTCTCTTTCAATTCTGAAGACCCTGTGCACCTTCCTGTTGTGTTTGGCATGTAATTGTTGTGGGCACGCTGGCATTGGCCCCCAGTTTACCTATCTGTGAGGATTGCCCATGACTTCTGTGGGCACGTTGGCAGGTGGGCTTGTTCCTGGGCTGGCTGTGCAATACCCGGCATCAACTGCTGCATGAGCACTCGTGTGGGGCTTTTCCTCAGCATGGCTGGCTATGAGGCCATGTAATGACTGTTGCTGGCAATTGTTATGTGACGCTGGACTCCTAGAGCGCAGGCCTCATTTGGGGGGCACTGGTGCCATCCAGGGTGGTGCACCATTTTGGGGAAGGGTGGGAGTGACATTGGAGGTGCCCAGGTGCCACTGATACTCTTTCAGTTTTCCTCTGTCCTTGCAAGATCAAGGAAATTCCAAGGAAATAGAAAGAGTTTTGAGGTACAATATACAAATAAGTCAAAATGCATAAACAGAGACTATGTTCTAATATATTTAAAACTATTTTCATTTTTCAGACATCTACTGACCTTTAGGTTTTATGCATGGTCTTGTGCTATAAGCAGTTATATTAAGTTTTCTGAGTTTTCCCATCAGTATTGTTTTCCTTCTGTTTATAATTTCAGTTTATTTTAGTTTTCATATATAACTATTGTTCAACTGAATTAAATATATAATAGATATATAGCATATAACTCATATATATCTATTTTATGTGTATATATATATATATTTATCTACATAATGGTATTATATAATATATAATGACCATCAATGTCAATATATATAGTGAATGAATGTCTCTCTGTATATAATATATATTATTATAT
The DNA here is from genome assembly GCF_965194825.1 of Balaenoptera physalus. Taxonomy (NCBI): domain Eukaryota; kingdom Metazoa; phylum Chordata; class Mammalia; order Artiodactyla; family Balaenopteridae; genus Balaenoptera; species Balaenoptera physalus. The sequence goes on along the minus strand of NC_138893.1, from coordinate 66,485,467 downwards.
ATGAATAATCATATAATAATATTTAAAATCTACATATATGCATATGTAGGGAGATAGATACACATATGGTATGGTTTCATTGGTATATTACATCACCACCTGACACACCTATTTTTTTTAATATAATTTTTCCTTGAGAAATTTTAGGTTCATAGCAAAATTGAAAGTGCAGAGTTCCTGTATACCCCTGCCCCCAAACATGCACAGCCTCCTTGACCAGGTAATAGTGACCCATTTAGCAGTACTTCCCAAGCCAATTTTCAGTTGCCAGTTTGATTTGTATACCCCTCCTCTATTCACCTATAGCTTCTGTCACTTCCTAATAAAGTCACAAGTTACAATATTTTTTAAGCTGAATTACTGACTGACTTTTGTGGTAAGGTTTTCAATAACTGTTATGAATTTTATTGGCTTTATGGTCTAAAAACCCACTAGAGATACTGTCCATACAATAATATCACTCAATAGATTGTGGCTTAATAAATGTCTTATTTTTTAATCTTTCAAAATCACACCAAGCTGTTTTATATGAATTTATATAAATTGGCAATGGCAATATATTGCAATATTATCATAGCATCAGTACATTTTAATTTTGAGATTCTCAAAGTCTTGATAAGAGGAAAGAAAAAAATAAGCTTAAATTAAGGAAATACTTCAAAAATACAAGCATTTATTATCTCTCACAGTATTTGTTGGTTAAGAATTTAGGAGTAGCTAACTGAATAATGTCTTAGGGTCTCTCATGAGTTTTCAGTGAAGATGTTGGCTGGAGCTGAAGTTATTTGAAGGTTTAACTGGGACTGGAAGGTCTTTTTCCAAGGTGATTCATTCAAAATGCCTGGCAAGTTAGTCATGCTGTTGACAGGAAGCCTCAGTTCCTTGCCATGTGGGCGTTTCCATAGTACTTTTTGAGTGTCCTCATGACATGCAGCTAATCATCTCTAGAGCAAGTGACCCAAGAAAACAAGGCATAAGCCACAATGACTTTTATGACCTAGCTTCAGAAGTCAGATCTGTCATTTTTATAGTGTCCTGTTGGTTACACAGGTCAGCCCCATTCAGAGAGGGAGAAAACTACACAAGGAATGAATGCCAGGAAGTAATGATGTCCCAGGGGGACATTTTAAAGGCTGCCTACAACTGTCATTCAGGTCAAAAATTCAAATTCATGTAGTCTGATTCTAGAACCTTATTTAATATGGCTCTGCTAGTCACTAGCTCTATGATCTTGGTAAATTACTTCACCTCTCTGAGTTTTAATTTTTCATTCATAAAATGGAGACGGTAAGAGTATCTCCCTGATAGAGTTGTATGTTGCTCTCAAGATCAAGAAAACTGTGAAGTAAAAGTGTAACCAAGCAAATTTGTTGAACATCATAGAAAGTTAATCTGGAAAATTTAAGCCAAAAAGACCAATAAACTATTACCATTGGAGTTATCTGTTCCACTGGACAGAAATTATTTTAATCTCTACTAAATAAAAATCTATAAGATAAACTTTGACCCTAGAAGAATTGTAATCTAGACCAGATAATACATAGTCAATCTCAACACCTCACTGAAATATCACCCAGGAATTTATTTACCTTCTTTCTACCTTTTGAATTATTTTTGTGATAGTCTTTGTAGAAAGTATATTTCCAAAATGTAGACATTTCTGTGTAGTTTTGCCTTCAGTGTTTTTAAGAATTACATGAAATGGGATATATAAGTGAAAACGGTATGTAAACAAAAAATACAGATTCGTTGTGTTTCTTGATAAATATAAATATTCACTTTGTAGGAAAAACCATTATTTTGTTAGTTTTGATTATGTAAATTAGATGTTTCCTTGTAATGAAATTATCACTTAAATTCCAATCAGTGAAGCTTGGAGAGCAAACTCCTCCACCCTGCACAGATATACCACAACCCCAAAGCCTTGTCAAATGGCACTGTCTTTCCTTTACTATAAAATTAAAGTGTGTCATCTGTTTCTCCAAATCTCTTGACATGTCTGCATTTTGCACAGTGTAGATTTTGTGAACTCTCCTTTGCAGTTAAGGAATTGTCACATTTATGTATTTTTATAGCTTTCATTTCAGTGAATTATTGACTATCATATGGTGGCAATGTGTGTTATTAAAAATATAATTGAGAAATTCCATAGCATTTTTGCCAACTACTTCAGTGTTATGTATTAACAATGACCATTTCTAACAGAAATACTCTCCTTAAGACCCTGCAGTTCACCTTATGCTTGCCTATTTGGTGAATTGAAAGGTCAGGGCCCAAAGGCAATGTCAATTCTTGATATGACAAAAAAAAGAATAAAGAAAGGTGCAGGTAGTAGTCTAACTCCTTATTGACAGAAATTTTCTAAGCCCATTTGAGAGAGACAGTGTCAGCTCTCTGCAAATGTCAAATCCATGCCTGATGCTTTCTGATAAATGAAGAGTAATACAAAATTGCAAAGAAGATTAAGTTTTTATTTGGAACCTTTACATACTCCCTTTTGCAAGTCTCCCTTCACCTTTATATCCTTATTCATTGTGAAACTTTAAGATGCCAAATGTAAACAACTATAAGATGCAAGCCTATAAGGATCAGGTAGATAATAAATTAACTGTGCACGTATGTAGTATGAATGATGGGCATTGAAGGAAACTTGAGTGTGAATGTGTGTACATGTCTTTTAAGACATGAAAGTTTTCTTTGTGTTCTGATTGTGGCTATACTTCTTTGTGAGCTGTATGTTGCCAGAAATTCCAATTTTTCAAGAAAAACTAGAAATCTCTATTCTAAGTGAAATATCTTAATTTTTTAAATTGGCCTAATTTTTATAAAACATAAATAATGTTCAAATAAAACATGTCTGACTAAAATATAGACATGCCTATATTGATCTTAAATCTTGAACATGTTCTTCATGGCAGTAACATGGCCAAATTTAGAAAAATGTTTAGCTATCTCAAAGAGTTGTAAAATTCATTTGATATTCAGGTAGTAGGAGCAGTATTTAAAACTGAACAAAAATTAATTTATTAGGCAAGTACAATATTTAACTGATCAAAATAAACTCATTTATAGAAAATACCAGGTTAAATTATGCAACAATTTGTAATTAAGTCTAAGAAGTAAAATTAAAGATTTTTCAAATGTGTTATTCATTCATCTTTTATCCATTTATTTAGAAAAAAATTCCATTCCATGGAGAGATGGTTTAAGATATATGTTGATTATACCTAGTAGTATAATGTGTCCAAATGCTTTGGCTGAAATGTCATGTCACTTAAGGTAAAAATCAGATGGCCTGGAATCTCCACTAGCAAAGCATTGCCACTCAGTGAATTCACCAAGGTCTTAGTGACGACTTAAAGTGAATAAATCATAGGAAAGCTAATCAGACCAATTTCCCCTGGACAGTCTTAGAATCCTTGCTTAAGCTAAATTGCACAATCTGCTGTTTTGGACTGGCCAGATTGCAATCACATCTCTTGCTGACTATATGTCCTTCTCAGCACCAGTTGCTGTTCTGAGACTCACAACATCTTATAATATTTGGTAGTAGTTTTTCTTAAGAATCTTTGACCAAGTCAATTAACCTCTCAAGTCTCAGCATCCTCATTTATTTTTTAGTAAGTGTCAGAATGCTATAATTTCTAGCTTCTATCCCTGAAAAATAATTTTACAATGTATGTCATTGGAAGTAGATGATGCTTTTGGTAGAGACCTGTCTCCTCTGGGAAAGTGAGAAATGTATTATCAGAGTAGAAATATAGTTTTGGCAAGGCTGATATTAAATACAGTGATGTTAAATTGAGAAAAAAATCACCTTCCTAACGTGTTTAGTACTTTGACTCCCTACAGATAAGGTGAGATTTTGCTTATTTAATTATCAGGCACTTAAATGATTTAATGGTAAAGGAGTTAGAAAAGGCCCAACTGATAAATAATCAATTCACACATAAGTCTATCAGATGTCTTTAATCTCTTCTTAAGAATCCTAGAGCTATTCATGACTTGCTGTATTATTTATTATACTCATTAGAGAAAAATGGTTAATATTTGAACATATAAAGAAGAAATTTAAAGTGCCCATTATTCTACTTCTCAATTATAAATACAATGTTATAGTAGATTTCCAAGTTTGTGGTACATCTGTAATTTTTACTATTTAGTACTGGTGTAGCTCACATATATAATAATTTATTTTTCACTTAGCTGTATAATGTAAGCATGTCATATAATTTTTAAAGTTCTCATAAACACTATATCACGACCACAAAAACTTATATAGCCAGTAACAAATTACCAAAAACTTAGTAATTTAATACAACATAAATTTATTCTTATACAGTTATGGGAGTCAAAAGACTAAAGTGAGTTTAGAACCTGGCATTTCTTCTGGAGACTGTAGAGGAGAACCTGTTTCCTTGCGTTTATCACTTTAGAGACAGCCTGCATTCCTTAGCTTGTGACCCCTTTCTCCATCTTCAAAGCCAACAGCCTAGCATATTTTCTTCTCTGATCTGCCTCCCTCTCATAAAGACCCTTGGAGATTGTATCAGGCGACCTAGATGGGATAATCCAGGATAATCTCTTAATTTCAAAATTCTTGATTAAATCTCACCTGTAAAGTTCCTTTTACCATGTAAGACACTATAATAACAGGTTTTGGGGTTAGGAGACTGACATCTTTGGGGCTATTATTCTGTGCACAGTATAACCCTATTTTTGACATTTGCTGTCTTTTTTCCTTGTTATTATATGTAACACTGCATTTGACATGTATATACTTTACTTTTTTTCAGATAACTTCAGAAAATGATTTGCTTTGTTTCACTTTCAGAGTAAATCTTTAGAAGTGTAACTATTAATGCACTTCTATGTAATTAATGTTTCTAAATTACAGGATACACACACACATGCACACACACACACAATGGAATATTACTCAGCCATAAGAAAGAATGAAATAATGCCATTTGTAGCAACATGGATGGACCTAGAGGTTATCATACTGAGTGAAGACAGAGAAAGACAAATAATATAGGATATCACTTAGATGTGGACTCTAAAATATGATACATATGAAGTTATTTACAAAACAGAAATAGACTCACAGACATAGAAAACAAACTTATGGTTACCAAAGGGGAAATGGAGTGGTGGTGGGGGAGGGATAAATTAGGAGTTTGGGATTAACAGATACACACTACTATATATAAAATAGACAACCTAAATGCACATCAACAGACGAATGGATAAAGATGTGGTACACATATATAATGGAATATTACTCAGCCATAAAAAAGGAATGAAATTGGGTCATTTGTAGAGATGTGGATGGATCTAGAGACTGTCATACAGAGTGAAGTAAGTCAGAAAGAGAAAAACAAATATCATATATTAACGCATGTATGTGGGACCTAGAAAAATGGTACAGATGAACTGATTTGCAGGGCAGAAATAGAGACATAGATGTAGAGAACAAATGTATGGACACCAAGGGGGTAAAGCAGCGGGGAGGGGTGGTGGTGGTGTGATGAACTGGGAGATTAGGATTGACATGTATACAATAATATGTATAAAATAGATAACTAATAAGAACCTGCTGTATAAAAAAATAAATAAAATAAAATTCAGAAAAAAAGAACAGTGTAAATGCTGCACAGAACTAAAAAAAAAATAAAATAGATACACACAAGGAGCTACTGTGTAGCACAGGGAACTATATTCAATATCTAGTAATAATCTATAATGGAAAATAATCTGAAAAACAATATATATATATGTATAACTGAATCACTTTGCTCTATGCCTGAAACTAACATGACGTAAATCAATTATACTTCAATAAAAAGAAAAAGATTATGTTAACTCTTAAATAGGTTAAAAGACTATATTTTGTTTGGGCAACCCATTACTCCCCACAGCCATTTCTTTTCCTGTTTTTACAGTTTAGTCCATGGCCACTCTGACATGTGCTGTACAGAACTATATGTGATTCTTTGTGTGTCCCAATTTTTCTTACACAGTTAAACTATTACGGAGGCTATCTCTACTGCCTAAAATTCCCTTCTACTCAAGTAACTGTAACAAATTGCTTCTTACCCTTCAGGTTTGTCTGCCTATCAATACCATTAATAACAAAATTAGTACTATTTAGAAGACATTCTGTAATTTATAAATAGCATTCACATCCTAATACAAAATAACTAATCCTAAATACTGAAATTCATAGATCTTCCCATCTGTAGATGATGTTGCAAATAAACTAACATTTTAATTTAAAAGGAGAAAAATTCCAAGGGTATGTTAGAAATACCTTTCAAACTTGCTTTTACTCTGTGGTGATAAAACCTTTCCTATTAATTAATGAAATAGTTTCCTTGTTTTTGTTGTTTTTAACTATTAAATTTTGTAATAGTTATACGTTCACAGGAAGTTGCAACAATAGTACAGAGATGTCTAGTGTACATTTCATTTTTATTTTCCCAATGGTAATATCATACATAACTGTAGTACACTATTAAAACTAGTAAACTGACATTGGTACATTGTGGTCATGATTATAGGGCAAGCTGGGTTGTATGCAACGTGGTTCTTCCTGGGTTTGTGAGAAAGTACGTCTTATGGAGCCTGTGGGATGTGGGTACTTCTGAATTTCTGTTTATTTTCAATAAGGTTCCCAGAGTTCACAACTTGTATTCAGCAGACAAAATTCACTATTGTTATATTTTCTCTGGGATTTCTTTATAAGTAATTTGCAGTGTGAGAAGTCATTAATTTTAAAGCAACTCATAGATATTAAAGGAAGTTCCCAGGGAATAGGGAACCTTGGATACATTACTCTATCATCCTTAAAATAAAGCTTTTATTTTTTAAAGGGTTTAGATTGGAATAATGCCTAGTGAACCTCCATATTTAATATTCTGTGATTCTGCATACCTTCAAGATATTAGCATTAAATTCTGAGGAGTTTGCATATGATATGCCTAATTTGATGGTTCTCATTTACAAACTTGGCAACATCACTGTGTTTCCAAGAGAAGACAATCTTGTTAAACAAAATCATATTTTATTTTAAGCAAGATTAGTAATCTTATTCAAAATATAAGCAATAAAATAATGATCTGAAGAATCTATCTTTGTGATCGATGAGAAAATGCATTATTTGCTCTATGATTGCATGTGTTACCAGAACAAAAGCTGTCTTTATTTTTGACTGTCAATCATTTGGAGGCGCCAGTGACCTCACAGGGCATCTTGATTTAAACACGAGTGTCTAACAAATATCTTTGCATCTTCCTTCTTTTCTAAATATGCTAAATTCTTTATGGAAAAATATAAAAAAGGTGAACTAATTGCTAGACTCTGATATTTTATATAAAAGCGTATGAAAAGATAAATCATTGCCATAGGAACAATTCTGCCATTCTGTAGTATAATTATCTTTGTAATAAAAGATCCACTTTTTGCTCCTCATAACAACACTATCTTTTTCTTAAAATTTAATCTACCCTATATATTTTTTTAAAAATATCTGAACACTTTTAAAAAGCAGCACTATAAGAGGACTATGAATCTTTTGGAACTTTTTGAGGATACACGTTGGTGCATTATTTTATTTAAAATATTTTTAAGATATCAACTGTTTGATAGGCACTGTGGTTTAGAGCCTGAAATATCACAGATCACCTACTTGTGGTTCTCACTATTCATGCATCTTTACTATAAAGCTTAACAAAACAACATGAAGTTCAAATATCCATTGCTTTTCTTTGTGGCCACCATTCCTTGCTTCTTTGTTGTGCACCTCAAGTCCAAACAGACAGACACACACACCTTTTCCTTCTGTAAATTACTCAAAATGAACATGTTAATTATAATACATAAGAGGTAATGCTTCCAAACTTAATCACTAGTTTTAAATTTAATATGATTTTTATGACAAAATACAACTATTTATAGTTGATTCTTGTATGCTTAATGCTACTGAGGCGTATAGAGCTTAGATAACAATAATAAACTAGGCTTTATCTAGAAATAGTACTATTATAATTAGATAATAGGGAAGAGATCACTTTTGTAAAATAAGCAAATAGCTTTTTAAAATTTAGTAATAAACAACTTCCTCCAAAATACAGACACACACACACACACACACACACACACACACACACACATGATTCTTTACAGGACAGTTTAGAAATAAGCACATGTTAATGATACAGTATAGAGAGTAGATTCATTAGTTTTTTAAAAAAATTCTTTGCTTGAGAGGGATTCCTGGAGGGACCACAGGTATTTATTAAGTGCCTACTATGTGTTTAAAACTATTCTAAAAAATAGAAAAAAATCATGAAACAGAGTTTGTCTCTATATAGTTATATATTTAAAGATGAAAACCAAGGCCACATGAAGTAAACAGTCAAAATATAGTTTTATGTGAAATAATAAAGAACTTCTGTACTTTCCTGGAGCAGGATAAATGAAAAAAGCGACCATTTCGTTAACAGAATCTTAGGAGATTTTGTTAACTGCAGATAATCCCCAATTACTGGTTTTATGTAAAATTCCTTACCAAATATTGCTCAGTATGGGGGCTTTTTATTCATTTCATAAGCTCTTAATTTATATAAACTTCTTTAGTCCCATTCCACTCTTCTATACCTCTCCCAACGCCAAGCATTCACTTCCTCAGTCTAACTTATCATTTAACTATGGGGGATGTAGGTTGTATAAGGGGAAGGCCATGCTCTTTTCTAGAACTAAATGACATAATACTTCATAGGAATTTTACTGCTGTATGCTGTGCATCCCCTTATTTATTCTAGGTTTTATGAGTGCAGACAGCTTTGATCATCATTCTCAATTTCCCTTATGTGCCAGACCTTTGCTTTGTACTTTCTTGTCATTTAATACATATTTTAAAGAATGAAAGAAATAGTCTACTTCATTTCTAAGTGAGTGCTCTTCAAAATTGTGTCATAATTATTGTCTAATTTTAGAGTTTCAGGGGAGCTTATAAATCATATCATCCACACATTTGATTGTACTAATGAAAAGTTTAATAACTTGTCAAGGGAAACATAATTAGTTAAGTGAAAACTTTACAACTTACTCCCAGGGAAGACTTCTATTCCTTTTGAGACTAAATCTTGATTTCCTCAGGGATCATTTCTATATAAGGCTTCCAAATCCCACTCACATTAGTTACTCTACTTCAACCTATTGTAAATGTTTGGTCTGTGTAAGCTTGTAGCAGCCTTGTTATATGTTGCACATACTTAACCTTTGATCATCTAAAAATCTAGGTCATTTTTCACATGGAATAATGCTATATTTCTCTATATTACATTATGTATTAATTCTGTGCTCTGAATTAATACTCAACATTTTTATAGCATGCTCTGCTTCATACTGACATTTTGTGTGATTTGGGGCTTCTCTCTGGTATACACTGAAGTGAACATGTTGACAATCATCTTACTCATGGATGTTGTAATACTAATCATTGATAGTGAACCCTAACTCCACCAACCTACTTTTGTGGATAAAATGGCTTTATGTACTCTAACAAATTTCCAGTGAAAAATGTGGGTGATCTCTGCACTTCTAAGTAGGTTAAGTTTAATAGTACTGGAACAATATACAGATTGTAAAAAAAGACTATGATGAATTGGGGTTTATTGAGAAAGACATGATTAAATTCCACTTGGCAAGAGTCTTAAATATGTGCGTGTGTGAGTATATGTGTGTGTTTTATACATATGTATACAAAGTGAATACATTATATATCTAATATTTAATTACTGGAAAATATATATATTTCTAGTAATTAAATAATCAGTTAATATGAGTGACTTTGTAGGAAGAGGCTGCATTTCTAAAAATAACTAGACTCATAATGATGAACATTTCATAACATATAAAAATACCAAATTGCTATGTTGTACACTTGAAACTAATATAATATTTTCAATCAAATGTAAAATGGAAATAAAAGAACAACCAGAAAATGAAAGATAATAGTCAAGGAAAATATATTGGTCATTAGATCAAATGAAATAATCCAATTAAAGTGTTCAACTTACAAATTAATAAAAGGGATAAAGCACTTAGTGAACATTCACTATATATTAACTTTTATCACTATTACCACAATTATCACAAAATACAGTTCTTAAGAGAAGTTATCAAAGGGTGAAAAAATATAATGATACCTACAACCAGAAAAAGATTTAAGTGGTTTCTAACAAATGACATAAATTTGAAAATAGAGGCATGGTAACAGTGTGGGAGAAAGTATACTGAAGTCTTACTAGTAGCAGAAAGTATACTGAAGTCTTACTAGTAGCAGAAAGTATACTGAAGTCAGCAGGATCTCATGCCCATTGCTATTTTATATATGATTCATTATGTTTTCCATTATTCTTGAAGAAAAATAGGCATTTTTTTTATAATTAAGGAAAAATAAGGTTGTGAGAGCTTAAGAACACCATGATGCCTACAATTCAGTATTAGTTATTATGCCATACACTGTGATAAGATTTATATGAAATTTATTACTTAGTTCTTAGAAAATATGAATTCTATAACATAGCATAAACTTATTACAACAAAATATGTTTTTATCTCCTTATGATACCATTAGGAAAATGAATATTAAAGAAAATAAGTAACTTGTTAATATAACATTGTGTTAAGTTTAGGGCAGAATTTAAACTCAGGTAGGGTTGCTAAATTTACCAAATAAAAACACACGCACATGTATAGATATAGATGTAGATATACATATAGATATATGATGGAAATGTAAAGTAGTGCAACCACTTTGAAAAAAGGTGAGGCAATTTCTTATATTGTAAAATATTTAAACATGCTCTTAGCATCTACTCTAATCATTCCACTCTGAAGTGTTTACTCATGAAAAATAAAATCATATATCCATACAAAGACTTGTACATGGATATTTACAGCAGGTTTATTTTTGCTAGCTAAAACCTGAAAACAACTCAGATGCCAATGAAAAGGTAAATGGATAAACAAATTGTAGTATAGTCATACAATTTAGCAATAATAAGGAATAGACTTAATGATACACACAATGAGGTAGATGAATCCCAAAATAATTTTTCTGAATGAAAGAAGACACAAATGTACAAAATCCATAATTTTATTTACATAGAATTCTACAAACTCTAAACCAGGTTATAATGACAGAAAGAAGATTAGTAAAAAAAATTGAGCAAGTATGTTCTGGAATTAGAAGTATCGATTTCCTCTGTTTTTCTTCTGTTTTTAACAAGACAGGTTCAATTAAACAACATTTACATACCTACCAGATTATCTTCATTAAACCAAGAATAATTAGTTTTCCTCTGCATGTTTTTGGGATAATACTGACTATATTTTAACTTTAATTATTGTTCCCACTCAATATAGCATAAAAAATTGCTACAGAAAAATAATTTGAAAACATTTGCCTATCATGAAATTGTTTTCTCTGATTAATAATAATAACTATTTAAAATTAATAATCAGTTTGTAAAATGGGAGAAGAAAATCAGGGTGGGCATTTAAAGGCTGTTTCTCATCTAACCCTGTACTCAAGCACAAATTTAATGCATTACAAATTATTTAATTTAAATGAGGTAATGTTTTCCAGTGTAAATAATTTATTTTACCACTGTTAGCCATGCTACAAATGAGGAACAAATTACATATGTTTAAATACATTTGAAATAACTTGTTTTAAGTTATGTATTATGTTTTCTATTAATAGACATAATAGTATATCTATTAATGCATAATAAATACATGTTATGCAAAAATTTAGTGTTTTAAAAAACAAACACATTATCTCAAAGTTTCTGTGGGTCAGGAATCTGGACACAACTTAGCTAGACGCCTGTGTCTCTCAAAGGTGCAGTCAAGGTGTTAGCCAGGGATGTAGTTTCATCTGAAGTCTCCACCGGAGAAGATCCACTTCCAAGATCACTCACATAGTTGTTGACAGGATTCAGTTTCTGGTGTTTTGTTGGATTAAGGCCTCAGTTATTCAGAATGTATGAGATGGAGGTCTCTTTCAGTTCCTTGCCACATGGACTTCTCCATGGAGCATCTCAAAAAATGGCAAGTAGCTTCATCAGAGCAAGTAAGCAAGAAGGCAAGGGAGAATGCCAGCAAAATTTAGAGGGAATTCTAGTAAGAGGACTATCTATTCTTTTTTTTAAAATAAATTTAATTAATTAATTAATTAATTATTATTATTTTTTTTTTTGGCTGCGTTGGGTCTTTGTTGCTGCGCGTGGGCTTTCTCTAGTTGCGGCGAGCTGGGGCTACTCTTTGTTGCGGTATGTGGGTTTCTCATTGCGGTGGCTTCTCTTGTGAAGCATGGGCTCTAGGTTCGTGGGCTGCAGTAGTTGTGGCATGCGAGCTCAGTGGTTGTGGCTCATGGGCTCTAGAGCGCAGGCTCAGTAGTTGTGGCGCATGGGCTTATTTGCTCTGCGGCATGTGGGATCTTCCTGAAACAGGGCTCGAACCCGTGTCCCCTGCATTGGCAGGCAGATTCTTAACCACTGCGCCACCGGGGAGGCCTGGACTATCTAGTCTTTTGTAACCTAAACATGAAAGTGATATCCCTTTACTTATAATTTATTCTTTTTGAGAGAAGCAAGTGGTTAGGTACAGATTAAACACAAATTGAGGGGGATTAAATAAAGTTGTGGTAGCAAGAGACAGGAGAGGATTTTGAAATTTGCCTACCATACTTATCATAAGGAAAACTTCAATTTTCTTTGTTTTCTTATCATTGTACTATCCCTTTCTACTTTGTAGGATCCAGAACACCCAGAACTAATTTGAAAATTCATCCTTAAGATTTCATTCCTCTATAATCACTCTCTCTGTGCCAAATCTGTATTATCAGGTTTCTTCAGAGAAACAGAAGCAATAGGATATAGCTATAGATATAGATATAAATATAGATACAGGTACAGATAGATTTATTTTAAACAAATTGGCTCACACAATTATGAAGGCTGGTAAGTCCAATGTCCAAAATCTGCAGGATTGACTGAAAAGCTGGAGACCTAGGACAGCTGATGTTCCAATTCAAGTCTGAAGCCTATCTGCTATAGAAACAGTAAACAAATGTTGCAGGTGAAGTCTGAAGGCAATCTGAAGAATTCTTTCTTTCTCTGGGGAGGCTGGCCTTTTTGTTTCGTTCAGACTTTCAAGTGATTGGATGAGGCCTACATTATGGAAGGCAATCTGCTTTACTCAAAGACTACCAAACATTAGCTACTAAATGAAATGTCACTATCGTCTAAAAACACCCACAGAGAAACACCCAGAATAATGTTTGACCAAATATCTGGGCACCTCACTGTCCAGCCAAATCGACAAAAAAAAAGACCAAAAAAGCCCCAAAAAACCCTAAACCAACCTTGCAAATACCTATAGCAGACACGAAGAACAAATGATGAATTTTATTGGATTGAACCTTTTATCAGGGCCCTACTTTAGAGCTAATGTGTAAATTACACTGTTAATCTGGAATGAACCCAAGAATAAATTGAATCATAAATTATATTACTTTCAAAGACAAGTAAAACTTTCACTGATATATAATCAGGTGCTTTCACTACAGCTTTTTCAAAGATAGATATAGATTAAATTAAATGAGAAGAATTTAACTACTAAAGTGTAGGTTTTAAAACTTAAGGTCTGAAGTTGAAAGAAGCCTGTTGAAACTTTGAAGACAAAAGAACAAAACTAAAGTTCAGATAAAATATATTACACATGTTACTAAGATCAACCAAAGGACTTTATATTCAGATTTTTATATTTTAAAGAGTTTAGAATTTTACTGTTGGAAAAAGCCTTGGTATATGAAAAAATAGAACAAAATTTGGTGTATCAATCTATATTCATCCATTCACCTGTCTAGAATAGATTCATACAGACTAATTTAGATGATTAACTTGTATGTGTGACTGCTTTACTATAATTTTCTCAAGGGGCAAGATCTTCAGTAGTTCACCTCCAGCATTCTGGACAGGGCACCCATTATATTTATAATAATCATCCAATCAGTATTGACAAATTAACTTGAAAAAATTTGGCTAAATTTGCCATATAAATCTGAAATGTTCTTATTTTAGTTAGATTAACTATTAGATAAGATATTATTATTCAACTCAATTCTTATTAGAAATGTGTAATTTCCTCCTTTAGGATCCAAAATGCTACCTTTTCAAAGGAGGATCCTTAGAGACCACAGATAAAACCCTTCACTTTACAAAAGAGGCTGCTGAGGTTCCTACGGGTGCAGTGTTTTGACCTAGATTACAGCTTGCATGGTTAAAGTCTTATCATAATGCTTTTTAAACTAACCCAATATATTTCTATTTATGAAGTATTAGAATATGTATCAGATTACCATAATTATTCTGTTGACATTTTACAAGGATAGAAGCATGCTTTTAACCTTTAATTAAATATTTTAAAATCTTATATGACAATTAATGTAACAGATTTTAGAATCTAAAAATAGATAGCGTTATTTTTTTCTTTTTAAAATTATGAAACATATTATTGAGTGAAGTCACCGTCCATTGATATTATGCTAAATTATACCTAAATTTAATGTAGTACAGTCTGGTTCTTATTTTAAAGCCCAATCAATTATTAGCATTTTAATAACAACCTTTAATATTTACTAGTGAAGATTCTAAATATAAAAACCTTTTGCTTTGCTAACAAACTATCTACATTTTCATAGAAACTAAAATACTAAAGCATGACCTTAAACAAATTCCACACTGTGATCAGGTTTTCACCATAACCTGCCTTCCTGGTACTTTTATAGAACGATGGGCAGTAATCTTCCCATGCCAACAATTAGTGATCATGTGATACCGGTATTTGAATTTTATGTGCAAGGGAGATGTTCAACCACAGCCCATACTTTTTGGCACCACACTGGTTACTATGATAAATGAACAGTAAGGGTGCCATTTAGCTACACCATATTCTAAATATTAATTATATTACCTGCTTCTATTCACCTCTGTTCCCACTTTTTAGTATTTCCTTAGAGTTTATTACTGAAAATGCCAGACTTCTCATTATATTCAGGGACTTTGTGAGGAAGTTTGTCAATATCAAGATGACAGTCTAAGAAAAGTAGCATTGGTTTCATAATATACAGACATATAAAATATATATTAATACAAGTATCTCGTTACTTATTTAATTATTAACTTTCTTTTCTTTATGGTTCATATTTCATTATTCTGACACTGGCAACTATCTTGCCATTGGTATTTCAGTATGTCATTTTCACTAGTGTGATTCTGAGAGAGAAATTGCAGAACAGCATTCCAGTTTATTTATATATACAAATGGAAATTTGAAGTTTGGTTCTTTTCAAAAATTTTGTAAAGGACAGGCTTTTTCCAGGATTAACTTTAAAGCATTTTAGTTAGATTGGAGATAAAGTCAATTGTCTGCTTCTTATATTTTACAGATGAGTAAGGTCTCTACAATTTCTTTAGTAATTCCTGTGCCCCGCACACTTCCTTTACACATGATCCTGTCTCTCCTCCCTCTACTACTCTCTCTCCCTTCCCCCTCCCTCTGTCAACAATATTATTTACAAACCAGCAGTTCCCAAATGAAAGTCTAAGATATTTTCATACATTGATAATCAAATGAAGAAAATAATTATAATTGCAATGTATCTTGTTTACTTGTTATTAAAGGGTATTGTATACTTTCTTGGGACAAATTGTATGTTACTTTAAGATTATGCCCTTAAAATTTCTTGGAGTTAATATCTGCTTCATGAAAATATGGTGATTTTGGTGATATTTATTTTGTTGTAGTATTTTGTTCATTTACTTTTGTTTGGCAAAATAAAAAGTCATACGACTCTTTCTACCTTATTTTTTTAACAGTTTTTAAAATGTAATAGTCAGAAAACTATTACTTGTGTTCTGTAGCTCTTCCTGGCTTTAAAATATTACTTAGAACTTTAGAATCTGTATTTTAATTGGGAGTTAGATTGACAACATTACAGTCATAGGACCTGGGTTCCAGTTTGAGCTTAATCACTTCTGAGCTTTATAATGTTGAGCAAGTGATATTGTTTCTCTGAGTCTGTTTCATTATCTGCAAAATGAAAATAATAACTCTTGTCCTGGACAAGCAGGGTTTATTCTGGGTTTGCAACATTGGGTTGATGTGAAAAATCATTCATTGTAACGTAAGGAGTGATGATCTTCTGATGTGTCAACTTGACTGCAGTAAGCAGTTATTCAATAAAACACTAATTATATGCTGTGATGGTATTCTGTGGATGTGATTAAACTTCACAGTCAGTTGACTTTATTTATTTATTTATTTAATTGAAGTATAGTTGATTTACAATGTCATGTAAGTTTCAAGGGTACAGCACAGTGATTCAGTTTGTTTATCTATCTATCTATATATCTATCTCTCTATCTATCTATCCTTTTTCAGATTCTTTTCCCTTATAGGTTATTACAAAATATTGAGTTTAGTGCCCTGTGCTATACAGTAGGTTCTTGTTGGTTATCTATTTTATATATAGTAGCATGTATATGTTAATCTCCCTAATTTATCCCTCCCCACCCCCTTCCCGTTTGGTAATCATAAGTTTGTTTTCTATGTCTGTGAGTCTATTTCTGCTTTGTAAATAAGTTCATTTGTATACTTTTTTCAGGTTCCACATATAAGTGATAGAATTAGATATTTATCTTTCACTGGCTTACTTCACTTAGTATGTTATCTCTAGGTCCATCCATATTGCTGCAACTGGCATTCTTTCATTCTTTTTATGGCTGAATAATATTCCATTGTGTGTATTTATATATCTTCTTTTTCCATTCATTAGTCTATGGACATTTAGGTTGGTTCCATGTCTTGGTTATTGTAGATAGTGCTGCAATGAACATTGGGGTGCATTATCTTTTCAGATTAGTGTTTTCATTTTCTTATGGTAAATATCCAGAAATGGAACAACGGATCATATTATAGTTCTATTTTTAATCTTTTGAGGAACTTCCATACTGTTTTCCATAGTGGCTGTAACAATTTATAATCTCACCAATAGTGTACAAGGGTTCCCTTTTCTCCACATACTCAGCAACACTTGTTATTTTTGTTGTCTTTTTGTTGATAGCCATTCTAACAGATGTGATGTTATATCTCATTGTGATTTTGATTTTCATTTCTCTGATGATTAGTAATGTTAAGTATCTTTTCATGGTCTGTTAGCTATCTGTATGTCTTGGGTTGTTGTTTCTTTAAAACTAAAGAACAAATCAAGAAACTATTCTTGGGCTTCCCTGGTGGTTAAGAATCCACCTGCCAATGCAGGGGACATGGGTTCAAGCCCTGGTCTGGGAAGATCCCACATGCTGTGAGCAACTAAGCCCATGTGTCACAACTACTGAGCCTGCGCTCTAGAGTCCATGAGCCACAACTACTGAGCCCGTGTGCTGCAACTACCAAAGCCCATACGCCTAGAGCCCATGTTCCACAAGAGAAGCCACTGCAATGAGAAGCCTGCACACCGCGATGAAGAATAGCCCCCTGCTCGCTGCAACTAGAGAAAGCCCGCACGCAGCAACGAAGACCCAACACAGCCAAAAATAAATAAATTTATAAATTAAAAAAAAAAACTATTCTTCCTGAAATAGTACAAATTATGGAAAATAATTCTGTCCCATAACAGAAGGTTGTTTTTTGTTTTTACAAATTCTCTGTTCCGGGTGTAATAAACATTGGTACACCACTAGTAGATAATACAGACATTTGCAGTGAGTAATGAGTGGGTAGCGAGTAGTTATAACCCCACATAGGTCATCCATGCATTGCATGTTTGGTTTAACTTTCAGTTGATTGCTAATAACTTTCTGAGAAAGAGTGGCCAAGAGGTATTCAGTGGCAAGTGATCACGATGGGGATGCTGTTCTTGGCTTACTTATTGACCTACTTACTTAGTAGTTATATGCAACACTCCTATATTTGCCTGCAAAATATTTGGTCTCTAACATGCATTCTTCAGCTGGTTGCTGAGGGTCAAAAGTGACTAAGTCAGCAACGAAGGCTGCAGATAGTAAGTATCTAAATAACTGCTATTGCATGACTTGCTAAAGCAAATGTGAAAATGTGAGACTGAGAGTGTTTACTGCCAACTGGAAATTTGCAACAAATTTCTTTCTGAGCACTAAATGCTAGTTTTAATTAAATTTGAATAGGGAAATTATATTAACTGTTTAAAATTACAAGGTCATTGTTCTAGCCAACTGAGGCAATAATCTCCTGTTACCCAAGTGACCTATTAGAATTAATAAGGTTTTCAAAATGTGCTTTTTTCCTGAAAGTTCCCAGGAAGATTGGTTTAGTAATTATCTAAGTTTTATCAGATGATACCAGAAAATAATAGTTAAGACCATTTCTTTCAAGAGCAATAGGAGACATCATTAGGTACTGGTTGAATGGCTGGGTGTAACTTTAAAAAAAGAAGATAATGAGAAATCTGTCTTTCATACATAGTTATATAAACATATTGTAAATATCTTGAAATTGTATCATTCTTTTTCAAAACACATCCACTGAGTCCTGTGCCCATTGGACCATCAACCTTGTTTTGAAGAGGCACTTATAATCAAAGAAGCTGTAATATTTACTACTGAAAAGTTTCAGCTTACTCTCCCGTATTTATATGATTGACTAAAATTTAATAAGAACATAACACAATTGGTGCATCAGACTATTGAGTGAATATTCACAACCAGCTTTATTGAAAGATTTTTTAAACAAGGACATTGATTAAAAGTTGCCATAAAATACTATAATTAAAAAAAATAATTATAGGGAAAGCAGTAACCATGAGATTATTTCACGGAAAACCTGTGACTTATTCCAAAGTCACATTTTCAAAAATAAAACCTAGCAAATGTATCACCTCACACCAGTCAGAATGGCCATCATCAAAAAATCTACAAACAATAAATGCTGGAGAGGTTGTGGAGAAAAGGGAACCCTCTTGCACTGTTGGTGGGAATGTAAATTGTTACAGCCACTATGGAGAACAGTATGGAGGTTCCTTAAAAAACTAAATATAGAACTACCATATGATCCAGCAATCCCACTACTGGGCATATACCCTGAGAAAACCATAATTCAAAAAGAGTCATGTACCACAATGTTCACTGTAGCTCTGTTTACAATAGTCAGGACATGGAAGCAACCTAAGTGTCCATCGACAGATGAATGGATAAAGAAGATGTGGCACATATATCCAATGGAATATTACTCAGCCATAAAAGGAAACAAAATTGAGTTATTTGTAGTGAGCTGGATGGACCTAGAGTCTGTCATACAGAATGAAGTCAGTCAGAAAGAGAAAAATACTGTATGCTAATACATATATATGGAATCTAAAAAAAACCATGGTTCTGATGAACCTAGGGGCAGGACAGGAATAAAGACGCAGATGTAGAGAATGGACTTGAGGACATGGGGAGGGGGAAGGGTAAGCTGGGACACAGTGAGAGAGTGGCATGGACATATATACACTACCAAATGTAAAATAGATAGCTAGTGGGAAGCAGCCGCATAGCACAGGGAGATCAGCTTGGTGCTTTGTGACCACCTAGAAGGGTGTGATAGGGAGGATGGGAGGGAGATGCAAGAGGGAGGAGATAATGGGGATATATGTATATGTATAACTGATTCACTTTGTTATAAAGCAGAAACTAACACACCATTGTAAAGCAATTATACTCCAATAAAGATGTAAAAAAAAAAAAAAAAAAAACTAGCAAATGCATTAACTCAGGATAAACAAAGTGAAAACCAGTTGGCAGAGGATGGGATTGAAGCAAAAAATCCAAACTATAAGCTTTACTATTTCACTCGTCTCACACCTCCTTATACCTGCAAATACTTGTGTATCCATATAAACAGAAGAGTAGTAACCAGAAAGAAACCTGAATGGATCTTGATCATAAATGTTGGGAAGAAAAAGAATGAAGTAGAAACAAATAACTAAAGGACGAATATCCCAAGAGGAACTACTGAAAGAAGCAGAGGTATTCTTCAGAAAAAAAAAAAGGATTTCTCCATATTCTCAAGAATTACAGAGTATATAATAATTTTAAAATATCTAAAAAGAAGAGAAACAAGGACTCCAAATTATATTATAGAATAGGGGGGAAAAAAGAAAAAAAAATAGAGGTAGGTAATATGAAATCTGGGGTTAAAGTCAGTTGTAAAAAGGTAGAGAAATAAATGTCTGCCCTCTTCTTATGTGCGCATATTTTGAATAAAAATTTAGCTTTGTGTTTAGGTCTAATTTTCTAGTTTAAAAAGTTTTAGAGAAAAAGAGGGAGAGAAAGAGGTGGTGGGGTGTGGGGTGGGTTCTTGAAAGATGGCAGTCGAACTATGAGACTAGAATTCATTAAGATAAAGATTGTATCGTATAACATCTTGACTAGTTTAAATTCTATTTCTGTCATCACACCTCCACCCGAAATGAAAACACCTTCAGGATAGGGGGTGGTGACTTGTAGTAAGAGCTCAATAAATTCTTGATGATGAAGAATAGATGATGAAGGGTATGCCTGTGTTGGTTAATGGAAACCACATAGGAAAAACATTTAGTCCTGAATCCATAGATATTTCAAGAAGTCAGTTTATTGCAGAACAACTTAATTCATCCCTTTAGTGATATTATTTAGTACAAATAGCAAATCTTCATTTCCTTTTAAATTAAATCATCATGTTGCCAGTGAATTTAAGGTTCTTTCTTTGTCGCGAAAGAATTCAGAGACGAAATGATAGGTAAGAAGTGGATTTATTTAGAGAGAAACACACTTCACAGACAGAGTGTGGGCCATCTTGGAAGGCAAGAAGCAAGGGGCCTTGAAATATGGCCTGGTTAGTTTTTATGTGCTGGATAATTTCATAGACTAATGAGTAGGTGGATTATTCCAACTATTTTGGGGAAGGGGTGGGGATTTCCAGGAATTGGGCCGCTGCCCACTTTTTGACCTTTTATGGTTGACCTCAAAACTGTCATGCTGCTGGTGGGTGTGTCATTTAGCTTATGCTAATATATTACAATGAGCATATGATTGAGACCAGAGGCTCAAGGTCTACTGAAAATCGAATCTTCTGCCATCTTGGACCTAGTTGGTCCTCACTAGTTTTCATCATGTACTGTGGCTGTGTCATTCTTTTAAAGGTTGTGCTCTGCCCCCTTTCTTCCTGTTTCAACCATAGGGAAAGATTGTGGATATCCATGTGTATTCTACATGAAGCCATCAAAGGCTGTAACCAAAGAGATATATGGATCATTGTGTAATATTTAAAAAAGGACTGTATTTACATTTAGCAATAGCACATATAGCAGATTGATAAGAAATGTAGATGCAGTGAAACTGTAAACTGAAGTTGTCTTAAATCTCTAAAATGTATTTCATCTGACAACCATTATTGTCACCTAACAACCAAGGACTATATAACTGTAGAACTATACGGTATTTTCTAAAAGAGGTAAGTCATAGAGTGCTAAAGTCAGAATGCTTTGGCCCTTAGTCTTAATCACATAATTGCTCTGATGTTTAGGGCAAATCATTTTACTTCTTTGACATTGTATTTCTATCAGTCAATTGATGGTTTGAATGGTGAATATTTTAGTGTTTATGAAAATGCTTTGTAAACTATTTTCATCATATAAACTGTATATCATATATTCTAAAAGGCACATTACTTTTCAAATATTTAATAACTCTGAAATTGGGTTGTGTCTTGTAAGTGCTAGTTCATCAGTGAAATTAACAGCTATTTTTTTTAGTGTACATTAAAAATGGTACATCTTACAATGTATGGTATTGAAAGAAATATCCATTCATTTAGGGACAGAGGCTAATAGAGTTTATGTCATCGTCAATATACATCTTTCAAGAATGCTCATGAGGTCCCTTCTGTTCCATCCAGCCTAAAGGGGAAAAGCACACAGGGGAGCGTCATGTGGGACATTTATTTGGACCAGGCCATTTTAGCTTACATTCACTTGGACAGATCTTTATCATGTTGCCTTATAAAGCTCTAAATTAGGCTGGGAATGGCAGTTTGTATATGAGCAGTTCCTTCCCAGAAACACGCTTCACTCTGGAAGGGAGCAGCTCATCTCTGCCACATCTCTGAGCCTCAGATCCCTCATTAAGGATCTTAGGTGTACCTGCTGAAAGATGCCATCTGTGACTTTTCTTTCTATTTTAGATACTGTTATTTTCTGTTTTTTTTTTTTAACTTTTAATGTTTTTATTTAATCCCTATTGGCTTCCAGTTTTTACTATTATGTACATGTTGTACATATTGTAATGACCAAGCTTATACATACATCTTTTAAAATCCTTCCCTTAAGATAAATTCTTTTCTTTTCTTTTTTTACTGGAGTATAATTGCTTTACAATGTTGTGTTAGTTTCTGCTGTACAATGAAGTGAATCAGCTATATGTATACATATATCCCTATCCTCTAGGACCTCCCTCCCTTCCCCCCCATCCCACCCATCTAGGTCATCCCAGAGCACTGAGCTGAGCTTCCTGTGCCTTATAGCAGGTTCCCACTAGCTATCTATTTTACACATGGTAGTGTATATATGTCAGTCTTCTCTTTTGGAACATACTCCTGTTTCTTTCATTGCAGTTATCATTTTTCTCTTAATAAACTTAATCACCTGTTTATTTTCTCTTATTTCCACCCATGAAAACAGATATTATGCCCATTCTGTCCTCTGAAGTATCCCCACACCTATCACCTGGAATCAGTAGATACTTATCAAATGACAAAATCAAATATAAACTAGGGGGTGATCTAGAAACTTCTATATGTTTCTTTTATTTAGACTAATTTTTGTTATTGTTGTTAAAACATTTTTACTTTCAGATAATTGCAATTCGGATGCAGTTGTAAGAAATAATACAGAGAGGGCATGTGCACTCTTTTTCCAGATTCCTCAAATGGTAACATCATGCAAAACTATAGTACAATATTACTACCAGAATATTGATATTGATACAGTCAAGACAGAAAACCTGTCATGAGAAGGATTTCCCATTTTGCTCTTCTGTAGACACACTGGCTTCTCCCTGACTCTCACCCCTTTCTTAATCACTGGTAACCACTGATCTCTTCTCCCTTTCTGTAATTTTGTCATTTCAAGGATGTTCTATAAATGGAATCACAAGGTGTGCAACCTTTTGGAATTGGCTTTTCTTCATCCAGCAAAATTCTCTGGAGATTCATACAGGCTGTTACATGCATCAGTAGTTTGTTTCTTTAATTACCAAGTCTATGGTATAGATGTACCAAGTTTGTTTTAAACCTTCACCTGTTCAAGAGCCTTTGAGTTGTTTTCGGGTTTTGGACTATGACTAATAAAGATGCTGTAAGCATTTCTGTACAGTTTTTTTGTGTGTATGTGTGTATGATCCTAAGTTTTCATTTCTCTGGGATAAATGTTCAAGAGTGTAATTGTTGGGCTTTATGGTAGCTGCAAATTTAGTTTTTTAAGAAACTGCCAAACTGGTAAGAGTGGGTATACCATTATACTTCTCCACCAATAATGAAGATCTGTTTTCTCTGCATACTCACTACATTTGGTATTGTCATTATTTTTTGTTTTAGCCATTTTAATCAGTATATAGTGATAGTTCATTGTAGTTTTAATTTGCTTTTCCCTGATGACTAATGTTGAACATTCTTCATGTGCTTATTTGCAATCTGTAAAAACTCTTTGGTAAATGTCTTTGTTCCCATTATCTATATGATTATTTTGTTTTTTTTAAACTGGTCATTTTTTAGCATTATTTATGTTTAGATTCACGATACGTCCTTTGTCAAATACCTGTTTTGCATATATTTTCTCTGTAGCTGCTTTTCATTCTTTGAGAAACTTAATTTTGGTGAAGTCAATTTTCTCATTGTTTTCTTTTGTAGATTGTGCTTTTGGTGTCAAGTCTGAGACCTCTTTGCTTAGTCCTGGAGATTTTGTAACACGCTGTTTTTTTAAAAAGTTTTGTTGTTTTGTATTCTATGTTTAAGTCTATTATCCATTTTCAGTTATTTTTTTGTGAAAGAAATAGGATTTTAGTCCATTTTTTGTTCTTTGTGAATTTCCACTTGCTGCAGCATCATTGATTGAAAAGGCTGTCTTTGCTCTAATGAATTATTTCTGCACTAATGTCAAAAATTTAGTTGGCATATTTCTGTGGGTTTATTTCCAATAAAGATTCTTTTCCATTATTTGTGTATCTATCCCTCAGCCAATATCACTCAGTCTTGATTATTGTAGCTATGTAATAAGTGTTGGTATTGCGTAGACTGATTCCTTCCACTTTATTCTACCTTGTCAAGGTTGTTTTAGCTATTCTAGTGCCTTTTTATTTCCAAATAAATGTGAAAGTAATCTTGTTTATAGTTAAAAAGTCTTTCTGGAATTTTAATGGGAATTGAATTAAACCTGCATATCAGTTTAGGGAGAATTGACATATTTACTATATTAGTATGTACAGACTTCTTCATTTGTTTACATCTTCTTTGATTTTTTCCATTAGCGTTATATAGTTTTTGTCATACACATACTGCACATATTTTATTAGAGTAACACCTATGTATTTCTCCTTTTTTAGAGTCATTGTACGTGTTATTGTATTTCAAATTTCCATGTACATGAGTTAATTGTTTTTATATAGAAATATAATAGATCAGTATATATTATCTTATATCTTGCCACCTGACTGAAGAACTTAATAGTTATAGGAATTTATTTGTAGATTCATTTGGATTTTCTACAAAGAAATCGTATCATCTGCAAATAGGAATATTTTTTCTTCCTTTCTTATCTGCATACTTTTTATTTCCTTTTTTTGCCTTTTTGCACTGACTACAACTTCCATCATGTTGAATAAAAGTAGTGAGAACAGATAACCTTTTCTACAATTTTAGAGGAAAAATATTCACTCTTTCACCACTAATATTAGCTATAGATTTTCTGTGGATAATCACTATCAATTTGAAGAAGTTCCTCTCTAGTATTATTTGTCTTAGAGTTTTTATCATGAGTGAGTGTTGGATTTTGATAAGTGCTTTTTCTGCATCATTTGATAAATCATGATTTTTCTTCTTTAGCCAGTTAATTTGATAGATTACATTTATTTATTTTTGAATATTGAACCAGACTTACCTCTCTGGAATAAATACCACTAGTACATGGAGTATAATTCTTTTTATATATTCGTGAATTCTATTTGCTAATATTTAAGTATTTTGAGTCTATATGTATGAAGGATATTGGTCCACAATTTTCTTTTTTTTTGTACTGTATTTGGTTTTAGGGTAATCTCAGCTGCACAAATTTAATTGGGAAATTTATCCTCCTCTTGATTTTCTAGAATTGGCTTTAGTCTTTTTATTCATTTGGTAGAATTCTCCAAGGAAACCCTCTGGGCCTGGGGATTTCTTTAGAGAGAGACTTTTAAATACAAATTCAGTTTCTTTAATACTGATAGTATTAAAGTTTCTTTAATTCACATTATCTACTTCATAGTGGATGAGTTTTGTCATTTTGTGTTTTTTGAAGGATCGTTACATTTAAGGTATTTATTCATATATTAGGGCTAAGTCTGCCATTTCATTTTTTGTTTTATGCTTGTTCTTTTGGTTTTCCATTTCTGTTTTCTTTTCCCTGCCTTTTTGTGTATTATTCGAGCAGGTTTTACAAATCTGTTTTGTTTTACATATAGTATTTTTGAGTGTATCTCTTTATACAGCTTTTGAACTGCTCTAGGTGATATATGCATGTAAAGAGAGATAGAGGTTAAATATAGATACAGATATTGATATAGATATCACAGTCTTCTGGTTGTGTCATTTCCCAAGAATGAGTGCAGTATAGAAACCTTACCTCCTTCTACATCACTTTACAGCTCCCTTACATTTTTAATATAATCATATTAAATATTTTCTCAACATTTATTTAAAACCATAACAGAGAGTTTTATAATTTTTATTTCAACTGTCAAACATAATTTAGAAAAATCAAGAGGAGAAGCACAATCCATTGTGTTTGTTCAAGTTTTTGCTTACGGTATGCTTCTGTCTTTACTGATGTCTAAAGATACCTTAATTTACTGTTTCCTTTCTGTTTAGAGAACTTTCTGTAGACATTCATTTAAGGTAGGTATGATGATGATAAATTACATCAGTTTTCCTTTGTCTGGTAATGTCTTGATATCCCATTCATTCCTGAAGGTTATTTACATTGCATATACGATTCTGGGTTGACAATACTTTGAGCACTTTAAAAAACATTGTACAACCTCCTCTTCCTGCTGTGGTTTCTTATGAGAAATTCCTGTCATTTAAATTGTTTTCCCCAATAGGTAAGTTGTCATTTCTGTCTTGCTGCTCTCAATATTTTAACTTTGTATTTTGTTTTCAGAATTCCAATTATGATGTCATGTGGATTTCTTTGGTTATATCCTATTTTGGACTCATTCGTCTTCTTAAATCTGTAGGTTTATGTCTCTTGCCAAATTTGGAAAATTTTAGCCATTAATTCTGCAATTATATTTCAGGCTCTTCTCACTCTCCTCTCCTCCCAGGACTCTAATGTTTGATATTTTGTTATAGTCTGTTCATTTTTTCCCATTGTTTTCTCTCTGTTGTTCTAGTAATTTATATTGTTCTAGCTTCCACTTCAGTGATTCATTCCTCTGTCCTCTACATTCTACTTTTAAGCCTATTTACTGAGTTTTTATTTCAGTTACTTTATTTGCATTTGGTTCTTCTTTTTAATTGCTACTTCTTTGCTGAGATGTTCTATTTTTTCATTTGTTTTAAGTGTGTATGTAATTGTTCTTTTTAGCAATTTTGTTATGGCTACTTTAAAATCTTTGACAGGTAACTTTAAGTTCTCTGTCACCTCAGCATTTGCATCACTGAATTGTCCTTTTTAATTCAGTTGGAAATCATTCTGATTTTTGCTATGATGTGTGATTTTCAATAGGAAGTTCATATTTTGGATATTAGGTTATGAGCCTCTGGACCTTACTGAAGTCCTCTGTTTTAGATGCCTTTCTCTGATACTGCTCTGTTGCAGGAAGTAGGGGGCCCCACCTCCTTATCTGGAAGGTACAGATGTGCATTTTCCCTATTCAGCGTTTTTAGACATGGAAGAATCCTCATTAGTTTTGTGTGGGGGTATAATCAACAGATTCCTCAGGGTAGTGGGCTTGTTACCCCATGCTGGGGATGAATGTCCCAGCTCCCTACCTGTCTACCTCTGACTTCACCCTAGCTTGTGTGTTGGGCGCCTTGTTAAATCTGGTGAGGGTAGAAATGTAGGCTCCTCATTTGGCCTTCGTTGATGTGGGTGAGAGTAGAGCCTGTTTTTTTCTGTAATATTTGTCTGGATAAGAACAAATATTTTCTAAATGTTTTCTATATTGCTAGGCCTCTCCTTTCTCTAGTCCTTCGGTAGGGCTTTTTCAG